>NC_139540.1:16299270-16837932 GCF_965153285.1 Podarcis tiliguerta | reverse complement strand
TTTGAGAAGGAGTTACCAGAACTGCACACAGTATTCAGAATACAGTGGCACCGTAGATATGTAAAAAAAAATAAAGTGTAATTTCTCATGCAGTTTATGTACTTATGGATTGCTCAGTCTATGACAGAATCGTAACTTTGTGTTGTTGTTATCTAAAGGCTGTTGGGCTCCTAAAATCACAGAACTGGTTTGTGATATTACTGGGAGTAGAATCCAAGACTTACTGACACTCCAGACCACACTCTCCACATAAGAGGAAAACTCAAACTAAGCAGGAGCAGCAATCAAGTGTGCTTGTTTTCTGTGATGAGAGGGAAGAAATGCCACGCTTCAAAGGCTTTAGTAACAACTCAGATTTGCTGCATCGGCACAAAAGTTCTTGGAATGATGTCAAGGTAAAGGATGCCAGATGCCACTGTACACCTCAAGAGTCCTGGGGGTAGTTTTGTCATCAGGGACCTTATTTTTGGAAGTGTGGGGACTTGGAGGGGGACCTTTTACTCCTGGAGGAGATGACCTCATCATATGCTTCAAGGCATGCTGTCAAAGTTGCCAGAATGTACAAATTGGCAACCCTGATGTCCAAAACCTTCCACCATTCATGGTCCCAGCAGAGAATAAAAAGATCATTCTTCTGCTTCAAATATGGGGGAAGCCAATCATTGCATGTATTCTTCTTGCAAAGTAGCTAACAGAACCTCACTTGCACATCTACTACCACCATTTACACTCTACCTTGCTTGTGACAAAGTGCAGAATCCATCCATCCATTTATTTTTTCTCTCTTCAGATGTCAGCGACTGGTTGGACACAAAGGGATAGTGGGAGAAGCCAGCTGGGCAACCACCGAGAGTATCATAGATTTGTAGAGTTTGAAGGGACCATGATGGCCATTAAAAGATTGCACACTGTTTTTTAGCATTTTGGTTGACCCAAAGGTATTTCCCTAATATGGATTATGGGTTTTGTGTTTTGTTTTGTTTTTTGCCTTATGGGCCAAAATTTTCTCTTTTTTGTTATTCTTTCTTCTAGCAGACTGGAGCATCCCCATTCCAAGGGCTCTTTAAACATGCACATGCGGATAAATGCTTACCTAGGAAATCTATGCCCTGTGGTTTCTTTCCATGCATAGATCTAAAAGCCAGCTCCAGCTTATAAAAGGCTGAAGCACAGGAGAATTCAAACAAAAAGTAGGCAGAAGGAAAAGTTCTTCATGTGAGACATATCTGTGCCAACATCGTGTTTATATTATCCATTCAAATCCAGGTCTACAGCAAACTTTTCCAGCACTTGCAGAGGCTGAGCACATCTGGGAAGCCTTCCCAGAAGTTGGGGAGGGGGGATAGGCACTGTCCCCCCAGATTCTGCATACATTTGTAGACCAAACACATTGCAAAGCTCTTGTGGAAAGCCTAGCTTTTTGGTGACTTTTATGAATCTGTTCAGGCTATGCTAGTTGGACACTTATCACTTCTTCAGGCATCAGCTTGAGTCAAAACAACCAGCCACCCTCTTGGCTGACATGCAGCTCCAAGCTGAAAGTACAAGGCTGCTTAAATCCCTGGACAAATGAGGCATGGAATGTCAGTCTAATTGTTGCCATGGTGATGCCATTCGGATATTGCTTAACATTCTGTACTGGTTGGCACAGGTCTCTCCTGGTACCCCACTGAGATCATGCTGGCAAGTGACAAAATCTTCAACAAGTTCTCGCCGCATTATGCAATGCCCCATTGAGAAGAATATGTACAGTGTCTCATTTGTTCCAAAGCAACTTTGACTGCCTTGGTGATTTTTCCTTCCCGCCACTGCAGCACGACTTCCATGATGGACAATCTCATACGACCTCAAAAGAACAGCTGCTGCAGCACCTTCTGGTTGTTGTTTTTTAAAGGATCCTGGCAGGGTCTGGCTGAAGCAACAGTGTTCTGAGTTTGGAAACAAGTACCTGGGCCAAATAAGATGGAGCATAGCAGGCAACCGATGACATCAACCATGTAAGACTCCTGCCAAGGAGGCAGAGAAAAGAAAGGAATATGGACAGCATAAGAATATAACACACACACAAAGTTGATGTAGCCTTCACAATTCACAAACATTGCACGATGGAGATAGCCATTCTCTCTTCCTTATTCCCAGCTTCTGATTGGCTTCGCACGGTGAGGCCATTGGCTTAATATGCCCATTTGGCATTATTTATTTGTAACGTGTTGCCTTCCTTCAACAGCGAAGCTTGGCATGCATTTTTGCAACACACTTGCCTGATTGAAGTTCAAATACTGGCTTGCCCTCCAACTCATTGCCAAGGTGGTGGGAAGGAAGACCCAAGATCCATTGTGATGCAGAGCCTCTTGTGCTTAATCAGTACATGTTTTTTACATTTTTAGCTCTTGGTGCTAATATGACTTTCCCTCCATTAATTTCTCTCATCCTTCCTTAAGTCATTGAAACTAGCAGGAGGGATCCGGTGATGGTCAACAATAGTAGCTACATACCATCCAATTTATGACCCTTAAATTCAAGTCAGATATTGTTTTGAGGCAAGACAAAGAAATCACATGGTGATATTAACTGCCTTGATTTCATGTGGTTAATAAAAATGAGCAATTGCTTAAGAAGAGCTGGTTCCTAAACTATGGACTCCCTTCATAAATTGGTCCAGAATGAAAATCTTTTTTTAAAAAAAACAACGAAGCAAGATTTCTCTTCTTAGGATAATCTTTGGGGAATTCTGGGATCAGAGGCAGCAAGTCACTAAATATCAGTCACTGGAGAACAACAGTGTGGGAGGTCTATTGCCCTAATGTCTTTCATGTGGGCTTCCCATAGGCATCTGTTTGGCCAGTGTGGGAAACTGGATACTGAATTATTGGTTTGATACAATAGGGATCCTCTTATTTCATTTATCTAACTAGCCTAAGCCCATGATTTTATTTTATAAATGTAGTTTGTAGGTTATTTTATAATGTGCAGGCGTGTTTATTTATACCCTACCCTTTTTCTTTAAGGAATCCCAGAGTGGCAAACAGATACACAATCTTAAAACAAAGCAAAAACAGCTAAAGCATTTTAAAAACAATTACTGTATTTAAAAAACAAAACAAAACCCTAAAACCAGTTATCGTTAAAAGAAAAGGATTCAATGATCTTTGGGTTGCCAGGAATAGTATTTTTCAGCCACCAAATGCCTGGGAACACAGGAATGTTTTCAGATTCCTCCTGAAAGTTAATAATGATGGAAACAGGTGCATACCACTAGAGAGAGCATTCCACCACCAGGGAACCACCACTGAAAAGGCCCTGTCTTGAGTCAGTGGCAAGTAGGCAGCCCCCAGTGATGGTGGCACTCACATGGCACACTTGTTGGTTGTAGGGTACTGGAGAAGGCACTCTTTTTGGTACTTTAGACCCAAGCCAACAACAAAATTGTTGTCCTCCCATGGCTTATTGTTATCATAACAAAAATTTAGATGCCTCCAGACTGCCACTATTTTGCAGGAAGGATTCAAGCGCATAACAGAAATTTAGATTTACACAAATAGTGGATTAAAGCATTCTGCCACCCTGCTGAAACAAATCCATTAAAAAGGTGACTTTTTGCAGTTAGGAAAATGACGAGGAAATGTACCAATAGATGTGGGGTGGATAAATGAATGATTAAAGGGGAGATGTGCAAACACCCCACAAGTAAATCAGGATGAATGTTCATTGTTGTATAACCACCTTGTAAGCAAATCAGAACAAATGTTCATTGAAACCTAACCACCTTGTTGGTTTTTTGCAAGCAAAACCAGGATAAATGCTGAATGAATGTTCCCTGATGATTTATAGTTTTAAGATGACTCTATTTTGGTAAGGATTTGTAAGCTGCTTTGAGTAAATGCAAAATGTCATGCAATAAACCTAAATCACAAGTCCTATGTGGAAAGTATTGACTCATTGTGTACAGAGGGAAGGGGGCTGCTTTAAAAATAGACATAGTTCATAGATTTCATAAATCCTAGAAGTAAATTATTGCACATCAATCTTGGCCGGAGAAAATAGCGTAACATCTGGTAAAGCAGGATCAGAAGTGAGTTGATCCATTGGGTTGGCTGAGTGAAAAGACATACTTGGCAAAACAACAATAATAATTTCAAGGCATGCCTAACATTTGTCTTTACCCTGAACCATTTTATCATCTTCCCAATAATTTGATTAGGAAATCACTAAGGGATGGGACATAGCTCAAGGGAAGGGCTATATCTCTATGGAAGAGCACATTGAAGAAGAAGAAGAGAAGAGTTTGGATTTGATATCCCGCTTTATCAATACCCAAAGGAGTCTCAAAGCGGATAACATTCTCCTTTCCCTTCCTCCCCCACAACAAACACTCTGTGAGGTGAGTGGGGCTGAGAGACTTTAGAGAAGTGTGACTAGCCCAAGGTCACCCAGCAGCTGCATGTGGAGGAGCAGGGAAGCGAACCCGGTTCCCCAGATTACGAGTCTATCACTCTTAACCACTACACCACACTGGCACCACATTGAAAAGGTCCTAGATTCAATCTCCCTGGCATCTCCAGGTAAGATCTAGGAAAGACTGCTCCCTGAATCCCTGGAGATCAGTATGCTAGTCAGTCTGGAACTAGCTGGGTCAATGGTCTGGCTCCATGTAACAGAGCTTCTTAGGTTCCTATTTATGAGAAGTTGCTTATGGGTTCTGCTGAGGAACCTGACACACACAAACTGGATGTAGCTGCACAATAAACCACAAAGATGAAGATGAGCATGTACTTTGCATGTGCAGACATCCAAATACACATGGAGAGAGCAGTGGAGATGGGAGGGGAAAGCAGCAGCAGAGAAGGTGAACCTCATCAGGTGACACAATCTCTTGCTCCATCACTGGTGACTAAGCAATGGAAGTTAATAGATGTGTCTGTTGACATGCAGAGGACTGGGAGGCCAGGTGGCTCGCCCCAGCTGGGCCATCTCCTTCCAGCCGTCCCGCTGCATAGACCCATCAGCCTCTGCTCCAATGTAAATCAGCAACCCGGGCTTCAAAGCCAGGGCACACTATCAGCAGATCGAACTGCACACACAGAATAGGCGTGAGGCTTGTGAAAGCATACTACAACTACAGATTTATTAATCATAAAGCAGGACAAAGAAACATGTCGTCTTTCTCTCTTTGTCTTCTCAGAGAGACAGGGAAAAGCAAAAGCAATACACACAATGGAAGTTCCCAACAAGCTGTGCTGGAATTTAAACAGACATGTGACCCGCAACAGTTCCACACATCTGCTCCTTAAGGTGGAATGGAAATCTCAACAGTGTCTAACTTAGGTTCATTAATTAAAATGGGTCTGGTGAGGAAGACTTAGCTGAATACAACCCAATGAGTCAAGGTCCAGGGAAGCTTGGGTATATGTGTGTGTGTGTGTGTGTGTGTGTGTTTGAGAGGTGTTTAAAGGTTATTACCACCTTGGTCTCATGAACTGCCCAAGGGAGGACATTCAAGAGATTGGATGCTCTCACTGAGAAGGCCTTCTTCCATGATGTCACTAAATGACAATCCACTGGCTGTAAACTGACCAGCAGAGTCTCCTTGGAAGATTTTAAAGACCAGCTTGGTCTGTACCTGCTAGGTATCCTGGACGCAAGTTGCTTTGGGCTTGAAACTCTGACTTGCCATCCTTTTCCACAGTTGTTTTAATTGGGGCTTGAGGGCTTACGATTGCATTTTAAGAATCATGGCCCTGGAGAAATCAAAGCCAAACCTAGATCTCGTTATGGCAATGCAAAGAGTTCAGAATGACATGAAGAATAAGTAAGAGGAAGCAGGGTTCACTTAGAACATCAGTCAGAGAAGGTCCAGGAAAGTCCATAATTGGCATAAAATGAAATAGTTAATGAGCATATTAGATTTAAACGTTGGACCGAGGTTAGCCATGGATGATGGCTTAACTGATTATAATGGCTTCATTGATGCTAATACTTGAGCCTCTAACAAAGACCTATTGCCTTTTTGATTTACCCAATTTTATTGACTGAGGTTAAGAAAGCATTACTTCAAATGAGAATTAAATAAAAGCATAGTAGCAGGCAACCTTGACCTCCAACTATTTAAAATAATTGCTTTGTCCATAGAAAAATTAGTTGCTGATTAATGTTACCTATCTCTCTGGGCTGGTGGATTTTATTAATCACTTCGCCATAAAAATCAGATCGTTCGACCAGGGCTGGGTGTTGAGAAAAAGTCTGTTTTCCGATTCCCACCAGAGAAGAGATTCTTCCACAGGCCAGATTCCCATGGCTATAACCTGGCACAACAGCAGAAAGATGCTTTTAAGCTTATTCTACTTCCCACTGAACACTGGAGATAGTGTATCTACAGGATATGCATCTGTTATTTTCCCAGTCATGGAACCTAATTCTAAAGAAGCGCTAGAAATAAAAAGAACTCAGAATGCACATTACCCAGAATGAGGTGATGGGCTGCAATGTAGGATGTTGGTAGCGCATAAGACTCTTAATCTTAGGTCATGGATTTAAACCCCACATTGGGTAAAAGACTCCTGTATTGCTGGGGGTTAGAAGAGATGACTCTTGTGGTCTCTTCTAACTCTATGATTCCATGTATGAGAAAACGGCCAGCCGCCATTTTGAAGGAGAAACTGAAGTGCCTTTCCCTGAGGAAATGGGCCTTCCTCTATTGCAGTCCCCTCTCTGCTTTCTGTTCTGGCATTAGCCCCTCATGGGCCACGTTGTCTCTTCAGCGCTGTCTGAAGTCCTTCCTCTTTCAACAAGCCATTTTTAAATGTGTGTCTTTATCTCAGTCTGCACTTGTATTAAAATAGCTATTTTAACTGTTTTGGGCTTTGGGGGGAATTCTTTTTAAATGTTTGCATTGTTTTATAGGCAGAAATGTTTTTCATTGTGTTTGCACTTTCCTGGTCTTATGTTGTAACCATTGTATTTATATTATAACAACAACAATTTATTATTTATACCCCACCCATCTGGCTGGGTTTCCCCAGCCACTCTGGGCAGCTTCCAACCAAAGATTTAAAATACATTAAAACATTAAAAACTTCCCTGAACAGGACTGCCTTCAGATGTCTTCTAAATGTCAGATAGTTGTTTATTTCTTTGACATCTGATGGGAGGGCACCGCTACTGAGAAGGCCCTCTACCTGGTTCCTTGCAACCTCACTTTTTGCAGTGAGGGAACCGCCAGAAGGCCCTCGGAACTGGACCTATGTGTCTGGGTTGAACAATTGGGTGGAGATGCTCCTTCAGGTATATTGGGCCGAAGCTGTTTCTAATAGCATATTTTATTGTTATAACCCAGCCTGAAGAAATCTAAAATTAATATAATAATAATAATAATAATAATAATAATAATAATAATAATAATTAGCAACATCATACTACATCTTCCTTACTTTGCTACATTAACATAGTTGCAAGTTGTTGCTTTAAATCATTTTAATTACATTATATTAATACATGGTTACAACGTAGTTGTAGCATAATGTTAACTCCCTCTTAAGCAGCTATGACTGAAATAAGGATCCTTTCTTGCCAAATTATTAACCAAGTTAATTTTAAAGGTCAACTCTCACCACCTTAACAAACTACAGTTCCCAGGATTCTTTGGGGGAAGACATGGCTGTTTAAAATGGCATGATACTACTTCATTGTGTGGATGCGGCCTACAGCTCCCATCACACCTTACCATTGGCCATGTTGGCAGGGGCTGACAGAAGCAGCAGTTCAACAACTTATGGAGGGCACCATGTTGACAAGCCCGTGTGGCAATCTACACGTACCAGAAAACAATTTCTGAAAATTGCCTTACACTCCTAACAACCAATAAATTGTGTTGTCCAGAATGGTCTTGGCTTCTTTCTTTTAATGATATGAGTGCATATATTGTCCCATATATCCTAATTCCCAGAATGCTAATATGACTGCCATCTGTGCTCCCTTCAGTAAGCTATTTCCCATAAAGAGACTGGAGTTATCAGAAGTAAACACATGAATCTGCTAGGTAGCATGGAAGGCCCTTCATAAAAGCTACAAGTGCCTATTCCTTTGGAAAAGCTTCTTTCTGGAAGGTGGGATGACTCTCACAAGACAACTTTGTAGGCCAGGAATGGCTCATGGGGGCCATCTTGTGCCTTTGAAGCATAGCATTCAGAACCAGCCTCAAGTCTTGTTTGCTTTAAAGACCACTGAAGAGCTACCCATGAATAAAAATTAACGATGTGAAGCTAGGAAAGCAGGCATTGTCCCTCTGTCACCAGAAAGATAGGACTGGGATTGGAGACATATCAGCTTCTCTCCCTCCCTCCCTCTCTCTCCCACTTTTTATCTCCCTCAGATAAGTGCTGGTACCATAGACCACACTAAAAGTACTTGATAGTTTATGGGAAATAATAAAAAGGGTGGGCATCTACATAATTCTTCCAGGGATGTTTTCAAAAGCGAGTGTGGGAATCATTCTCAGAGGCTATTTTTGCATTATACTGCACAGCTAAGATGAGGCATTTAACGTCATCGCTTAATGTGCATTCCTTTGGACCTTCAGAACCTTGCGCATGAGATAGCGACTCTTCTAAACTCCCCCAAACAAAACAGATCATCCCATATCACTCGGCGCAACAGTATGAAAAGCAGCACGTGCTGATAGTGTGTTTTCATAACTGCTCGGTTTCCCTTGGGAAGAAGCTCTGAAGGACTCTCATTCCATTGAACGGAACTACAAACATGCTAGAAACTAATCTCCATTAATAGTGCAGTATTTCGTGTGTAAGGGGGGGAAAGGGACATCTTTTCCTCAGGACTGTTTTGAAGAACACTTCCCTGCTCTCTGCAAGGAGAGAGAGAGAGAGAGAGAGAGAGAGAGAGAGAGAGAAGGAAGGAAGGAAGGAAGGAAGGAAGGAAGGAAGGAAGGAAGGAAGGAAGGAATACCCTGCAGTGTATAATATAATATTATATTATATACAACTATAATAAAGTCTCCAGCTATAATAAAGTCTTCCACCCTACCAGAGTGGAAATTACAAAAGAATCAGGTATCAAAAAGACATGTTGGTAATAAGAGAAATGCTGATTGCTTTTTCAGTGGTTTGTTACATTTGACCGTAAGCCTAGAAGCGCACACTTTTGACTTGTGTTTGAAGGCATGAGACCAACCACTGTGTTTATGGGGCTGGGGTGGAATACAGACACACACACCTCAATTAGGGATGGATGGATCAGCCTCCTTCCAGTCTGTGTCAGTTTTGCACATGTTTCTTCACATCTCTGTTCCATCCCTTTTCTGCGTCCATCTGTGGTTTCTTTTAATCCATAAAAAAATCCCTAATTAAATACTTTTGTTTTGTTTTTACTTTATTATTATTGCATGTCCACCCCCACCTTTCCTTCAAGGTTGTGCAGATTCTTCTCCCCCTTCTGCAGGCTCTGGAACATCAGAAGATCTTCAGAAGAATCCTGCTAGTTCAGGCCAGTCATCCTGCTGTTACATTGCCTAACTAGATGCCCATGGGAACCCAGCAAGCAGGACCTGAGCACAAGGGTATTGTCCCTACTTGCGATTCAAACACATACTGACTCTGACAATGAAGGTGGAGCATAGCCATTGAGGCTAGTGGCACTGGAGAACCTCTACGATGGCCTTGGCAAGTGTTCAGTGGTACCCAGATGCTCATTGCAGATTCAGTATCTTGCATAGCTCCCTTTCCCAGACCAGCAAACCAGTCCTGGGATTTATTTGTTCATTTATTTCAGCCCTTCTCAACCTGCGGGTCCCCAGATGCTGTTGAACTACAACTCCCATCACCCCTAGCTAGCAAGGCCAGAGCTCAGGGATGATGGGAGTTGTAGTCCAACAACATCTGGGGAACCACAGGTTGAGAACTGCTGATTTATTTTGAGCATTCCTCCCCCCCCCCTCTTCAGCCAAAATATCTCCCAGAGTGGCATGCGTACAAGCAATGAAAGCAAGACTGTCCCTGCCTGCAGGGGACAGGGAGGGAAGAGGACAGGAAGTAAGATCAGGCACCAGTTTGTTTGTTTCTTTGGCTCCACACTCTTCAAAATGATCAAGATGGACATTGTCTGTATTAGTGCTCAAAGGCACATTGCTGATGGGAGTAGAGATTCAGGAGTTGAGTGGCTCTGCAGGTGATAGTCCTCTATGTTAAGAGCTGTTAGAGGACAATTCTAGAGAGCCAGTGTGGTGTAGTGGTTAAGAGCGGTAGTCTCGTAATCTGGTGAACCGGGTTCGCGTCTCCGCTCCTCCACATGCAGCTGCTGGGTGACCTTGGGCTAGTCACACTTCTTTGAAGTCTCTCAGCCTCACTCACCTCACAGAGTGTTTGTTGTGGGGAAGGAAGGGAAAGGAGATTGTTAGCTGCTTTGAGACTCCTTCGGGTAGTGATAAAGCGGGATATCAAATCCAAACTCTTCTTCTACTTAACTCAGGCATGTCCAATGTCTGTTCTGGGGGCCTTATCCAGCCTGCTGGTTGATTTAATCTGGCCCCCATGGCAGTAAAAATCCTTTAAAAAGCTCAGCAACTCCAAAAAAGGTCAACTTTGGGGTAAAATTGTAAAAAAAAAAGGTCAACAACTCAACAACTTCAATCCTAAAAAAAAGCTCAACAACAACTTAACTTTGGTTGGCCCTCATCTTCATCAAATCTGGCCCTCTTTGAAAAAAGTGTGGGCACCCCTGACTTAAGTAAAAGCTCTGCTTCTTTCTCTCCATCCCTGGTGGAACTGTTACTGCCTGGTGACAGTTGAATGAGAGGCACATCTCAGTTACACTGTGCAAAAAGAACAATAAAAAGTAGCATATGATAAAGTAACATTGTGCAAATTTTCCAAACGCACATACTTTATGCAGGTTGCAGGGCTTTCCTTTCCTTGGTGCAGAATCTGGATTGCCTAATTAAGGGGCTTTAATTTTGATTTCCCTTTGCAGGGAATACATAGTTGTAATGCATATCCCCAATCAGTGTCTCTCGTATACTCTTTTTTTCACTGGAATGCTGTTTTATACCACTTTACATAGGCTGGCATTTGAAAAAGGATTTTCAGCTTCCACAAAGGAGAGCGCATGCTTCTACGTGCTCACTTAGCTCCTCGTCACATCTTACATAAGCTGTTGGGAAGAATTTGCAAGAGAATCTGCTTCAAACTGATTTCTCAGCTGCCCTGAGTTCAAAGCTTTCGTTATCTCTTGTATTAAAAAAATGTCTGGCTTGTCCCTTAGGATGATTTCTGTCCCCCCCGCCAACTCCTGGTAGGCTTCTTGTCAAATAGGAATTGCCTCTAAAGAGGAGCCTTTGAAAAATGATATGTTTTATGCATTCCTTATTTTTCCATGTAGCGTTTCCAAAGGAAATCAAAGGGAAGAATAGCTTAGTTATAAGGAAAGTGTGAGGTGGATGCCGTACATTCAAAGTTTTATTTTTAATAATAATAATAATAATAACCAATACTGTACATTTTGTTTGCTCTAACAACCCGATTTTAATGAGGAGAGAATGGCTTTAAATAGTATGCTGTAATAGCCTGGCCCAGATCTGTTGGTATCTCCTCACCATGAATGGCAGCCATACTGAACTATATGGTTCAGGATCACAGTGAGACACAAACATACACACATTTTTTACATATGTACGTTTCAAAAGACGTTCCACCTCCTGCCTGCCTCTGAGGATGCTCCACAGCTGCCAACTCAGTAGACTGAAAGCAAAGGCACCCCAAGGCAATGAATGTTTATTCACTGTACAAATATCTACAGATATACTGCTTCCCATAGGAAAATACCATTGCAGGGAACAACATTTTTAAAAAGCAAAATAAGAGCTAAAGCCAAATAAAAGGTTCAAGTCACATTGATCAATGGTATATGTAGCTGGGGTCAGACTTCAGAAAAAGGCTTGTGAGAACAAACAGGTACTGAGCAAGTCTCTAAAGAGGATGATGGTTGGCACTTGGTATAAACAAGGAGGGAATTCCTCAAGGCAGGTGCTTCAACACTTAATACCTTGTTCCCGATGATCAGAGAGAGATGTCAGGAACACTGGAAGTAACTTTATACTGAGTCAGACACATTGGGGCATCCAGCTTAGTATTGTCTCCATCAGGTGGGGTGGGAGGGCGGTCTCTGGAGATGATGAATTACAGCTCCTGTCGGGCCCAGTAAGCATGGCCAATGGCCAGGGAAGTTGGCAGTTGCAGTTCAGCAACTTCTGAAGGGCCAAAGATTATCCACGCTTGGTATCTACACTGATTGGCAGTGGCTCTCCAGGATTTCAGTCAGGTTTCTGTCCCATCCTTATCTGGTGATGCTGGGAATGGTATGCAAAGGTGATGCTCTACTGTTGAGCATCTCACAATGACTGCAGTGTCTGAGGGGGATGCATAAACTGTGGTCTCTAAAGTAGAAGAGTTTGGATTTGATATCCTGCTTTATCACTACCCGAAGGAGTCACAAAGTGGCTAACAATCTCCTTTCCCTTCCTCCCCCACAACAAACACTCTGTGAGGTGAGTGAGGCTGAGAGACTTCAGAGAAGTGTGACTAGCCCAAGGTCACCCAGCAGCTGCATGTGGAGGAGCGGGGAAGCGAACCCGGTTCACCAGATTATGAGTCCACTGCTCTGAACCACTACACCAGACTGGCTCACAAGTTTTTAAGGGCTTTGTATACTAACAAGGAAACCTGAAACTGAGCTGTGTAGCATATTGGCGTGTTTCGTTTATTGTGCAATGAAGACTAATGTGTTTCCTCATATTTTGAACTTGTCTTGTGGCACGCTTACCAAAGAGGGGTTAGCCAGCAAAGCCACACAATCTGAAGCAGAATAGCATTTTAAACCTACAGCTCCTAGGTGCATGGGCAGCTTGCCATTTTTCCCAGAAGGCCTCACTCTTGTGACATCGACATCCTAGTGGCAATGTACACCTACCACAGAGCTCATCTGTTTGCCATACACCTGATAAGACCCACAGCTTAGATAATTTCATAAAAATGCTAAGTTATAAAACTCACTCAGTATTTTGAACATAAGCTAGCCGCTTTTTATTTATTTACTTGTTTGTTTGTTTTAAAACATTTCTATGCCACTCTTCAATTAATAAAAAAACAACCTCAGATCAGCAACCGATAAAATAATCAAAAGAGTGCTTTTTGTAATTTACAAAAATAAAAGAGCAGAGGCATCAATCCCTACAATTCAGTAGAATGGATAAATCCATAATCAAGGCTGTGAAGAACAGCAAAAGCTTCTTTGTGATCTCCCTGGCTTTGAAGCTCAAGGCACCTCAGAGCTATGGGGTTTCTTGAGAGCAGGGAAGGAATGCTTTGGAAGCCCATCTGTCACCAGCCAAACAGACTCTGTTTTGTTATTTCCTAACAAAATCTATGGCATTGACCCAAACAAGTTAGACAAATCCTAAGCTAACACCAAATCAATCAGCCTCAGGCTTTTTTTATTTCAAGATACTTCATGGGGAAATGGGTGAGGGGAAACCAGAGGTTGTGTTAAAATAAAACTCAACTTACCATTCAAACCAAATCAGGGGTGGCCTTCTAGATGTTGTTGGACTCCAACTCCCATCATCCCCATTCATCGAGGCCAACAGTCAGGGAAGATGGGAGTTGTAGTTTTGCAACATCAGGAGGGCCACAGGTTCCCCATCTCTGACGTAGACTGTTCCAACATAAATTATTCCACTTACCTTTATAATTTATATAACCCAGTAATGGCTATATTTCAGTCCTTTGAAATAAGAGAGTATGAGTATTCCACTTCTACAGCTCAAGCAAATGTTAAAAAAGAGAGACTATTTTGTCCAAGGGTACCTACACATCTATGAGGTGAGATACCAGGACTTCCCAGGGACGTGGGTGGTGCTGTGGTCTAAACCACTGAGCCTAGGGCTTGCCAATCGGAAGGTCGGCGGTTCGAATCCCCGCGATGGGGTGAGCCCCCGTTGCTTGGTCCCTGCTCCTGCCAACTTAGCAGTTCAAAAGCACGCCAAAGTGCAAGTAGATAAATAGGTACCACTCCGGCGGGAAGATAAACAGCGTTTCCGTGTGCTGCTCTGATTCGCCAGAAGCAGCTTAGTCATGGTGGCCACATGACTTGGAAGCTGTACGCCGGCTCCCTCGGCCAGTAAAGCAAGATGAGCGCTGCAACCCCAGAGTCGTCCACGACTGGACCTCACAGTCAGGGGTCCCCTTTACCTTTTACCAGGACTTCCCAGCTCATAAGAACATAAGGAGAGCCTGCTGGATCAAACCAGCATCCCACCTGATCCCTGTACTCACAGTGGCCAACCAGAGACTCAGGGGAAAGCACACAAGCAGGACCTGACCACCAGAACAATCTCTTCCCTGTGGTTTCCAGGAACTGGTATTCAGAGGGATCGCTGCCTCCAACTGTGGAGCCAGAGCATAGCCATCATGACTAGTAACCATTGATAGCCTTCACCTCTATGAATCTGTCTAACAGACTTTTAAAGCCATCCAAGTTGGCGAGTATTGCTGCATCCTGTGGAGTTCTATAGTTAGGTCTGTCCTAAATCTTCCAACATTCCACTTCTTTGGATGTTCATGAACTCTAATATTAAGAGACAGGGAGAAAAAACTTTCTCTATCCACTTTCTCCAACCTATGTGTCATATTGCCTCTTATTCACCTTTCCTCATTCAGGAGTTCCTGCATCTCCTTAATCATTTTGGTTGCCCTTCCTGAACCTTTTCCGATTGCACAATATCCTTTTTGAAGTGAGGTGATCAGAACTGCACACAACATTCCAAATTCAGTTGCACCATAGATTTGTATAACAGCATTATGATACTGGCAGTTTTATCTTCAATCCTTTGCATGGGATTTGCTTCTTTCGCAGCCACCTCACACTGAGTCAACATCTCCATAAAGCTATCCACTACAATGCCAAAGTGTCACTCCTGGTCAAGTCATCATTGCCAGTTCAGACCCCATGAGCATATATGTGAAATTAAGATTTCTTGACCTGACATGCATCACTTTGCACTCATTTACATTGAATTACATTTGCCATTTTAGGGCCCATTCAGGCAGTTTGGAGAGGTCCTTTTAGAGCTCTTCACAATCCATTTTTTATTTTAGCAAACCTGAACAACTTAGTTTCATCAGCAAACTTGGCCACCTCTGCTCACTCCTAACTCTAGATCTTTTATAAACAAGTTATAAAGCAAAGGTATCAATACTGATCTTTGGAGAAGTCTGCTTTCTGCCTCCCTCCATTGGAAGAGTTGTCCATTTATTCTCATGCTCTTTGCCTCTGTGCTAAACTAGCTCACATTTCCCTAAAAACCTCTCTTTGGGTATCTGTGTATCTTCATTGAAGTGTGTCATGAATCTCTGTCTGTGTAGTGATATGTTCCCCAGAATTCCCCTCACAAGCAACTTAAACATCATTTGTCATTTACATATGTTTTCACTTGATTGAAAAGTTTTTAAAGTCCCCACATTTCATTTCATTTCATTCCAGAAATAAACAATAAACAGAGTCACATATATCTCCCGGGTCTGGTTGAAGAAAAAGAAAAAAAGCCTTTGCCGCAAGATCTCTGGGCCTCAAGAAAGTGATATGTTTTTAATGTTGAAGGGTTAAAAGAGGACACTCTGGGATCATCTGGAAATCATTAACGTTACAAAGCCCCAAGAAGATAAAAGTTTCCATTTTCTAAAATGTAAATCAAAAACATATTCATTAGTATTGCAAAACAAACATGCAAATCTTTGCCACTTCAAGAGCCTGGCTAAATATGTACAAGGGCAAAACCCAAAAATACATCTGCTCCTCGGTTAGGAAACTTGCCTATTCGGTTTTATCTAAAGAGCTTGTCTGCCTTCCACGGTCGGCTTCTTGGAATATAACAGTTCGTAATAAGCATTTGAACTAAAGGATGGAATAAACAAAGATAAAGCCTGTGTCCTGGTGGTGTGGGTGTCTGTGTGTCTATGTGCGTGTGTGTTTATGAACAGTCCTGATGAGATTATTCATCCATAAGCCTTCATGCATACCAAATGTTTAGGAATCATTTATTACAGGGCTTAGCGGAGATTAGAAGAGCTGTATAATGGTGTCCAAGGACTAAGACGTATGGTTTGTATATAATTGCCGCACACCTTTTTAATCTCCCATTATTCCAGTGTTCTTCTCATTCACTTGCGTCCGTGTGTTATAAGACAGAGGAGTTCCATTCAGCAAGCTGATCAAAGCAAAGGGCTTGTTGTGCCCAAATTTGGATACAGCGTTGGGCACAGGCAATGCCTGACATCATAGCAATGACAATGAGGGGAATGGTTGGCAACACTTGACTCATTCCCCTTTATGATGATTTACTTACTGTCTGGCAATCTTCTCCTCACATGATGTTTGTTTCCCGTAAACAGTTTCAACATGAGGGAGCGCGGCGTCAAGATAACAAGGGGAACATCCATCATGGCAGAATACCAACCAGGACTGGCAAGAGAACAGGACTATTGGTGGCTTCTCAGAGAGTGTCTGTGAGAGCAACCGTTCCTCAACGTCTCACACTGTTTTGCTTGAAGTCCGACAGTCACTTTCTGAGCTGTAGCCCTAATTGACACAAATTAATTGAAAGCAGGCTAAGGTTGAAGACACGCATGGAAAAGTGTCTGCTTCCATGTGGGGAAATGTTCCTCTGAGCACATCAGGAGTACTTGTGGGACGTCACCAGGGTTAAGGCTCCCAATTGTATAAAAACAACCATGCTGTTCTCTGTCACAAAGTAGAAAGATAGTCACCTCTTTAGGCTTCATAGCTCAAGATTCTTGCTAGACAGGCACTGGTGGTTAGCTGATAGTTCCTAGAACAGAGGACAGGAGGGTGACCACCAGTACTTTTTTTCTAGAAAAATAAGTGCCAGTACTCACCAGTAAGTGCCACACTTTTTAACAACAAAAAAGAGGTGCTGGTAGTGTGTATCCTTGAGTACCTCCTGGGGGAGAAAACCCACCACTGTTGATCTATATTATAAACTACAGCCACTGTCTAAAATAGAGGTGGAGAACCTTTGGCCTATAGACCACTCCTCTGCATTTGACCCACCAGGCCATTTGGGGAAAGCCATACTACTTGCTTAACATGACATGAGGTTTCAAGGGGGTAAGAATAGGACTTCAGTGGAATAATCAGGAACTTAAAGTGGACTCTCAGTTGTTCCATTGCTGTAGCAAGGCATGCTCAAAAGGAAACAGAACGCACCAAAGAGTTTACTGGAAACAGGCAGCATGAAATAGTATGTTAGGCACGTAGCAGCCACCCTTCCCCATCCTGCTTGCTTCTTCTTTAAGACTGGCTCCTTCTGTAAGTTTTTCCAGTCTCCCTTGCCAACTGTTCCATTGCCACCTGACTCTTCCCCTCAACTCATTGTCAATTGATGAAATCTTCCCCATCATCTATGGAAGACTGCAAGCCCTAAAATGCAAGAAACAGATTGTTTCTGTATTCTGAACCATGTCTGGCACGCACATGTTCTGAGATAAGCATTAGATAGGAATACTAGTTGTGGGACCTCCAAAGAAAATCAGCCGTCAAGAGCTGGAAGGAGCCACCAAGAGTCCCCTGTGGAGGTGATGTTCTCGCTGTTCCTATCTGACACTTAGAGAGGACTATGGGAGATCAACTCTGTGTCAAGGCTAACCTGGGGCTGAGGGCATAAGAAGGTAAGAATAGCCTGCTGGTACAGGCCAATGGTCCATCTAGTCCAGCAGGCTGGTCACTGTGGGAAACCTGCAAGAAGGATTCAAGTACAAGAACACTCTCCCCTCCTGTGGTTTCCAGGAACTGGTATTCATAAGCATTGCTGCCTCCAACTGTGGTGGCAGAGTATGGCCACCATGGTTAATAACCATTAATAGACCTCTCTGCAATGAATTTGTCAAATCCTCTTTTAAAGCCATCCAAGTTGGTGGCCATCGCTGCCTCCTGGGGGACTCAGTTCCATAGTTTGTCTATGCTCAGTGTCAAGAACTACTTTATATTATCTGTCGTAAATCTTCCAGCATTTATGCATTGGATGTTTATGAGTTCCATTGTTATGAGAGAGGGATAAAAGCGTTTCTCTCTCCAGTTTCTCCATGTCGTGCATACTTTTCTAAATTATGATGCTTTCCCATACACATCTGGGTTGTATCCAGTGCTGGTCCTACTCAGGGGAGACCCATTGAAACTAATGAACCTAATGTAGTCCTGTTCATTAACACTGATGGTTCCGTTCGTAGTAGAGATAGCATGTTCTCCAACCAGAATCCCTGTGGTGGGTTCCTTGATGCCTGAAATATAGGCTGTGGAAATTACAGCTCTGTTGGCCAGAGAGATGTAGGCATTTCTATACTAGCCCTGCCAATTGGGAGGTTTCATACTGCCAACCAATCAGAGAGGCTGATGTTGCACACCACTATCCCCTTCTGTGCCTGAGCATCTACAGTCCATGGGAGATTAGCAATTTTAAGCCCAGACTCAGAGCATAACAATCTGTCTTAGTCAATACCCCACTATTGCCCACTGTGACTTGCTTTGGCTCTCCAGAGTGTTTGGCAGAAGTATTTACCATCGCCTGCTACTTCTGGGGTAGGGGCCTGAGATCCTCTGGGTGTTGCTGTATTCTCCCATTGGGCCAGACCACCATGGTCAATGGTCAGGGGTGATGGGAGTTGTCATTCAGGCCAGTATGGTGGGCCACATGTTCCCTACCCCTATGCTGACCCTATCCTTTCAGCTGGGGATTGGAAATGTCCTCTGACAGTGGCAGTGGGTGCACATTGGGATTTATAGGACAGAAGGCTGGGAGCCCAACAGTAGGTAGCACCAGAACCAATGAGAAGCAGAGCCAACTAATCCTAGTTTTGCTGGCAACACCCTCTCTGTTGAGTCCTATAATGGCGACACTGAGACTAAAGAATAGAAAGCAAGGCTGGTAGAACAGTGTTCCGTTTACCCTAATGGACCAGCATTCCCTCCAACACCTAGAAGGCAAAAACCAGGAGGCCATCTTTTTGTACGGCATCTTCCTGTTTTTTTCTCATAAGAGAATGGGACTATTTTGGTGCCACAATGTTGTGTGATTTTGCACGGCAACACACACACACACCCCAGGAAAAAAGCACTTTTTCTGGCACAGCACCCAAAAATGCATGTTGTGGGAAGCCGCACAAGATTGCGACCCTGTAAAAAAAAAAAAGGACTTT
This sequence comes from Podarcis tiliguerta, assembly GCF_965153285.1. Lineage (NCBI taxonomy): Eukaryota > Metazoa > Chordata > Lepidosauria > Squamata > Lacertidae > Podarcis > Podarcis tiliguerta. The sequence goes on along the minus strand of NC_139540.1, from coordinate 16,818,661 downwards.
TTTCATCTGGGAATCGCAGAGTGAAATCACGCAAGAGCTCAGTGCCCAAACTGGCCGCCGTTCTCTTACAAGAAAAAAGCAGGATATCTCAGTTTTCCCAGGACACTTGCGGGGTATGCTACTGGGCTACAGCCTCTCGTCAAAAGTGTGACCTCTCACAGCAATTCCAAGTGACCTGAAGCAAGAGACACACACAGGACTAAAGAACAGAAAGGTCCTACCCCATATCCCCCCAGTGATGATGCTGCCCAGGCGTCACTCCAGAGACAACCTAAGGAAAGAGGCAGAAACAAAGGTATACATGCGGATTAACATACAACTTTTAAGCAAGAGCCATGGGAAATTTGTGGCTTAAAAACTGAGTTATCTGTGTGAGTCCTGGGTGGTCCCGCTACACTTGAGTGCCCTGCTCAGCCCTGAAAAGAACTGTTGATGTTCCCTGCTGGTTGAGGCTTTGGAAGGGAAAAGATGTGGAATGGATTCGTTCACGTATATACCATGCAAAGAGTCTCGGCCATGACTTACGACAAAGCGCCCACAGAGGACCATATGTGCACGCAGTTTTAATTTAATTTAATCTAATCAAGAAAATGCAAAAAAAAAGTTTTTAAAGGAACAGGCTGCCCAATCATTTGGGGACTTTTGACATTTCTCCTAAAGATTCCTTGGCAACAGCATGCCATCGCAATTATTTGTTAAGTCCTCATAATCTTTCCCAGAGACTCAATAATATCCAAGCTCCCTGCAGCACATGGGAAGGCTATAAGTACAGCAGCCAAGCAGTCCTTTCTGGAAAGGGGTGGGAGGGAAATGGGGGTCTCTCACACCTGGGTCGGAAGGAGAAGGTGGGCCACTAGCTTAAAACATTTACCGGTATATCCCACCCTTCTTCATTAAACCAGAACAGCCACTGCAGTGACGGTTAGAAATCACGGCATTTTAGAAAGCACTTCCATAAAATGCACAGAAGCCCCATTGGGACTGTGCTGAAGTTTCAGAGATCGAAAAAAAGCAGTTCCTGTGTTCGGTGCCATGTAAGCAGGAACTAAAGTGATTTGGAAACGGTTGCATGGGGGGAATCAGTTCTGGGTGACACCGTCGAGTAAAGGAAGCTAAGAAGACCTGACTAGTTTCGATTTTGTATGAAGTTTGATAGCACCACACTGCTAAACTAGTTCCCATGATTCTCCATGTCTGTTAAAGTGGTATAAGGGTGCTTTTAATGTGCGGTGTGGATTTGGCCCCAGACTGTGAGAATCTCCAACCAACATGCTAACCAACAGAGAGCTTACAGGGGACCAGTGTTTACGTCATCATCATCAACTGCCACATCAATGCATGCAGCTGATGCATGCTATTTCATTTACCTCCCCTTTACTGGGACATACATACATACATACATACATATTGCCCATATGTAGGGAAATTGCAACAGGCAAAACAGGTCTCAGGCAACAAGGATGAGATAATTCATCATCAAAGCTGTAGAGAGATTTCACTCTGAATCCGTTTTCTAGATCTATTCCTTGCACGTAAGGCACCCAGTAGAATATGGCCAGTCATTCATTTAGTAGGAATGGTGCAGATCCCAACCTTGAGAAGCTTTTGATCTAAAAATTGACACAAGGGAAGCAACAGATAAAGAGGAAGGAAAGGGGGGGGCAGGAATAAACAGCTGAGCAGTATGTGCACAGATGTGCTCTTCAGCCCCTTCAAGGAACAGGAACCTCAGGCACTTTCTGTAATCTCATTTCTGCAGTTTTGCATGACGTTACTTAATCTGCACGTGTACTAGATGATGCTGTGAATGTGCTGCAGAATGTTACATTCTGGCCCCCCACCCCAGTTAGAGGCCAGGAACAAGGCTACTCATAGGAAAATGCAGAGAATGGGGGGGCACATATCTTCATAAATGTCTGCTCTTTTTTGTTTGCAATCGTTTTAGGTCTTTTTTATGCATTTTCAAGTATTTTTATTGTTGGTTTTTGGCAGATTTCATGCTGTTTGATAGTCACCATGGGAACTTCAAATCCAGGAAAAGAAAAGGCAGCATCAGAGGGCAGTTTAGGATGCAGCAGAACTCCAGCTCAGCTGGCTGTAAGTCCACAATTCAATCGCCAGATACACTGGTGTACAGGGGACTCCCCTTTTACGTGGGGATTACATTCCAGCACCCCATGGGCATAAGTGAAAATCACGTAAGTGGGGAGCACAATCTAAACATCCCCTAAATGCCCTCTCTGCCACTCTCTCTCCAATCCATATCAAAGACACGGTATCAAAAATATCCACAACTGGAATTAAAAGTTCTGAAGCTGGCAGGAGGCTGGAGGATGCACGGAAAAGGGGCTGCTGCTGCGCTACCCCACATATCACCTGTTAGCTGGGGAGGCTGGGCAGCATAAACAAAGTCCTGCTGCACCTCCAGTTTCTTCTCTACCCTCACTGAAGTCCTCTTTAGGCTCTGGGCATGCCATGAAGACTTTCCAGCTCTCTCCCTCCATTTCCCAGTATGAATTAATGGGCATTTCAGGGGTGTGGCAGGACTAGAGAGGGGGAACTTAGGTTGGATCCTAAGCCCGTTCAGCTCAGTCATGTGACCTGGCGACCTGGCATAAAACACTACTTTGAGGCTTGTATTCACTTTGTGGGCCTTAGGCAGAGCAGCAGCAGCAGCAGCCCTGCTGCTGAACAGAGATTGGATCTGCTGTAACTTTATGCCGGCGTAACTTACACCAGCTTGTTTTCCAACAGTTTCTTGTGCAAAGGATTGTGTGAATGAATAAATAACAGCAGGCTGGCAGGGACTGAGGAATGGTTTATTTTATAGCTGTTGCTCATGTGTCTTTTTCTCTAGGTTTTCAGCAGAAAAAAACATATTTTCTGCATCATCTCTCTCTCTCCCTCTCTCTCTCTGGAAAGCTGATCTTCCCAGGATTCCAGTTATAGGTCATGTGGAACCTAATTTCCAGGTCCTTCTGCAACCAGTACAAATCATGGGAACTCGCATTCTAACTTGCAATCTGAAAATCTGAAATTTAGCACCAGCCCTGTGATGCTTTCCTTTAGGCATGAGTGCCTTTTATCTTTTATTTTAATGCATCTTGCCTTGTTCATCCTTTCCTGCCAATAAGATCTCTAATTTAAAAGTGCATATTTGATTGCTATCAGGCGTTATTATCTGTTTGGCTCCTTGAAAAGAAATCTGGACTCGCACCACAGCTTCTAACAAACAGCAGGGTCCCTCTGGGCATCCTGAGATTGGCAATGAGCTGAAGAGGTACGATCTTTTCTCAGATGGAGAAACCAGCAATCTGATAAAGCTTCCTTGGAGGTCACGTGTCTCCCCCATCCTTGCTCTTTTCCCAGATGCAGACTCTGCAGGTCATGACACTGACTGAGGATGTATCTTGAGGCTCTAGGAGCAAATCCCATCGAACTTTCTCTTAAGCAACATACATGGGGTTTAGCTGCACATTTGACCCATCATTCCCTCTCCCCAGAAAACTCAGAACCAGGGCCAGTCCTATCATTAGGCAGTGTGAGGCAGCTGTTAGGGATGCAAAGCTGCGGCAAGGTATTGGAGGACCCAGCTATGGGTACCTGCATTCCATAAGGTTGTATGCTGTCCTGAGGTGCAGTGGAGGTTTCTGTCTTGTCCCCAGTGTTAAAAGAAGGTGTGGTCTGGTCTGTTTTTGTGCATAGAATCGGAAGGGAAGAGCTCAATCTCTTCCTTTGCCTCAGGCAGCAAAATGTCTTGGACCAGAGGCAATTAATATTACATCCAGCAGAGCTTTACTGCTACTGAAGGCAAATGAGCACAATGGTCACAAATCCAATACCTTCAGGATTGGCACTGTCCATAAGAAATCCAGTTGCAGCAGACTTAACGTAAACTTACAATAACTTATAATACTTCTTCTTTTTTGGCAATCACTCGTAGCCAAGTAAGATGGTCTTCCATAAACACAGTTTTAACAATGAGTCCGTAAGTGACTGTGGAGGCCAATTCTGGATCCACACGTCCTTCCACAGTGGGGACATTGGTTTCCAGGCGGGAGTTGATCACGGTGTGGATTTGCCAAGTGTGCCTTCCTCTTAGCACGTTTCTCCCTTTCGTCCTGAGTTTGAGTGTCTTCAAAGCCCATGACACCTTTCATAAAGGAACCTTAACACTATATACAGAACACCACACCAGATGAAAAAAGAGACAGAAAAAGGAAGTGTGAAACTCAATCTCCTTCTGGCCTATTATTATAGTCAGCATGACCTTGACTGAAAGAGATAACAGAACCAGTTTAAACCAGCTGTACTCAGCTTCTCTGAAGGAATAACCCAAACATCATGAACCTTCTGCTTGCTTCTTTCATACAGAGAAGCTTCCAGAACCCTCCTGAATTAAGTAGAATAGGAAAGATCTCTACATATCAGATCAATACTTTCTATACTAAGAAATGCAAACTGAAATAAAGAACTCTCATAACTTTGTTGGAGTCAAAGCAAGTCTAGCTCTGGTCAGTGTCTGAATGGGATATTACCAGGGGAACCCTCAGTATAGTGCTCAGAGCTCTGTTAAGGAAAGCCAAGATCAAAATGAAATAAATGAAATGTTGAGAAAACTTGGGGCTGCTGCAGAGATGTTAAGAGGATGAGGGCACTACACAGCACTTGTCTGTATCTTCTGAAGCATTCTGTCTGCTTTTTCTTCCCAGAAGTAGACTACATACTATAAGGATCTCATAGCTGTATATAGGAATGGAAGCCTACCTTCTAGGCAGTGGTTTTCCACCCCCACCCCCCACGGCCTCTCCTTCTGTAGCCTTCTGGAATTTGTCCTGCTATCAATGGTTTTATGCAATCTGGGTTTAATCCCTGGCTAAATGAATGAAGCACGTGAGTTATAGTATTGCTAGTTAGGTGCTGCATGCACTTTAATTAATTTTTAAGGGGGAAATAGCTGGATTAGCTCATATAAACAAATATTAACACAATCATTGATTGGGACCTGTGAGGTTTGTGTAAAATGGCCTTTGGCAAGCCGGCAGCTATCTGAACTTTCACGACTGTATATATTTTATGGAATATATGATCCACATGCATAAAATATGCAGGTAAAAATGTAAAAGTTGAGTCTAGACTCATTATGGACATTATAGAACCCCTGGAACTTCACACTTATTATAGGCTTTGCACAGGTCTCTGACTCTTGGCCTGAATCCATGCAATGCACCTGAATTCCATTTTGCTTTAAGGAGGCAGGCTAAGGTTTACTTGAATTGTTATTTAGCTTTAGCATCTAGGCTTGGATCCTTCAGGCTAAAGGCAGGCTGTGCCCTCAGATTTAATAGGGAACCATAGGAGGAACAAGCCTTCCACTCATCCTCTCCCATCTCCCTTACCCACTTCATGCATGAGGGAAGGAGATTAGAAGCCTTTGGTGCTGGTTTGTGGCAAGCCAGAGTTTGCCCTTCTGTCTGAAGCCACTAACTGATAGTTTGCACAAACCATAGTTTACTGGGTTTGGACTCAACAGAAAAAATATGGTTTGAAGGAAACCAGCCTCAGAGGCTTATCTTTCCTCATCTTCTTGTGTGTAGGGAAAGGGAGGAAGGAGCAAAGGAAAATAATCATAGATCCATCTCAAAGCTCTTGGAGAAAACCTGTTCACCATCATGCACTTAAGAAACAAGGAGAATAGAAACAGAATTTGGGGTTCACACCACTATGAGTAGAGCCACCATGGAAGAATGAGCTGCACTGTGTGGCGATATTAGAAGCAGAAGTAACAAGCATTTTAGAATGCAGTCCCTTAGGAACACCTGTTTCCAGGAAGGAACAGTTGAGCTTCTGTCCAACTCTTGAACATGGACCTTGTGCAGGAGATGTTCCTGATGGACTGATGTTCACAACCCAATCAAGGCCTTATGTGGGCAAAAGCAAATTTTCATATGCATGTATCTGTTGCATGGAGCAAGAGGAAGAAAGAACTACACCCAAATAGGAAATAGGTTAAAAATGACTACAACTTTGACCGGTGGTATTTGACTCCTAGTAAGTTAACAAAAATGTATAGAACAAGTACGAATACCTGCTGGAAATGTAAAGAGGAAAGAAAGTACCTTTTATCATATGCAGTGGTCGGGTAAGGTAACAAAATCTTTCTGGGAGATGATATATAATGAACTGAAAAAAATGTTTAAAAAAACCCTTTTGTTTAAAAACCAGAAGCGTTTTTATTAGGAATTATAGGTACCGACATTCCAAAGGAGCAGAAAGGACTTTTTATGTATGCAACAACAGCCGCACAGATGCTTCTAGCTCAGAGATGGAGAGAAGAATGAGTCCCTACCAGAGAGGAATGGCAAACTAAGCTGATGGACTACGCCAAAATGGCAAAGCTGACCAGAAAGCTAAAGAACCAAGAAGACAAAAGCTTCAAGAAAGAATGGGGGGGATATAATTTATTTAGGAGACCACTGTAAGCAGATGAGAACATTAGCAGGATTATTATGACACTTGTAGTATAACAAATATGGTGGATAATATGCATAGATATAAAACATAGATTACAATACAGTGGTGCCTCAGGTTAAGTAACCTGAAGCACTATTTCTGGGTTAGGGAAGTCTGTAACCTGAAGCGTATGTAACCTGAAACGTATGTAACCTGATGTACCACTGTACAATATGCAGTTGAAAAAGTTGACATTAGGACCCACTGAGGGGATGGGGGGAAGTCATGAGATTCAGAGAAATCACTGCATATGGAAATGTATTTGGTTTTGTTATAAATTCACATTTGAAAAATCAAATGAAAAATATGACAAAAAATATATGACTACAACTTTTTATTGGTTGCATCTTATGCAGACTCCCCATTTGAGCATTCAGCCCCGCACAACTCTAATCACATGAGGCAGGAGAGATGGGCCACATATCTGCCCATAGCTGTAGATGTTTCCCTTTTTTTAAGGGAAACTTCCCTTAAAACCGAATAGGATTCCTCGCAAGAAAAGGGGAAAGTTGACAGCTATGCAACTGCAAGAACACACCCTGCCTTGGCTTCTGTTCAATGTTACCCACACATTGGGGGCATGACTGCAGGGGACAGGCCATGCAAGTTCCCCCAATGCCTTTGCAGAGTGCAGGAGCGTGCATCACCCTCACTCTTTACACAATTAGCCGTGTGTGGCTGAATGCCCAAATAGGGCAGGCGTTTGGCATGGCATAGGGCAAAGCTAAACAGCTCTGATGGTCTGGCTTCTGAGCAAGACCATCAACCAGTCTGTATGTTGGATGGAAGGCAAGCTCAGGCATAACACAGTGCAGACCAATTCTGCGGGCTGTCACTGCTGAATCAGGCATGTGGCAAGTATACTAGGCCCCCAAGCTAGGCCAGGTCTTGAAATAGCACCCCAAGAAACTAGCCATCACAGCAAGATACTAGCAAGGTTCCGGCTATGTTCTACCTCCACTGTCAGAAGCAATATGAACAACACTTGCTGGGAATCACAAGTAGAGAGAGTGCTCAGGTGCTTTTTGCAGGCTTCCCATAGGCATCTTGCTGGCCACTGTGAGAGCAGGATGTGGGACTCTGGTGGGCCTTTGATCTGGTGTGGCTGGGTCCTTATCCTGCAACAAGGTCTCTCAGGGAAAGCCTGCTGTGCATCGTGCCCAGTCAGAACCATTGTAATGAAATCATAGAGCAAAGTACAGTGATACATCAGGTTAAGAACTTAATTCATTCCGGAGGTCCATTCTTAACCTGAAACTGTTCTTAACCTGAGGTACTACTTTAGCTAATGGGGCCTCCTGCTGCCGCGATTTCTGTTCTCATCCTGAAGCAAAGTTCTTAACCTGAGGTACTATTTCTGGGTTAGCGGAATCTGTAACCTGAAGCATCTGTAACCCGAGGTACCACTGTATTAGAACCCCTTGACTAGGGCTACTCCCAAAATGTCAAACAGATAAGGCCCTCCGGCCTTAGAATTTGCCTGCTTAGGAGCTCATAGCTTGCTGGATGAGGGCTATAGGCTGCTGCCTTGCTTTCATGTACACAGGTGTAAATCGTATGAAAGGCAACAGGGAACTGGGTACGATAGCATACCGCTGTAAAAGGATTTTAGGTTCCCTAGTGTCGAGGGGCTGGGTGAGGACAGAATAGAGGTCGGGACAAATAACATTGACTCTGATGCAGACCATATGATCTGCCTGTGGAAAAAGGGGTTTCCTTCAAGGAGGTACAGCAATAATGCAAAACATCTTGCTCCCTATTCTGACGTTTCATGAACTAACCACAAAAATACTGGGATTTTTTTTTTCCTTCCACCACCCCTTCATTAATATTCTATTAGTTAAATGTACACCAGAGACAGGCTGCTCCGGAACATTCCTCTCCCTGCCCTCCCACAAGCGCTCCCCACTGCCTCTTGAGAAAACACAGCCAAACAGATACCACAGCTCAGTGGCAGAGCACATGTGTAAAGCGTGTATAAAGGCCTCAAGGTTTAATGCCTCCAGTTAAAGGATCTCAGGTGGCAGCAGAGCTGGGCCCTTCAAAAGACTTCAGTCACATTCACATTTAAAGCACTTGTTGCTGGCATCCCTCTGTCTCGAGAGACAATGGAGTGCGTCTCTGGGGGGGAAGCCAAACCTCTGTATTAGCAGCAATGAAATAACCTCCCCAGGGCGCAAGCCTGGGCAGTGTGTACGGAGGTCCTGGGCTTCCCAGAGGACAAGACCTCACTGTTGTGGTCCAAAGGAAAGTGGAGCAATATATTTGGCACCAGCTTGGCTGCAGGAGATGTAGAAGGCACCATCCAACTATCCTAGGGACCCCACTCTATATTTGTGTAGGGTTTTACTCTTGCGGAGGTTTAGGATCAGTGTTTTCCGTTTTCTAGATTGGTTACCTTCCCAGCTTGACGAGCCACATCTCTCCTCAGCATGTGCAGAAACCTCCTACTTGACCGTTGAACCCACAATTGGTCTCATCCGCTCAAGAGAGCCAGTGTGGTGTAGTGGTTAAGAGTGGTAGACTCATAATCTGGGGAACCAGGTTCGTGTCTCCGCTCCTCCACATGCAGCTGCTGGGTGACCTTGGGCCAGTCACACTTCTTTGAAGTCTCTCAGCCCCACTCACCTCACAGAGTGTTTGTTGTGGGGGAGGAAGGGAAAGGAAAATGTTAGCCTCTTTGAGACTCCTTAAAGGGAGTGAAAGGTGGGATATCAAATCCAAACTCTTCTTCTTCTTCAATTTGCTGGAGCCTGCCTCCACATGCAGGGGGAGTCCCTAACTCACTGAGGCTTGAGACACATTGGCTACCCTCACCTGGTTTAGCTGGCCAGTCAAAGCCGTTTCCTAGAGTGTGAGTGCTGTTGAATGCTAACAGCTTCTAGGAGCCACAGGTGAGAGCTGAAAGCACTATTGTTGTTGTTACCGTTATTACAAATAAATTTATACCCCACTTTTTTCTGCTGGCAGGACTCAAAGTGGCACTTTAAAGAGTCATGGCTCAGCCTCAGAACTTATGCCAGGCTGAGGAGACAAGACTGGGCTCTCGCTTGGACTACTGCAATGCTCTCTACGTGGGGCTACCTTTGAAGGTGATGCGGAAACTACAACTAATCCAGAATGCGGCAGCTAGACTGGTGACTGGGAGCGGCCGCCGAGACCACATAACACTGGTCTTGAAAGTCCGACATTGGCTCCCAGTACGTTTCTGAGCACAATACAAAGTGGTGGTGCTGACCTTTAAAGCCCTAAATGGCCTCGGTCCAGTATATCTGAAGGAGTGTCTCCACCCCCATCATTCTACCCGGATACTGAGATCCAGCACCAAGGGCCTTCTGGCGGTTGCCTCACTGCGAGAAGCCAAGTTACAGGGAACCAGGCAGAGGGCCTTCTCGGTAGTGGCACCCGCCCTGTGGAACGCCCTCCCACCAGATGTCAAAGAGAACAACAACTACCAGACTTTTAGAAGACATCTGAAGGCAGCCCTATTTAAGGAAGCTTTTAATGTTTGATGCATTACTGTATTTTAATATTTTGTTGGAAGCCGCCCAGAGTGGCTGGGGAAGCCCAGCCAGATGGGTGAGGTATAAATAAATTATTATTATTATTATTATTATTATTATTATTATTATTATTATTATTTGGACCTTTGGGCCAATGCTATGTGGCAGCTTTGTAGGTTCAGGCAGTAAGAATTCAGTGTTACTATTTACTTAGAATCATAGAATCATAGAATCATAGAATCATAGAGTTGGAAGAGACCACAAGGGTCATCGAGTCCAACCCCCTGCCAAGCAGGAAACACCATCAGAGCACTCCTGACATATGGTTGTCAAGCCTCTGCTTAAAGACCTCCAAAGAAGGAGACTCCACCACACTCCTTGGCAGCAAATTCCACTGTCGAACAGCTCTTACTGTCAGGAAGTTCTTCCTAATGTTTAGGTGGAATCTTCTTTCTTGTAGTTTGTATCCATTGCTCCGTGTCCGCTTCTCTGGAGCAGCAGAAAACAACCTTTCTCCCTCCTCTATGTGACATCCTTTTATATATTTGAACATGGCTATCATATCACCCCTTAACCTCCTCTTCTCCAGGCTAAACATGCCCAGCTCCCTTAGCCGTTCCTCATAAGGCATTGTTTCCAGGCCTTTGACCATTTTGGTTGCCCTCCTCTGTACACGTTCTAGTTTGTCAGTGTCCTTCTTGAACTGTGGTGCCCAGAACTGGACACAGTACTCCAGGTGAGGTCTGACCAGAGCAGAATACAGTGGCACTATAACTTCCCTTGATCTAGATGCTATACTCCTATTGATGCAGCCCAGAATTGCATTGGCTTTTTTAGCTGCCGCGTCACACTGTTGGCTCATGTTAAGTTTGTGGTCAACCAAGACTCCTAGATCCTTTTCACATGTACTGCTCTCAAGCCAGGTGTCACCCATCTTGTATTTGTGCCTCTCATTTTTTTTGCCCAAGTGCAATACTTTACATTTCTCCCTGTTAAAATTCATCTTGTTTGTTTTGGCCCAGTTCTCTAATCTGTCAAGGTCGTTTTGAAGTGTGATCCTGTCTTCTGGGGTGTTAGCCACCCCTCCCAGTTTGGTGTCATCTGCAAATTTGATCAGGATGCCCTTGAGTCCATCATCCAAGTCGTTGATAAAGATGTTGAATAAGACCGGGCCCAAGACAGAACCCTGTGGCACCCCACTAGTCACTCTTCTCCAGGATGAAGAGGAACCATTGATGAGCACCCTTTGTGTCCGGTCAGTCAGCCAGTTACAAATCCACTGAGTGGTAGCATAGTCAAGACCGCATTTTACCAGCTTCTTTACAAGAATATCATGGGGCACCTTGTCAAATGCCTTGCTGAAATCAAGGTAGACTACATCCACTGCGTTCCCTTCATCTACCAGGCTTGTAATTCTGTCAAAAAATGAGATCAGGTTAGTCTGACATGACTTATTTTTCAGAAATCCATGCTGACTTAATGCAGCACGTTGTAGACCCTGGGTGAGGTTTGCACACCTGAACCTAAACATGCTGGGTTGGTTTTTGTGCCGTGTGTTCAGCAATCACACAAAAGCACTTAACAAGATAGCCTGCCCCCTTTACCAACCAGCTGTTTTTGACTACTGGTCTAGACCATGGACAGCTCCAAGTGAGCCTTGTCCTCCAACAAAGGTTGGAAGCAGGCTGAGGCCTTGTAAGTCTCTGTCCCCAGATTATATCCTCTAGGCTCCGCCCACTTGCAGAGAACTTCAGAGCCTTAAAGGGCCAACACCCTGGCCTGAAACCGGGCACCCTTCCCATGTTCCATAGCTTCCCTCCCAGCACACTCCTTGCACTCTCAGACTGATTATGTATGGCAGGAGGCATCTGGTTCCGCAGGGGAAGGCGCTCATGAAGGTCCAGGATTTAACCCTACAATGTCTTGGGGACAGTCTCCTGTCCAACAGGCTCAGGCACAATCGTCTCCACATCTTCAGCAATCAGCTGTGAACCCTGAACCTGGCCTGGCTCCCCTTCTGGTGTCCCTGCAGCCTCCGACTCTGTGCCCAGATTGCTACTAGATTCACTGGTCCTTTCCAATGTTGCTTTTAGTTAATAAAGATTTTCTTGTGTAACAAACAAACAAGTTAACAAAGAAGAGTACATATAGTGTATCCACTTTCAATTTATAGAGTATTTTTAACAGTTTGTTTATATTCTGCATGAGGCACTGGGAAAGGAGAGGGGGAGAGATGGGGGATAATGATCTTTTGTTTCATTGAGTAGTATTTGTGCAGGGTTTTTGTGTCAGCATCATGTGGGTAGGTTCTTTCTTTCTTTCTTTCTTTCTTTCTTTCTTTCTTTCTTTCTTTCTTCTGGCATTGCAAGGGATTGGGAGGCCCATTCCAGCATTGAGGTAAGATATAGCTGTCAATCTGGTTCACTTCTGTATGTGGAATTGTGCAAGGGGAGGGACGCCATCTTGTTTTTCCTCACAGCCAGCAAAATGTCTTGGGCTGGCCTTGCCAGGTGGCATGGAAAGAGCCGTGGTTGGTTTTCCTTTATTTCTTTCATTCCATCATCTTCTCCAGTCAAATAGCTTATGCATGTTGTTATTGATGTTTTCTAAACCTGAACTGAGCAGGTCTCTCTGAACATGATTTATTGAGCCTTAGGAACATAGCAGCATAGGAAGCTGCCTTATAACATGCCAGACCATTGGTCCATCTAGTTCAATATTATCCACACTGACTGGCCACAGCTCCCCAGGGTTTCAAACAATGAGTTTTGCCCAGACCTAGCTAGAGATGCCAGGAATTGTACCTGGGACATTTTGCGTGCAAAGCTCCACCCTTTCCTCAAACTCATTGTAGTGGCAGAACATATTCTTTTTTGAAATTTTTGAAGTGAGGGAATAAAATGTGCTTTAAGCAATTGCACCGACAATGTGGGGCGGGGGGGGGGGGACACACTATATCTAATCTCATCATAAAAACTGGATGGTGGATATTTCCATTTGAAATGGATCCATTTTTATGAGAAGAATACATTTCAACACGCTCCTCTACGGTTCTCATGCTGGCACCAAAAGCACAGATCGTATTTTAGCAAATCATTGTGAAATATTTTTTAATGAAACCTGCATGCAGTTCCTCCCTCTAAGGAAGCCCGATGTACCAGACTAATATATCAACAGGAGAGGAAAATGAAATGTAGAAACAAATGCTTGGTTAGGACAGCGGTGGGAAATGTCAGCCAGCCGACAGGAGGGGGGGGCAGGCAGATTTTTAGAACGCAACTCTCAATTTTAGCGTTAATACAACTCTTGATCATTATTTGAGCTCTCTAAAGGCAGCCACTCAGGATGAAGTGACACGCATTAATTATCTCTTAGCACATTTTAACCAGCACAAAGCCACACTGTCAATCACATGGCCTACATTGCTACAGATGATGATTCACCAAACACACAAATGGCCATAGAATTGTAGAGCTGGAAGGGACCCGAAGGGTCATCCAGCCCAACCCCCTGCAGGAATCACAGAAAAGTCAAGTAGGTGGCGATGGGAGCCTTGGGGTCTATTTGACCCTACTAATCTGCTACTGCGATGAGAAGAAAGGCAACATCAGGAATGCAGTAATCTAATCTGGATGTTGCCAGGTCAAGAATTACCATTCTTCAGCTATTGTTGTTGTTGTTTATTGAATTTATACACCGCCATATACCCAGGGGTCTCAGAGCAGTTCACAGAATAAAATCAAGATATAAAACCACAAAATACCTAATAAAAATTAAAACAACTACCCAATAGCCACCCCCCCCACACACACAAAAACACACTTTAAAAGGGCATAGGATATAAATCGGACCAACCAAAGGCCTGGTTAAAGAGGAACGTTTTTGCCTGGGGCTGAAAGGTGTATAATGAAGGTGCCAGGCAAACTTCCCTGGGGAGAGCATTCCACAGATGGGGAGCCACTGCAGAGAAGGTCCTTTCTCATGTTGCCACCCTCCAAACCTTTTGAGGAGGGGGCACATGAAGGCCTGGAAGGGTCACAGCTGCCACACAATCATTTCTGGTAATGATTGCTTTGCTGCAGCTTAATCACATAGATTTTAAAAACATATTTTTAAAGATTTGTTATCAGTGCTCCTAACCTGAGATAAGTGCTACTGTACACTCAGAGCCTCCTGGCTGAGCAAGATAACTCATTCACTTCAATAGAGGAAAAAGACTCACCTGCTCGTTCTGTTATGTGTATGATGCTTGGTCTTTATTGAAGTTAGAGGGATGCATGGTCTTTATGGGCAAGGACGGCCTATGCAGGTACCACCTGCCAATGTCTTTGTTCAAAGGGAGCCCATACTGATGCAGACGATAGACCCTTGTCTCTATTGGCCATGCTGCTGGGAATTGGAGTCCAACAACAGCCGCAGATCCACAGGCTCCCCATCCCTCTTCTGTGAGTAGAGGTTGCAGTATAGACCAAATAGCCACAATGCACAAGATTCCTCTGATAAGGGCCTTCATGGAACTACCCCAGTCAGTAGGAAATTCAATTCAGTTTGCCTTTAATTTATTTATATATAAAAAAAATATAAACCATTAAGTCATAAATATATATAATGGTAGGCAGGTGGTGCTGTGGTCTACACCACTGAGCCTCTTGGGATTGCTGATCAGAAGGTTGGCGGTTCGAATCCCCACGATGGGGTGAGCTCCCGTTGCTCTGTCCCAGCTCCTGCCAACCTAGCAGTTTGAAAGCACACCAGTGCAAGTAGATAAATAGGTACTGCTGCAGCGGGAAAGTAAATGGCATTTCCGTGCACTCTGGTTTCCATCATGGTGTTCCATTGCACAAGAAGCAGTTTAGTCATGCTGGCCACATGACCCAGAAAGCTGTCTGTGGAAAAATGCCGGCTCCCTCAGCCTAAAAAGCAAGACGAGCGCCGCAACCCCATAGTTACCTTTGACTGGACTTAACTGTCCAGGGGTCCTTTACCTTTACATACATACATACATACATACATACATACATGTGTGTGTGTGTGTGGTTTACAGCAATAATATTTTTATTATTTGTTAAATTTATATACTGCCCTTCACTCAAAGATGTGAGAGCAGGTAAAACATAAAAGGGATGAGGCACATCTGCCTCTTGAAAAGAAGGTGTTAACTTCATAAAGACCTGTCAGTGGGTTGTTAGCAACGAAACAGGAGAAAGCCCTTTGTGTATGAGTGCACATCAGGATTGAAACTGACAAATATACATATAACATGCACACAAATATGATCATCTGCAAATGTTATGCAAATTTGCACCATGGCCCTGTGCCTTAAGTCCTTTAAGTACTTAGCCACATCCCTGGCTGCCGGGGTCACTCAATTTGACCTTGGTCCGACCAGCAAGCCAGCCAAGGGCAGTGCAGGCTTCCTTGCAACAGATGCAACTTCTAGATGCAGCAGAACAGATGCTCGCCCCAGGAGGACAATAGCTAGAAGGCTCTTCCTTGGAGGAAAACATGCAGAAAGTTAGAAGGATGGTTGTGATCAAATGCCGCGGAGAACCTGGAGGCTATTTATGCCAAAAAGAAAAACAAAGGCAATTGCCCCTGAAGAATACTCAAGCAGTATCTCTTACATCCTCCCCACCAGGCTGCAACTGATGGTAATTATTCACTGTTTTCTATTACAACGGTTTCAGTACTCTCTCTCCTGTTTTCTTCTTCTCACCACCCCATGCCTCTTCCTAGGAGAGGGAAGGAAAGTTAGCAGGCAGCAATTTTCCATCCCTGGCTAACACATCTCTGCATGTCGAGAACGCTATGAATATATCAAGGCTGATGGAGCCTTTGATGGATGGAAAGAGAAGATCATTCTGTACACGCGGCCACTGAAACATTAGCTTCTGAGAGCAAAGGTTATTTTATCAGGAAATAAATCAAAGCTCCCTTTCACGGCTAGGGTTGTTGTGTTTCTTTCCAGCTCATCTCAGTGATGATGAGTAGGGTGTGTGTTTAGACCACAGGAATTTGAAAAGCCACCAGCTTCTTGCCCATGCTCAAGTACTCGTGGACTATTCTGAAAGGCCCTTTTTTCCTTTTCCTTTTCTGTTTTTGCCCATCTTACTTATTTGGTCTCTTGGCAGTGTGCTTGTTTGGATGTTCTCTCATTTTTATAACCTGGGTGATTACAGCTTGCTTTGAAGACTCGGAGCCAAGGAATCCCTGGTTTTCTTCATGCCACTCGCTGGTGCTAAACTGGGCACAGTCGGCAAGCAATGTAAGGTGCTCCTCGTTCCTTTCTGGATTGTTTATTGGAGCCCAGCAATGAGCTAACACCCTTTTCTCTCGCTTTTAAAAACGACTTGCCATTGTCGTTGTACTACTTTAATGGTAATGGTAAAGGACACCTGGAGGGTTAAGTCCAGTCAAATTCGACTATGGGGTGTGGTGCTCATCTCTGCTTTCAGGCCGAGGGAGTCAGTGTTTGTCCGCAGACAGCTTTTCCAGGTCATGTGGTGAGCATGACTAACCCGCTTCTGGGACACTGTGACAAACGCCAGAGAGCACAGAAATGCTGTTTACCTTCCCACCGCAGTGGTACCTATTCATCTACTCGTGCTGGCATGTTTTCAAGCTGCTAGGTTGGCAGGAGCTGCGACAGAGCATTGGGAGATCACCCTGTCATGGGGATTCAAACTTCCGACCTTCCGATCGGCAAGCCCAAGAGGTTCAATGGTTTAGACCCCAGCGCCACCCGCATCCCTATTCTACTACTTCTTCACTGCAAGAGAGCTATGCATAACATAGTTTCGAGTACAATAGGCACTAAGGGATGCAGGTTAAACCACAGAGCCTAGGGCTTGCTGATCAGAAGGTTGGCGGTTCGAATCCCCGCAAAGGGGTGAGCTCCTGTTGCTCGGTCCCTGCTCCTGCCTACCTAGCAGTTCAAAAGCATGTCGAGTGCAAATAGATAAATAGGTACCGCTCCGGCGGGAAGGTAAACGGCGTTTAGGTGCGCTGCTCTGGTTTCTCCAGAAGTGGCTTAGTCATGCTGGTCACATGACCCAGAAGCTGTATGCCGGCTCTCTCGGCCAGTAAAGCGAGATGAGCACCGCAACCCCAGAGTCATCCACAACTGGACTTAACAGTCAAGGGTCCCTTTACCTTTACAATAGGCACTAGGCACCAGTACATTCTATGAACCTGATGCCTTTGAAACACTTGCTCTTTTCAAATGTCTAGCCTGCACACATGAGGGCCAGAGTGGGTGGGAGCCCATGTGCCACCTCTATAATACCAGTGTCTCCATGCATTCCAGACATGTCCACCTGACCTTCCCACACTAAGCAGGAAGACCTTCTAAGAATATCTGGCTGGACATGCACAGAAGTGTCCTTGTCCTATCAGGGTTCTTTATTTCAGGGAGACTTGAGACTTTCATACTAAACATGCATAGGTCTGGAGTTGAGAGAACAGGATGGGGACGTGCACATGGAGACATTTGTCTAGGGATGGTGCACACATACACACTCATTTTCCCTGCACATGTTAAGAATATAAGACCAAAGGTCCATCCAGTCTAGCATTCTTCTCTCTCAGGTGCCTGCAGGCAGGACCAGATCCCCTCACAGCACCTCTGCCCACTTGTGAGTTCCAACAACTGGTATTCAGAAGCATCCGGCCTCTGACAATGGAGATGGAACAACTTGACATGAACTTGACATGAGCCAACAGTGTGACGCGGCAGCTAAAAAAGCCAATGCAATTCTGGGCTGCATCAATAGGAGTATAGCATCTAGATCAAGGGAAGTAATAGTGCCACTGTATTCTGCTCTGGTCAGACCTCACCTGGAGTACTGTGTCCAGTTCTGGGCACCACAGTTCAAGAAGGACACTGACAAACTAGAACGTGTCCAGAGGAGGGCAACCAAAATGGTCAAAGGCCTGGAAACGATGCCTTATGAGGAACGGCTAAGGGAGCTGGGCATGTTTAGCCTGGAGAAGAGGAGGTTAAGGGGTGATATGATAGCCATGTTCAAATATAGAAAAGGATGTCACATAGAGGAGGGAGAAAGGTTGTTTTCTGCTGCTCCAGAGAAGCGGACACGGAGCAATGGATCCAAACTACAAGAAAGAAGATTCCACCTAAACATTAGGAAGAACTTCCTGACAGTAAGAGCTGTTGGACAGTGGAATTTGCTGCCAAGGAGTGTGGTGGAGTCTCCTTCTTTGGAGGTCTTTAAGCAGAGGCTTGACAACCATATGTCAGGAGTGCTCTGATGGTGTTTCCTGCTTGGCAGGGGGTTGGACTCGATGGCCCTTGTGGTCTCTTCCAACTCTATGATTCTATGATTCTATGATTCTATGATTCTAACTTCAGCCGGACTGTCTGAAGATGCGTCCTGTGCAGCTATTATTTGTATTCCTAGCATTTGTGTTTCTTCAATAAATAGCTAAAAAGAAAAGAGGCGGAAGAGCCAAAGAAGCCGGAGGAAATGGGGATTTTGGAGAAAGTTTGGGAATTGCAAAGGGGCTGGGAAATCAGGAAAAGGACTGCAGGGCTTGGCCCTTGGAGCTTCCACAGCGCTGTGGCCAGAAGCACCACACTCTCTCGAAACCTGAAATAAACATGGACACCACACCTTCAAGAGAAGATACAGTTATTTAGGGACATTCCAGCATTTGCTTTGATGCTATTTCAAACCTGTAAGATATAATTTAGCTTTTGGGGGATGAAATGGGAAAACATGGCCTAAAAAACAAATCTAAGGACATATTATTATGTTTGGTTCCTGTAGCAGAGGCCTGTAGCCAGACCTATTAAATGCTTTTCTGTCTTTATTAAGTTACCTTTTCCATGTTCTGTTTTCTAATGAAGGTTTCAGATGCTAAGAGTTATTGTTTTGTTTTGTTTTTAATTTAAAGAGAATGTCCTTGATTTTTAGAACAAACAAGCAAGGAGCTTGGGCTTTATTAAGCACTGAGCGATGGAACAATAGCCTTGTGTGATTAGCAGGCTGTTCAACAGTGGAACAGTCTCCCTCAGAAGGTGGTAGACTATGCTTCCTTGAACAGATAGATAGATAAAACTTTATTCGCATTAGCCAATGGCCATAGCAACAGTAAAACATTGCAGTATACGCAGAAAAGGAAGTTTGATATAAGAGCACAATTTAAAGTCCTGAATCAGCCGTCAGTTAGTGGCCCTTATTCTGATTGCCCCTGCTATGAACCTAGCCACCTTTGCTGTCATCTGCTCATTTTGATCTGATAGAAGAAAGGACCTTGTGGCAGTGGTTGAGTGCCCTAGTACGAGTGGGGTGATGATCTCATTCCTCAGGTCTTTGTAGAGAGTACAAGACAGGAGGATGCGTGCCGCTGTTTCGGTGCTACCATCTCCACAGGGGCAAAGACGGGATCTTTTGGAATCAACCCTCAAGTACCGTAAATGGCAAAACATCCAGTCTTGCAAGTATAAAAGCACATCTGTATTTTGAGATAATAAATTTGTGCAGATATGGGGCCAGAGAATCAAAATGGAGAGGTGGAAAATGAACATACCAAGGACAGAATTTCCTTATAGTGGCCAGGTTGTTCTGATCCTCGATATCTTTTAGACGTTGACCAGTTAGACTGTTTGCTTTAGTAGGGCCCATAGTGAGTAGGTGTTGTGGGGATAGGCCACAAGAGTGAAGTTTTTGATAGACGGTTTTAAGCCAGGCACTTTTATGGGAGTCTTGAAGTACTAGGGATAGTAAACCGGGGGGGATTTGAGTTTAGGCAGAGCCAGAAGTGAAGAGTTCTTTCTGCTTCCTTGGAGGTTTTTAAGAAGAGGTTGGAAGGCCATCATGCTTTAATTGAGATTCCTGCATTGCAGAGGGTTGGACCAGATGACCATTGGGGTCCTTTCCAACTCTACAATTCTATGATTCTATCTCTATACATATTAATTAGTATACAGTTTTTGTCCTCTTTTGAAGTGATGCCTAAGTGATCACTCCATGTAAGGCAGTTTCATCTGTTCACAATAAGTGGATTTTAGCAACAGTCTTATCAGTATGTAGAAATTGTCTCGACCAGAAATACAGCTGCTGTCTGTGATGGGGAACTCGCGATTCTCCAGATGTTTTGGACTCCAACTCCCATCATCCCTGATCGTTGGCCATGCTGGCTGGGTTTGATTTAAGAAGGATGTTGACAAGCTGGAACTCTGCAGAGAAGGACAGTCAAGAGCATCAAGGGTCTGGAAACCAAGCTGTATAAGGAAAGGTTGAAGGAACTGGGTATGTTTAACCTGGAAAAGAGGAGACTGAGAGGAGATATGATAGCCATCTTCAAATATTTCAAGGGCTGTCACATGGAAGAGGGAACAAGCTTGTTTTCTCCTGCTTCAGAGCTTTTAAAGCAGAGATCAGATAACCATCTGTTGTGAATGCTTTAGCTGAGATTCCTGCATTGCAGGGGTTTGAACTAGAGAACCCTTGGGTTCCCTCCCAACTATAAAAGCTAAAGGTACCCCTGATGGTTAGGTCCAGTCGCGGACGACTCTGGGATTGCGTGCTCATCTCACTCTATAGGCCAAGGGAGCCAGCATTTGTCCACAGACAGCTTCTGGGTCAGCATATCTAAGCCGCTTCTGGCGAACCAAAGCAGCACACGGAAATCCGTTTACCTTCCCGCTGGAGCGGTACCTATTTATCTACTTGCACTTGACGTGCTTTCGAACTGCTAGGGTGGCAGAAGCTGGGACCAAACAACAGGAGCTCACCCCATCGCGGGGATTCGAACCGCCAACCTTCTGATCGGCAAGCCCTAGGCTCTGTGGTTTAGACCACAGCACATTTCTATTAGTCTATGATTGTATGGTATGAGTTGGAATCCAATAACTTCTGGAGACCACTGTGCAAACGTGGATTTAGGGGAGTGTGACTGGTTCACCCACACTGGGTGCCGAGCCGAGCTTGCTTCACAAGGGGTGCCACAACAATGACTCAGAATGCAAGGCGAGAATGGGGCACCAAATGTTGGTGTCACACAGGGCACTGCTGAAATTTGAAAACCCAAAATCCACCACTGCTCACTGGGAACATAAGAATATGGGTAGAGCCTGCTGGATCAGGCGAATGGCCCCTCTAGTCCAGTATCCTGTTCTTACAGTGGCCAACCAGATGCCTGTGGCAAGCCTGCAAGTAGGACCCAACCCCAAGAACACTCCTGTGACTCCCAGCAACTGGTATTCAGAAGCCTACTTCCTCTGCCAACGAAAGTAGAACATAGCCATTGTAGCTATTGATACATGGCATTCCTCATATATGGCCTATAGAAATATTTATTAATACTTTCCCCCCAAGGGGTCATCACTCTGTGGTTCGAGCTTCAGTTTTATAGTCTGCAAAAGGTGAGCAGAGGAACTGCTTGGCACTTTAAAAGAGAGAGAGATGCAAACATGTATTCCGTACAGCAATAAATGCAGTCAAGGTATTTAACCACAGAGCCACCACACCTTAGACTTTACAGGGGGGGGGGGGCACATTTAGCTAAACTTCCAAATATGACACATTAAGAGAAGCTGAGATGGTGTCTCTGCTCTCTAATCTTTAATAATGTCTTTCTTCCCTATGGCTGGCAGAGCTATTAGGCGAATTCCAGCCTTAACTTGAATTTTGTGTCAAGAGCTGCATTTAGAGAATAATTTGTGGGTGGGTGAGCACATTATATTTTCATTCAAAAGCCTTCTGAGGACTTGCAGATTACACAGTGTTTGGGTTAGTAAGCACCCATTTGCCTAAACATTGTTTTGGGTGGGACAGGACAACCGAAGCGATATCTTTCCAGGACCAGCTAATGATAAAACCTACGAACAGCAATTTATAAGTAATGGCAAAATTCATTAGCAGTGCGGGAGGTAAACATCAATAAAAACATCTTTAAAAATGCAGTATAGACACCAACAACTGGGAAACACTGGCTTGCGAGCGCTCCAATTGGAGAACAGCCTTTACCAAAGGTGTCATGGGCTTTGAAAATGCTCAAACTCAGGACGAAAGGGAGAAACATGCCAAGAGGAAGGCACACTTGGCAAACCCTCACCGTGATCAACTCCAGCCCGGAAACCTATGTCCCCACTGTGGAAGGACGTGTGGATCCAGAATTAGCCTTCACAGTCGGACTCACTGTTAAAACCGTGTTGATGGAAGCCAATCTTACTCAGCTATGAATGATTGCCAAAGAAGAAGAGGAAACATCAATATCCTACTAACGATTTCTCCAGTAGCCCAGGAAGGCAGCTTCCACTCAAAACATTTTAGACCTTATATGCATTACAAACTTATATAGAAGCTTTGTAGCACTCTCTCTAGAATGACTTTCCCAATTCCCAAGTAATCTTGGGGACTGCAGATAAGGCTCATTCGCTCTTACAAGACTGCGGTTTCCAGAGATCTCTGGGCTAAAGGGGTGCCTGGTAAACTGGTGTGAAGCCTGCAGTAGAGATATAGCATTTGAACTGCAGTGAATCCCACAATCTAGGAATTACTGGGATGAATACAGACAAAGCTTCGGCCTCCACAACAGAGTGGGATTTCCCTTTTCTTAGTGCAGTTTAGGGTGGCCCAGGGTAGCTAACTAATGCATCTCATCAGGGCAAGATTTATCTGTACACAGAGAAACTTTCCTCCCTCAGAACCAAGTGTCTCCTAGATCTGTTCTAGGGGTTTCCCCAACCCTTGGGAATGGATTTTGGGAGATTGCAAGGTCTGCACATGGAGGGGGAGGAAGAAAATTCCACTGCAGGAGCATAAATCCCTGCAATGACAGGATATGTTAGTGCCTATGTGTTGTAGTGCCTAGAGCAGGAGTGTCCAAACTTTTTTCAAAGAGGGCCAGATTTGATGAAGTGAACATGCATGAGGGCTGACTAAAGGGCCGACCAAAGTTGTTGAGCTTCTTTTAGGATTGAAGTTGTTAAGCTTTTTTAAAGAATGAAATTGTTGAGGTTTTTTTGGATTTTACCCCAGAAATTAAACTGCCACAAGGCCCCCCGAAACAGACTTTGGACATGCCTGGCCTAGAGTGTTGGACTGAGACCTGGGAGACCAGGATTCTAGTTCCCACTCAGCCATGAAGTTCCATGGGTGACCTTGGTCCAGCCACTGTCTCTCAGCCTATCCTACCTCACAGGATTGTTGTGAGCTTAGAACAGAGAGGACCATGTATGCCACCTTGAGTTCCTTGGAGGAAAGGTGGGATATAAATGTAATAAATATTAAATAAATAAAATTAGATACTGCTCCGTAGGTCATATTGTCCGTGGTGGGCTGTCAGAGGACAGTGAAGAGTCACACACATATTTCTGAGGTTCATGGTGAGCGTGAGGACTAGTAACTTGGCCATTTTATAAAAGAAACCTCAGATCCGAAAGCAATGCCATATTCTTTCTGCACAGAGCTGCCAATATTTAAGAACGCTAAATGCCACATTTCATTTCCATTGTCCAGAAGCGGAGAATGCGAGCATGTATGTCACTTCGAAAGCCATTGATCTGTAGACTAAATGATCTCTATTGCATAGTACACGTTGGCTGGTGAGCAAGAGGATTAAAATGCTACATGCTGGGAGGAATTAGGAAGTGCAAGTTTTCATAACTCCTATAATTTGTAAAGACCAAAGGGGGTGGGGGGGACCCTGGTGGAATTAATCTATTTCTTATGCTCATTCCAGCTGTGTTTAATTTACCCTTGGCTATTCCTCTCCTCTGATCAAGGAATGCTGTGCCTTACATTGATTCCCCCCACCCCGTAATACTCACACTGAGCTTAGGGTTGTTTTTTTAAAAAAAATTAATTGTTTAAATATGCAATGTTCCAGAGCTGGAGTAACTACGACAGCATGACAGCTATATTCTCCCATCCTCTTTGTTGTCTTAGGGGCCCAGTTGGTACATATTATAACCTCTCTAGGGGAAAAATGGATCTTATTTTGTTTCAAGGGGCATAGCTCAGTGGTAGAACATCTGCTTTGCATGCAGAAGGTTCCAGGTTCAATCACTGGCATCTCTAGGTAGGGCTGGAAGAGACTCCCGGCCTAAAACCCTGGAGAGCGGCTGTGAGTCTGTGTCAACAATGCCGAGTTTGATGAGCCAGCGAATTGAATCAGTAGAAGGCAGCTTCCTATGACCTGATTTGTGTTCGAAGGAGGACTGGTGGGCAGTTGATGTTTTGAGAATCAGCTGATGACCCATGCTTGGTGGCTTTTGATGACCAGGAGATGTATCATTTTATTCATATACAGTGGTACCTCAGGTTACATACGCTCCAGGTTACATATGCTTCAGGTTACAGACTCCGCTAACCCAGAAATATCACCTCAGGTTAAGAACTTTGCTTCAGGATGAGAAGCAGCGGTGTGGCGGCAGCGGGCGGCCCCATTAGCTAAAGTGGTCTTCAGGTTAAGAACAGTTTCAGGTTAAGAACGGACCTCCGGAATGAATTAAGTACTTAACCTGAGGTACCAGTGTACCGCCTTTCCATTGTTTAAACCAGGCACCCCCAAACTCGGCCCTCCAGATGTTTTGGGACTACAGTTCCCACCATCCCTGACCACTGGTCCCATTAGCTAGGGATGATGGGAGTTGTAGTCCCAAAACATCTGGAGGAGGGCCGAATTTGGGGATGCCTGGTTTAAACCATGCTCAAGGCGGCTTGCAACATGAAAAGATTTACATAATTGCAAACGTAATAAAACTAGTCATAAATAAAACACATCAAAAAGTACACATTCCAACCTGAACCATTTCAACATGGAGGAGTGCCACAGGAAAGAGGCAAAGACTTATGAGTCTGCTGCCTCAGAAGGGAGGAATAAAGCCAAAAGGACTTACCTCAGAGGAGAGGTGATTTTGGTTCAAGGTTAGGTTCAACATCCTGATGGTAAGAGTGATTTGGCCGATGGCTTTGGAAGGGATACTTAGGTGTTCAAAAGCTCCATCAAAGAAGAGAGTCAGGATATAAAAATATTTTAAGGATCCAGGGCAGGTCAGCAAACTTTTTCAGCAGGGGGCCGGTCCACCAGACCTTGTGGGGGGCCAGGCTATATTTTGGAGAGAGAAAAATGAACGAATTCCTATGCCCCACAAATAACCCAGAGATGCATTTTAAATAAAAGCACACATTCTACTCATGTAAAAACACGCTGATTCCCGGACCATACGCGCGCCGGATTTAGAAGGCGATTGGGCCAGATCCAGCCCCCGGGTCTTAGTTTGCCTACCTATGATCCAGGGGGTTGAAGGGGCTCACAGCCTACTTCCTCCCTCCCACAAACTCATCACAATACTTTAGAAAAACCCACACCATCTCAATAACAAAAGTGATAAAAGTCACAGTAGCTTCAGTTTAAAGAAAGAGCACCCTTAGGTGTGAGAGTGAGGAGGGGCACTGAAATTTTAACCATTAATGTCTGGAGAGCAGACTGAGTGGCCCATAGCTCACCTGGTCACAGTCTTCTCCAGCCAGGTGAGCCCATCTCATGGAGAATAAGGCCATCACTAGCCACTATCTATGATGGCTATGTTCTACCACCACTGTCAGAGGGAGTGTGATTCTGAATGCCAGCTGTTGGTATGTGTGTCCCTTAGGCATCTGGTTGGCCACCTTGAGAACATGATGGGCTGATCTTAGTGTCTTTGTTGTTGTTTAGTTGTTTAGTCGTGTCCGACTCTTCGTGACCCCATGGACCAGAGCACGCCTCCCGCAGTTTGGTCAAACTAATGCTGTCTTCCACTGCCTCCCACAGTTTGGTAAACTAATATTGGTAGCTTCGAGAACACTATCCAACCATCTCGTCCTCTGTTGTCCCCTTCTCATTGTGCCCTCCATCTTTCCCAACATCAGGGTCTTTTCCAGGGAGTCTTCTCTTCTCATGAGGTGGCCAAAGTATTGGAGCCTCAGCTTCAGGATCTGTCCTTCCAGTGAGCACTCAGGGCTGATTTCCTTAAGAATGGAGAGGTTTGGTCTTCTTGCAGTCCATGGGACTCTCAAGAGTCTCCTCCAGCACCATAATTCAAAAGCATCAATTCTTTGGCGATCAGCCTTCTTTATGTTACAGCTCTCACTTCCATACATCACTACTGGGAAAACCATAGCTGTAACTATACGGACCTTTGTTAGCAAGGTGAGGGTCTTATATTTCCGTAATTATGACTAAATTTGCATCTAAAGCAGCATGTGCATGTTTCATGCAAATCTGTCCCTCTTCTGACCTCCTTCTGGTGCACAGAAATTTTTAGTTGCTTGCAGTGCTATTTTTTTCTAGAAAAAGAGGTGCTGGAGCTCACCACAAACTTCTCCCCCTCTTCTCTCTTAGAATGGCAACAGTGCCTACCTAAGAGGTTCTGCAGCTGAGCTCCGGTGAGCTCCAGCTGAAAAAAAGACCTGGTTGCTTGGTTGCCCACAATTTTTTTTATTTATTAGTCATTTGTGCCCTTCAAGGGAGTGGGGGGGGCGGGATCTCTTTTGTCATGTCAGCTTGTCTCTGGAGTACACTATCTGTTGAGAGAGACGTGTTATTCTTTATTGCCTTCTTTTGTGTGTCTGGACCCCTGAAGTATCCAATGCAATTGTGTGCTGCCATTGTTCTGTTATTTTATTGCGACACTGTTCCTTGTTTTGCTGCGATGTTTATGATCTGTTGCTTTCATTGTGGGCTTTACCAAGAGTATGGCTTGAAGAGCAGCATTTAAACATCCTAAGTAAAGAAATAAAAGACACGGCGCTTTGAGAGAGAGAAGGGAGAAGATTTTGCGAAGCCTTTGCCTCGTCCACCTGGAAGCGATTTCTTCCTTGCAGTTGGTGACCATCCAAGAAGGTCCTACTTACAAAACCACACTAGCGCCCACTGTGAAGTGTTGGAAGTCTTCAGCAGAGGCAGCATCTCATTATCAGATTTTAAGTTGCTTTGTGCAATATCCTTTTGCATGCTTTAAAAAACGACAACAACAGCCCTGTCCCATCATTTCCCCTTCCAAATTGGTGCTTTCACTTTGAATTGACAAACAGGAAGAAACCATGGCTGTGTTGCTTGATTCTCCTCCCAGATGCCCATCAACACCACGGTGCTCATGGTAAGCCAAGCACAGGATTCCAGTCTCCCTTGGCCACAGGTATGTTTCACCACCGTCTGGGCGGCTGCTTCTATTTATTCCACGGCGTTCTAAAAATTGTGCCTTCCAGGTTGGAAGCCAAAACCACTGCCAGAGTCCTTTCTTTATTAAAAGTAACAACTCGAAGGTATTGAAAAATCACAAGCCTTTTGGAAACATACTGAATCCTTTATGGGAGGGGAAATAATCGAATAGACAAGCTGTTGTTAATTTAGGGCCTTAATTTTCAGACACACTTCTTGAGTCAAGAGTACTTCCTGCTCTAGAATTCCTGCAGGGATACAGGTGGTCCCCGTTCGCCATCTCTGTCTACTGTACATTTAAAAAAAACCCCGTTTCTGACTACACTTAAAACAGTTCTGAAATCTCAAGTTTATGTCTAGACTATTTTAATCAGCTAAATGTCATAATAAGCCATACGCGACTCTTGATGGCTTACATATACCAGCCCTGCTCGTAAAGCGTAAGAGGTGTTTTTAAAAAGGAGCCTGTGTTTGTTTTGCCATGGAAATGGTGCTTTTAGCCTATCGTATCGAATGCCCTGGCAGGATTGGAAAGGTTCTTACGTAACGCCTGGATCAAAGCCCTGCTTGGGAGGCTGGAGATGAATTGGCCTGCCCTGCTCTTTCGGCATTTGGGCAAATTCCACACAATTTATGCCACTATCCATGTATAAGAGGGATGGGGAACCTCTGGAGGGATCTGTGCGTGTGTGTGAACACACCCCTACAGTCCTGTCTATCCGGCCCTCAAGATGCTCACCAGACAGTGCTCTCTCCCAAGCCAAATTTCTTCTCTCCAGGCCACACCCCTTACTTTCCTGCTTGATGCCCTCCTTCATTGAGAATGGATCATTAAACAGGAATAATGCTTCATCTCACCCTGTCCACCTGTCATCTGTAGAATGAACGATTATTGAGTTAGTGTGTAGGGTGGTGAATGTAATTACGTTTAGCCTGCATTTTAGGGTCTTTTTATGTCAGCATTGTTTTATAGGCTGCAATTATTTATAATAGTTTTAAAGATGATTTGTTAATTCTGTTGCATAACACTATAATGATTATGTTCTGTTATGCTGCTGCTGCTTATTGTTTGTAAGCTGCTTTGGGAGTCATTGAATGGGAAAAGCTGTAGAAACTAGAATCTATCTTTTGGTTCCTCTCTCCTTTTCTGATTTGCTTATCCTCATCTCATCTTCTGACGTCTGGGATGTACCCAGTCTTCTTCATTACCCTGAATATATTTTCCCCTAGTTCTGGTTGTTTTGGAAAAAATAGCTCCCCTCAACACGGGCGCTGTTTTAGCTACCATCATGTGGAGCTGAAGAGGGTTCAGAAAGGACAACCAGAATGATCCAGGGGATGGAGCAAGTCCATGTGAGGAAAAGTTGCAGCATTTGGGGCTACAAGAGGTGACATGATGGAAAATGCAAGAGGTGACATGATAGAACTGTATACAATTCTGCGTGGCATGGAGAAAGTGGACAAAGAACAGCTTTTCTCCTCTCAGAACACTAGAACTTGCACATCAAAATGAAGCTGAATGTTGGAAGATTCGGGACAGGAGAAAGAAAGTGTTGACATTTCCATTCCACCTTAAGGAGCAGACGTGTGGAATTGTTGTGTGTCGCATGTCTGTTTACATTCCAGCACAGCTTGCTGGGAACTTCCGTTGTGTATAGCTTTCATTATTTCCTGTTCTCTCTGAGATGACGAGAGAGAGAGAGAGAGAACATGTTTCTTTGTCCTGATTTATGATTAATAAATCTGTAGTTGTAGTATGCTTCCACAAGCCTCATGCCTATTCTGTCTGATAGTGTGCCCTGGATCTGCTGATAGTGTGCCCTGGTTGTGAAGCCCGGGTCGCTGATTTACGTCGGAGCAGAGGTAATGGTTTTCGCAGCGGGATGGCTGGAAGGAGACTGCCCAGCCGGGGCTAGCCAGCTGGCCTCCCAGCCCTCTGCATGCCAACAGAAAGTAGTTCTTCACACAATGCAGTGATGGCTTTAAAAGAGGATTAGACAAATCCATCTAGTTAATAGCTATCAATGGCTACCAGTTGTGATGGCTGTGCTCTGCATCCAATCAGAGGCAGAAATATTTCTGAATACCAGCTTCTGGGAACCACAGGAGGGGAGGGAGCTCTTCTGCTTGGGTCCTGCATGCAAGAAGCTCTCTCTCTCTCTCTCTCTCTCTCTTTTTGCTTAAAGGTAAAGGTAAAGGACCCCTGACAGTTAAGTCCAGTCACAGATGACTCTGGGGTTGCGGCGCTCATCTCGCTTTACAGGCTGAGGGAGCCGGCATTTATCTGCAGACAGTTTTTCCGGGTCATGTGGCCAGCAAGACTAAACCACTTCTGGTGCAACGGAAAACCGAAACCAGAGCAGCGCACGAAAACTCTGTTTACCTTCCCACCAGATCGGTACCTATTTATCTACTTGCACTTTTTGGCATGCTTTCGAACTGCTAGGTTGGCAGGAGCTGGGACTGAGCAACGGGAGCTCACCATGCTGAGAATATCTCCTGTATTTTTCCTTCGCTAGCAATGAATGAGAAAAGAAATTGCCTCTTAAAATTAGCAAAGAGGAGATAAAATACTGGTGAGAATCTCATGGATAGGGTGCAGGCTATCTGGCATGTGAGGTGGCCAAGAGGCGTTTGTGAGTCTCTTTTCTTTCATTCTGCAAGTCATCTCAACAACAGTCTGCACTCTCCAGACTTGCCCTGGGAGTGCAGGCGTCTGGGTTTTTCTTTCTTTCCAGATCAGGCAATGAGAGTAGTCAGGGAGGCTATTTTGCAACGATAAAGTACAGTGGTACCTCGCAAGACGAATGCCTCGCAAGACGAAAAACTCGCAAGATGAAAGAGTTTTTCGTTTTCTGAGTTGCTTCGCAAGACGAATTTCCCTATGGGCTTGCTTCGCAAGACGAAAACGTCTTGCGCCTTTTTTTTAAAACCGTCAATGCATTCCTATGGGAAACCGTCAATACACAGTGGTGCTTCGCAAGACGAAAAAATCCACAAGACGAAAAAACTCGCAGAACGAATTAATTTCGTCTTGCGAGGCACCACTGTAGCTTCAGAATCCAGCACCCACTAAAGGACTGCCTGAGAGTCCTGAGAATGAGAGAGAAGAATGGACGCCTCTTTGCAAAGGAAGAAATTGGAGGACAGAACTTTTCTTGGGTCTCCCCCGCCAAAAATAAAATAAAATAATTGACTAATAATGCATACAATACAATAGCACTTAATATATGTAGGATTATAATATGTTGAAGGCAACATACTGTTGTACATCATCCTTGTAATTCCAAAACATTAGGAACAGGTTTGTGTCTCTGTTTGTGATAGGGAAAGTCTATTTTTCGCCTTTGTAAAGCACTAAGGCTCTTTTTTTTAGGTGCTTAATATATAATCTCCCATAAACAGAGAGGTAGATTTAGACATTCATTAGTTTCTTGTCTGGATCCCTATTTTTCTATTTGGCCCATTGTTTTCAGCACTTTAGGCAACACCTCAAAACATCCAAAACAAAGGCATTCCATTGCTTCCCCCTTTTTTATTTTAAAACAGGGATGGGGGACCAGCGGCCTCCAGGTGTTCTTGGACTCCAGCTCCCATCAGCCTCAGCTAGCACAGCCCACAGTCAGGGATGATGGGAGATGGAGTCCAACAAC
This sequence comes from Podarcis tiliguerta, assembly GCF_965153285.1. NCBI lineage: Eukaryota > Metazoa > Chordata > Lepidosauria > Squamata > Lacertidae > Podarcis > Podarcis tiliguerta. The sequence continues at coordinate 16,787,823 of NC_139540.1, read as the reverse complement.
TTATGGAGGACTACAGGTTCCCTTCCTTGTTTTAAAACAAATGCAAAAGGTGGAGAACGTAACAGATGAAAATTCTCATTCGACTGTGAAATTAGAATCTCTAAATACATATGTATTTAAACATTTAAAGCACCCATGGCTTCCTGTTTCATAAGAATTATATTTCTAATATTGCTGAAAGCAGTGGATTTTTGTACAGCAAAGACCTCGTTTTTCTCCTTAGTCATCTCTCTATCCAAAGAATTACAATTCTTCAGAGATCATAATGTAATATCTAAATTTATATTAATGTTTTATCACTGTCTGTCCTCTCGCAGCCATGACATTTTCTTTGCCAGGGTGGCTGCTGTGCAGGGATGAAGGTGGAAAAGGTAGGAAAGTTTTAACTCTGAAAGTTAGGACGTTTTAAGTAGGTAATAGAAGGGTCTTGCCAGGTAGAGTGCCTCTGCTACACTAGCCTCCTGCCAGGTGGGGCGCTGTTGCTTATAGAGAGGGGTGCAAATGGATTAGCAGAGCCAATCTGTCTTCCCCATTGCTTCATGTCTCCCCTTCTTAGTAAGCAACAGTGACCCACTTTCTGGGAAGCTGCTGTAGCAGCTCTGCTCCACTTACCCAGCCACTTATGGCATGAAACACACTAGTTAGTCCAGCTTTCTCATGTAACATTTGGAATAGAAGGCTCTCCAGCAAGTGACTCTGACCACATTGGAGACATACCTTTAAAGCTGTGATACCACTTTGAACAGTCAAGGAGCGCAAACACCCAGAGAATTCTGGGAGCTGTAGTTCGTTAAGGGTGCTGAGAGTTGTTAAGCAATCGCTAGTCCCATCACAGAGCAGAACACTGACCATGCTAATGGGAGCTGGGAGTCCAACAACATCTGGAGCTGCCACAGGTTAGCGCCCCCTGGTGAAGTGGAGGTTCAAGCCATGATTCCTCCTTGGAAAGAACAGTGGGGTCAGCTCTCCTGTTGAAATACTAGCTCAGCCTTTGCAAAGCTCCAGGTGTTTGTGGCCACGGCTTTCATCAGACCCCAGCCAACACAGGAAATTCGAGGGGCATCCAAAACAACATGGGGCATGAGATCGAACAAGGCTGGGCCACAAGATCTTCATCATAAAAGTTAACACCAAGAGGAAAGCAAACGATCTTCGTAAGATCTTTCCGTCCAGCAACTGCTGGGGGCATTCAGCTGAGCTGGACATTTGAGCCTTTTGAGGTTCAGCTACTTCCAAGTCCTGAGGGATAAATTCTCATCTCTCTCCCTGCGTGTGGGGCTTTAATTGTGCACGTCCTATTAGTGCTAATGGGACTTGTGCACCTAAAGTCCTCTGTGTGAAATGAGTCCAATAAATCCAAGGTTACAACCTCATTAAAGGCAGAGTTGCTTATTTCATGTGTAATGGGCCTTCAGCCTCCATGATCTGGCAATTCGTGACTTTTACGCGTCTCCTTTGAGAGAATTCTTCAAGGTTCCTTGCTAATAAATATTTTTCACCATTCTTCCTAGGGTGACCGACCCCCTCGTGACTCTAGCCTGGCTTCACAATGCTTGCACCAGCTAATGAAACAAGCTGCTATCAGGTCAGCCAGAAATGTGTAGGAGCATTCCTGAGGGAAGAGCTGGGCTTCACCAGCTTCTAATTTCCCATTTGAAATGGCTGGCAAGTCAGCCACCCGCCTCCTCTACTTTTCTGTGGTGCTATTAGCTTTTGAAAATCCAGCAGTATTCAGCATTTTGTTGTTGACTGCACATGCCTTGAGGGAAAACTTTCTTTCCACACCCAGAGATCTAGAGTTAAGAAGGAAAGGTGGAAAAGCAGTAGTAACCTTGGCTTTAAAAAAAATAATAGCCCAAGAAGAGAAATTGTTCAAAAAAATGTGGCAGCTAGACTGGTGACTAGGAGTGGCCACCAGGACCGTATAACACCAGTCCTGAAAGATCTACATTGGCTCCTAGTACGTTTCTGAGCACAATTCAAAGTGTTGGTGCTGACCTTTAAAGCCCTAAACGGCCTCGGCACAGTATACCTGAAGGAGCGTATCCACCCCCATCGTTCAACCCAGACACTGAGGTCCAGCTCTGAAGGCCTTCTGGTGGTTCCCTCACTGTGAGAAGTGAAGTTAACAGGGAACCAAGCAGAGGGCCTTCTCGGTAGTGGTGCCCACCCAACTGAATGACCTTCCATAGACATTTGAAGGCAGTCCTGTATCAGGAAGCTTTTGATTCCTGATGCTCTGTTGTGTTTCTTTATATTATAAATTACTACTACTACTACTACTACCATCCCCATATCGTTGATGTCTGGAGAGGCTTTATTGCAACCAAATCAGGACCAAAACCCAGAACATTTGTAGTCTGAAAAGTTACAGGACTTCAGCAGAACTTCAACTTACAGAATATGCACTGATTGGAAGAGAAGTGGTATGACCACCCCAAAAAGGTGGGATCACATATGATGAACCTGACAGCACCATGAATGAGCAAGAAAAATGGCATCTGCAGGGTTCCTAGGAGTCTGCGTTTACATCCAGCTATCCAAACAGTTGCTGCAGGGACAACTTGAGAATGTGCAGGAAATAGTGAAATACAATCAAAGATGGAAGACAGCTCCATCATTTAATTGCATTCCACTCCTGTACTTTCCATTAGGAGTTATGGTTCTTAGACGAGGGTGGGGTTTTCTTCGCTAACTGCCTGGGTTACTAGCACTCAAGGTAAGGGGAAGAGCTGGGTGTTAACATGCTTTGGTATAAGATTATTAACAATGAAGTAAATTCTTCGGTGCTGGCCAAAGTAGTTACAAGAGGGCTTTAAATGTGGAAAAAATGACCAAATTTCTTCTTTACAGCAGTATTAAAGACACATCAGTGTGTCAAGTAAAACAAACAAGGATTAAACATACACTTGTCTATTAAATACAAAGTGAAACGGGCCCACCATTCGCGTTTCACAACCTAGAAAGCAAATTCTTGCCACAAGAATTTAGATTTTGACTTGTTTCCCTTCAAGTGGGCTCCTTTTCCCAGGTCCCTTGGTTTGCAGATCCATTCACATGATGCATTAGGCTTTCAAATGAACGTTTCCCCCATTAATATAAGTAATACCCTGTGAACATTATACCAAAGTACCCGATATTTCCAGGAGTCGATGGATGGGATTTCATCTTCAGAGCATCAATAAAGCTGACAAGAATGAATTTAAGTTCTCTCGTGCTGCAAAACGAACTAGGACTTTGCGGGGGTTGTGGGGTTGGTTTTTTTAAGACTCTCTTGGGTTGGTGTGTCTGGGACTATCACACCAAGCCAAAGGCATGGGCCAGGCCATCCAGTGGTCCTGCTAGGCTGGAGGCCTTGTGTATTTTGGATACAGTGATCTCCCAGAAGCGAAGTCATTAGCAAAACAATACTGGCTTTGAACAAATGATTGCAGCATCTTGGAAAACTCTGCTGCCACCCAGCCGTTGCATGGCTGTATACAGACCAACTAGCTCCCGATTCAGCGCAGCTGCAGGAGCAAACAGGTGCAAGACACACACACGATCCGGCCTTCACAATCTCCCATGGTCCAAGTCTACAGACCGAACCTTATAGATCAGGAAGTGGAAGGTGCTTCTTATATAACTGTAGCCTCATGGAGCAGTCTTTGGTGTGCAAGAGCTATTTGGTTCAAATGTCGATGTGGCCTCCTAGACTATTTTCAGAAACCCTGGAGACTACCCCCTCTTGTCTACGAAGCCTTGGTTTTCTATTATGAAAAGCTTTAATTCCTTGCCAAATATATATAAGAATTTCGCTCAAGGTTCCTGGACGTGATTTCTGTAGAATGGCGGCACTCAAGAGCAGGGCACCGCGCAGTGTAACAGGATATTTAATCAGATTCAACAGTTTAGATAAGCAAGACTGTAGAAACAGTCCACTCTGAACTTTGAAATACCACGGCCCGCTCTGACACTTTGCCAAGCGCCTGAGGTTTGCAAACAATTTGCATATACATTTACATAATGCAAACAATCTCTATAAAGTTAAAGGCTTCGGAGTTGCTGAGGGCGGGGGACAAAAAGTTTCCATTCTGACAACGGGATTTAACACTCTCACAGCTTTATCTCTCTCAAACCACTCCCTGCCTCCCTTTATTCCATGTGCTTGTCCCCTTTCAGAGTTAATTTGAATTAATCTCCTTTTGACATTTTTGGCTGAGAGCAAAAGCACCCTTAATTTCCCCAATGCAAAATAAATATATCCCCATCCAAAATAACCCGATAATGAATTAACACTGAAACACACCAAGTAATTCTGCTTCTCGCCAATTATCCCCCTCTCCTTTTGAATACACAGGCTTTTGGGGGAGAAAAATCACTGAATATAGCCTTTGCAATCTTGCTATTTTCTTCCCATTTTTTTTGCCTTAACCACTGGGAAGAAAGGTGTTTGCTTAAGTGAGAATTCTCCAGTGTTAAAAGCCACTTATGACATTTAGTCTATTCACATTTTAAAAACATGGTCATGGCAACAGCTAGGAAACAGCCAAAGGTGTGAGTCATTCTATCTACCAGAAGCGCCTGTTGTGAGTCCTACATTTTGGACCATATGATCTGCTATCCCATGATTTTTGCAAACAGTAAATGTAGCTGGGCAGTGCCGCAGGGCAAGGCGACAAATTTAGCTTGGGGCTGTGTCATTAGCGTTTTGTTCCAGCACCATTTTCCTGACTGTTATTTGTCCCACGGAAGAAAACTTCCAGATAATGTACTGATACCTGTATATTTCTTTTCACAGGGGTAAAGAGAAACCTTCAATGGTGTGGTCCTAATCTGAACTGGGGCCTCACTCATGGCTGCAGACAGTGCTTTTTTTCTTAAAAAAATGTTTAGAGGTACTCTCATTTTGACTCAAGAAAACCACCATGTTGTAGTTCAAATCGGGGAAAATAAATACAGTAAATGGACAAAAGTACAAAGATTCACAAAATGTTTAGGGGTATACGTACCCCTGTGTACCCCCAGAAAAAAAGCACTGGCTGCAGGTACTATTTTTTAATATATTTTTTTAACCTCACAGGAGATCCAGTTCACAGATCTCTCCCAGCATTACAAGTTGGCCCCTGAACTTTGGGTTTCAGTCATTTTCTAGCAGTTTTCTTAACTTTTTTTTTTTTTAATGCAAAATGGGAAATTCAGTTCAAAGTAGCCTTGGCTAACTCTGTTGAGAAAGGGGTATTTCTTCTGTCCAGTCACCTTTGTCATTGCGCAGAGGAAGGATTTTCCCCCCTACTGCAACGGCAAGTTTAAGTGATCTGTTAGATCAAACACTCATGCGCAAGTTACAGTACGTGGCATGTAAAAAAATCCTGGAGATAGCCGCCCAACAGTCAATAAGAGCACATGCTAAAAAGTTTAAAATTGGTCGTTTATTTATTTATTTTAGAAGAGGGATAACTCTACTCAAAACACACGAAGCAGTCTAGTTCTTGGTTTGCAACGAGTAATGGAAAATGTCTTAAGCAAAAACGAGCTGAGATTCAGAGCATCTCCTCCCTTGGGCAAGAGACTATTAAACACTTCATCTTCCTCCCTAGTTGTTGTGCTCTTGAAGTGCCTGAGCCATGAAGAGTTTGCCCAGGTTCTGCGCAGTGAACTCCTTGATGTTCTGGCTGTAAGTATTAATTTGACCTGCAAATGAACAAAAAGTGGGAAGAGAAAGAGAGAGCGAGAGACATAAAAATTTTAAAAACTGAACACAAACACTCTCTCGCACTTTATAGCATGACCAAGAAACAGAACTCGAGAAACACGTTTGCAGACAGGAGCTAATATATGTCAAAGACCTGTCAAGTTGGATGGGAGACAGAAGTTAAGAGGCTGGGAGAGCCCCCAAATTTTCTCCATCCTCTTCCAAACATTTGGCCTCCCCATCTCCACAAACATTTGGCCACACACCAAGAAACAGAATGCCAGCATGTAGACAGAAGCACCACTGAGTTTTAGAGGGTGAAATAAAAAGGGGATCAGCAACCTTTTTTAGCTGTGGGCTGGTCCACTGTCCCTCAGACCATGTGGTGGGCCGGACTATATTTTTTTTGGGGGGGGGGGGGATGAATGAATTCCTATGCCCACAAATACCCCAGAGGTGCATTTTAAATAAAAGGACACATTCTACTCATGTAAAAACATGCTGATTCCCGGACTGTCTGCGGGCCGGATTGAGAAGGCGATTGGGCTGCATCCGGCCCCCGGGCCTTAGGTTGCCTACCCCTGAGGTAACCTGTCCCTTGGGCTGAAAAAGGACCCCTGGTGTGGGTGGTTATGTGACATGTGATGCTTTCTGCTGGCCTATGTGGCTCACATTTGTTTGGTTAATTGCTCAACATGAATTGGAGGTTTGCTGTTAAAAAATGCAAGGTTGTGTTTGTTAGAATCCTATCGAGGCAGCACTACTGTATGTAACATGCTCCCAGGACTATGCAGGATCCCACATTATTTGATACGCTACAGGGATTTCTGGGAAGGCTATGAAGAGAAAAATTCAGACTGTCTCTCTCAAATGTGGGCCTGGAAACTATGCTTGCCTCATCCACCTGACATTTTGTGGGTCATGTTTTTGTTAGTTCCCTCACATTATTAGTAATTTCTCGAGCCAGCAGGCTGTGAAGGCTTGTCTGAAGTGCTGTACAAATCAAAAAAAAGGGTCTCCACCACCCCATTTCATTATTATTTTTGTACGCACTCTGCCTCTACAGTTCATTTCTCTAGCTAGTCAGGAAGAGCAAAAGAAAGAGAAAGAGAGAAAGACAAAGCCGGATTATCAAAATTAGAACTGCTTAGCAGACTAACACACTTCCAATTTAATGCTCTACTTTAAAAAGTTTCTAAATGCCTTAGAAGCAAAACCACCCAAGTCTCAGCTTTGATCCCCAACTTAATTCCGCGTGCATTAAAATAGTGAACGTTTTCAGGTCTTTTCCTGACTCTGCTAAAAAGAAAAGCATTTTGGCTGAAGGCTGTTAGAGCGTCAATTGGCTGCTGCTTGCTTAACTCTAGAAGATGGTAGAGGTATAACCCACCAGAAAACAGACATAAACTGAAGCGTAATTTTTTAAAAGAGCTGGGGTGTGCTTTTTCTTTAACAAGCACTGGGTTGCTGTGAGAATTCATTACCAGAATTTAACCCATACCCATTTGCAAACAACAACAACTACAAAAAGGTGGGGGGGTTGCACTACATGGTTGCACTGTAAAATTGTTCACTGTGTGCTATTTGTGAAAAAAAGGGGAGTTGCAGCATTTTTTGTGCGCATTAAATTTCACTCCAAATTTTGTTATCAATGTGCCATCATCAGCCCTTGCTCTTGAGCCAACCTGGGATAGGGGATAGAACTGAAAACATAGCATCATAGAAATGTAGAGTTGGAAGGAAGTCCAACCCCCTGTAATGCAGAAAACATTTGCCCAATGTGGGGCTCAAACCCACAACCCTGAGATTTAAGTCTCGTGCTCTACTGACTGAACTACCAAGGTGGATAAAAATCTGGATGCTTGGTGGGTAGCTTTCAAACCGCTGGTGCAATTACAGTGGGCGCTAGGGGTTGTGAACGTGATCCGTGCAGGATGCATATTCACAACCCGCAGCGGTGCGTCTGCGCATGCAAGGGTTGCGATTCGGCACTTGTGCGCATGTGCAAAGTGAGATTTAGCGCTTCTGCGCATGCGTGAGCGCCGAAACCTGGAAGTAACCCATTCTGGTACTTCCGGGTTTTGGCAGTGGTAACCAGAAAAAAATGCAACCTGAAGCATGTGTAACCCAAGGTATGACTAACAGAAAACGGTCCATGTTTCTGCAGCACGAAAAATGGTTCTCTCGCCTTGCCTGTTCATCCCCTGTCCATTTCACAGTGTACCTACCCTTCTGCCATGAGCTGGGATTTGTGTGCCTCTTTTTTCTAAAGGCAAAATATCAAAGAGAGAAAAACCATGCACTGCCTGTTGCATCTCACTTTGGCCACTTTGGATGAACAGGGGGAAATGTGAAGATGCTTTTAATCCCAAACACTACAGGCTCAGCTAAACGAGGGAGGGCAGCCCAAGGAACTACTATTAAAAAAAAAGAGAGGCACAAATACAAGATGGGTGACACCTGGCTTGAGAGCAGTACATGTGAAAAGGATCTAGGAGTCTTGGTTGTCCACAAACTTGACATGAGCCAACAGTGTGACGCGGCAGCTAAAAAAGCTAATGCAATTCTGGGCTGCATCAATAGGAGTATAGCATCTAGATCAAGGGAAGTAATAGTGCCACTGTATTCTGCTCTGGTCAGACCTCACCTGGAGTACTGTGTCCAGTTCTGGGCACCACAGTTCAAGAAGGACACTGACAAACTGGAACGTGTCCAGAGGAGGGCAACCAAAATGGTCAAAGGCCTGGAAACGATGCCTTATGAGGAACGGCTAAGGGAGCTGGGCATGTTTAGCCTGGAGAAGAGGAGGTTAAGGGGTGATAACGATAGCCATGTTCAAATATATAAAAGGATGTCACATAGAGGAGGGAGAAAGGTTGTTTTCTGCTGCTCCAGAGAAGCGGACATGGAGCAATGGATCCAAACTACAAGAAAGAAGATTCCACCTAAACATTAGGAAGAACTTCCTGACAGTAAGAGCTGTTCGACAATGGAATTTGCTGCCAAGGAGTGTGGTGGAGTCTCCTTCTTTGGAGGTCTTTAAGCAGAGGCTTGACAACCATATGTCAGGAGTGCTCTGATGGTGTTTCCTGCTTGGCAGGGGGTTGGACTCGATGGCCCTTGTGGTCTATGCCAACTCTATGATTCTATGAAAACAACTTTGCATCCTTCTGGGAAGAAGGTCGGCATGGGGGGGGGGGGGGGGACTAGATCTGAAAATCTCGCTGGGATCACCAGCCTGACATTAAAGCTCAGTTGTGTAGTTCCAGGACATGGTATGAAGGCACAGGATAAAGCCACCTTGCTAGATGGGGAACATGATGCCTGGAGCTCCATGGAAGCATGGCGGGGATATAATGAAACGGAAACACACACACACACACACACACACACACACACACACACACGTTATTATGGTTCTCATTTGGCTATAAAATCAGGACTCATTGCCCAATGCTGCATCTACTTTGCAGCATTTTGTTGATTCTCATGAAAGCGTTACTCAAAGAAGTGCAGGGCTGTTGAAAAGTCAGAAAGGAAGAAGAAGGCTGCAAGTGTTACCTGCAATCAACAGCGAGTCCATCCTGGGAGGTGGCTGTGGCGGCTTGAACAATTTGTTCATGTCCTCCTCCGGAAGGGGGGGCTCTCCCCTACTTTGACGCTGCAAGTTCTCTTGCTGACGTCTCTGCTGGTACTGGAAAAGAGGAAACATGATGGTAAGACTCTTTCATCCAAAGGGAACCCATAGGATTTCTCTAAAGAATGCAGAGGAGCTGCCTTTCCACATACTTCACGCAGCTTAAGCTGGCTTCAAAACGTTCCATTTTGCTGGCACAAAAATGCTATTAATTGTTGCTGAGCTTTAAAATGAAGTGGTTACCATCTTGTTTCTCCCCAGGCTAAGGAACATGGCAGTTTCAACCCCTCACTCACTGGGTGATCCATCTACCCAACCTAAATCAGCAATGTGGTCTACAAAAGAAATTGGATTGGGTTTGCGAGGTGGGGTGGGGTGGAGTGGAGTGGAGGGAGAAGCCATTGCCTAAATTTGCATCACTGGAGATGCTGCAGGACTGGGGGCCTAATCACCATTTGGCCTGGCCCCCGAAGCTTCTGAAGCAAAACAGGCTTCACTGTGTATGCTGCAAAAAGGACTACTGTAGTACCTTGGTTTATGAACAACTTGGATGAAGAACGCTGCAAACCCGGAAGTAGGTGTTTTGGTTTGTGAACTTTGCCTTGGAAGCAGAACATGTTCCACTTCCTGTTGAGTGTGTTCCATTTGTAAATTGAGTCCCCCACTGCTATGGGAAAGCACGCCTTGGTTTAAGAACGCTTTGGTTTAAGAATGGACTTCTGGAACAGATTAAGTTCGTAAACCAAGGTACCACTGTACTGAGACTCAGAAGCCACCCAAACTTGTGCCCAACTCTCTGGATTCTGAGAAGTTCAAAAGCAGAACACAGAATGGGTCCAAGAAGTAGACATTTATGCGAAAATCCATTTTTTTCTGAACTGGGTTTTCTACTGCCAATTTTGCAAGTCGGTAACTTTTACCATGGGATCAAGAGGCGGAACATTATGATTAGCAGCGGAGAGGGTGGATATTGGGTGGGAATAGAGCCAAGAAGTCACACATAAAACTCTGCAAAATCCTTTGCATCTCAGCGCATGTAACAACTCAATAAGGTTGGAGGAAGGAGGGGAAAATGGTAGTTTGCCGTCTGTTTGAGAGAGACTGAACAACTGTTCTGGCTTTAGTTATGTAAAGCATGAATCTACTAGCACTTCCAGAGCAGCATTTTCAATACACCTTAACCTACTTATTTAGATGCAAAAATGGAGCAACTGGCAGCAAGGGAGACAAGGCAGTTAGCAAAACATGTATTCTCAATCGTCTCTAATCTTTAAAGGAACAATGGTGTATTATTATGAGTTACCTAGGAGAGCAAAAGGTACAAAAACCTCTGGTTTGTGAAGCACTCATAATTTGCTGGTTTTTGCTGCTCAAATGGCATTTTTATTTATTTATATTTTAAAGCTGGGTTCCTTAAAGCTTCTGGCTGTTGAGCAAAGAAATGTGTGTGGTGACATTTTATTGCTTGATAGCAGAACCAAAATACCTCCAGATTTAGAAAATATTAGCAAATAAGAGCTTATAGATCTGTATCTCAGACAGAACGAAAGCAGGAAGAAATCGGGGAGAGGAGAGGAAGAAGAAGATGGATATCAGATACATTTATTTTTTATACTTTGCACTGAGTAGGTGCATTATGTACCAAAATTGCTTGCTCTTGCGCAGAACTGTTCTATATCTCAATAATGAACAGGCTTGGTGCAATGAGCCACATTTACAGCAATTACTGTATAAGTTAGGCAAGAACTGGTGGGGTAACAGTCCTGGATTTCCACCACCACCCCTTCTTCAAATCATTTTTTCCATCTCCAAAATCTTCTCATAAATTTGCCCCTGCAGATTTATGTTGGCAAGCGAAGGAGCTGGAAGGAGCCATAGCTCAGGCCATGCTCTGCATGTAATGAGCGTCTAGGATACAGAGATTAGATTTCCAAACAGGCTTGTGTATTTAGGAGATGCAATTCAAAGATCCTTCAATTTGCATCTATTACAGGAGCCACATAATGTGTCGTTTCACCCCCAAACAGATGTGATTCAGCCCCCCCCCCTCCCCAAAACCAACCTGGTGTTTCTGCTGCTGCTGCTTGCTGGTGTTCCTTAGATAGGTGTTGTATTTGACAATATCCTGGCTCATCTCATCCACTCTGTCCATCAACAGCTGCAGGCTCTTTCCAAGGTGATTACTGAAATACACAAAGAGAGATGGCAAGGTTTGCAGCAGTGACGACTGGACACAGTATTTTGCTTCTGCGGGAATATTAATTGATGCTTCTCTGTGAACTCACAGCAAGTTTAAGCCCACTTAAAACCATTTAGGAGAACAGCTCTGGTAATTTAGCTCATGCTCTAAATAAGAAATAGTTGAGTACAACCAACTGGGCTTGATGTATTTCTCTCAATGCACCCTGAGCACCATCAAGTTAACACTGTACACCACCTCTGTCAGGCCCAGAGGTCATCAGAAACTGTACGTCAGTGTTGGCCAGACTTGGGTCTCCCGCCTTTTTGGGACTACAGTTCCCATCATCCCTGACCACTGGTTCTGTTAGCTAGGGATGATGGGAGTTGTAGTCCAAAAACAGCTGGAGACCCAAGTTTGGCCAACACTGCCCTAAGTGGTCAGTGGTTACTTCAAGGCCACAGCTAAATGATAAAGCTCCTGATTCGATCCCTGGTATCTTCCAGTAGGACGGAGAGATCCCATCTGAAATCTTGAAGAGCTGCTACCAGTCAGTGTAAACAGCGTAGACCATATTGAGCTTGGGGGGCCAATGATCTGGTTCGGTATAAGACAACTTCCTATGTTCCTGGCTTTGTTACACAGCTCACCGATATCCTATCTCTCCTGTGTCCGCTCTCCAATTACACTCTTATTATGCTCAAATACATTATTTCACGTAGCCCAAGGCAGGATCAAGTTCCCACGTTGGAGTTTAGTCTGACTTACACTTACACACACAGAGAGAGAAAACAAAGAAAGTGAGATCACCAGATTCTTGCTCCTAGATTGGCTGAACTCACAACCTGCCCCCAATCACAGCAGCCTTATAAGATCAACTGTCCCATGCTGAGAAAGTAGGGTTTTATGTTGCTGCTGTACTGTATTTTAATTGCTTGGTTTTCTAACTGTTCTCTTCCCCCTCCCACTGCACACGGGTTTATTTATTTCATGCTTTTTATTCTTTGACTGTACGAGATTTAATTAAATCATATTTCATGAATACTGTGATCCAATAAGGGGCTCCAGCCACTTAGTAAAAGGAGAGTGAAAAGCTAAAATTAAACTAAATTAACTGGGATTCAAAACAGAACCAGGTATGCCTCGAGAAGGAAGCTAAGGCTGCTCCGCATTGTCTCCTATTCACAGGATATTTCCCTTTAAAAACCAATTTCCTGCTCAACCACCTGAGAATCTGTGACATTGCTTGCTTAAGCCAACAACTGATTTTCTAGTAACAGTTCATCTCCCTAAGAGAGGGCCTCAAACAAACAGCAAAACATTCCCAGGACTCAAGAATATGTAGCAGTATTCCACATTTAGTGTTCTTTTCTTATTTAGTGTTCTTTCCCCATCCCAAACTGACTTTTTAAAAAAGAAAAGAAGGTAGGCTTGTGGACAGGGTTATAACCTGATTCAACTAAGGCAGAGGCACAATGACATCAAGTGTCTGTCCACAAGTAGAATAGACTTCCATTAGCACAACACAACTTTTCCTTCCTCTTGCACCTGCCATGCCCCCCCCCCCATTCTGCTCCAGAGTAGATGGGGGGGGGGGCAAGAGGAAGAGGACATTTTGGTACTTAAGCATTATTGGGTGTGCATGTATGTCAAGCTAAGCCTTGTGCACACCACCCAGTTTTGTAAAGGCCTCACCGTAAAATATTCCTGAATCCCATTCCTAATAAAAACCAAGGGGGCTTATTGAAAAGTCCTCCTGAATTAGGAAGTTGCTTCTAGCATAAAGGGAAACTTTCTTCTTCTCCTCTGAACAGTGGCGTAGCGTGGGTTGTCAGCACCCAGGGCAAGGCAAGTAATTTGCGCCCCCTAACCCGGGGCAAGGCAAGTAATTTGCTCGCCCCCCCCCCACTGCACTGTCCCTCCCCCAGATAGTCCCTCGCTCTCTCTCTGCACCGCACTGCACGCCTGGCACCCTCCCCTCCACAGTGGGCGGCGACCCGGCGGCTTGGATCGGATTCACACAGCCAGCACTGCAGTGAGAGTGAGTGAGTGAGCCAGGTAGGGGCAGAGAGCTGCGAGTGCAAGCGCCCCCCCCCCCAGATGTTGCGCCCGGTGCGGCCGCCCCCCCCCCCTGCACCCCCCATGCTACGCCACTGCCTCTGAAGGAAGGAAGAGGTTGCACAACTAAACCCTGGCTATGCATCAATATAGTGCATGCCGCTAACTCAACTAGCGGGGCATGGAAAACCAGCTCCCCACAGATGCCAGGGATAAATAAAAGCATTTTGGTCAGCCTGTCTTACTGGAGTGGGTGGCATAGAGACACTGAAATAATTAACATCAGCCTGAAGGGGGAGATATGTTGAGAAGGAAAGAGATACATGAGGAAATCTTTTTTGGAAGAGAGTGCTTAGGGACAGGGGTGGGTGGTTTTGCTATGAACCCTGTGCCACAGAACTACAAACAAGGCTACAAACAAGCACCAGTGTGATGTCTAGCAAACTATTAAATAATATTCAGTATGTAAGCTGGTCAGGGTGTGTGTGTTGGGATGGGGATTTTGGTTTCTCATTTGCTTTCTCAAATTACAACTGGACGGTCTTTGTTTTGTACTTTTCTTCCAAAACAATACATATACAGTCATACTTTAGAAGCCAAACTGCCTTGGCACTCATACGTTTTGGCTTCTGAACGCCACAAACCTGGAAGTGATTGTTCCAGTTTACAAACGTTCTTTGGAACTTGAATGTCCGGCGCAGCTTCCGAATGTTTTGGAAGTCGAATGAAGTTCCAGAACGGATTCCGTTCGACTTCCAAGGTACAACTGTATACAAAAAAATTAATGGGTTAGGCTTTCCTTTCCCACCTTTCCCCAACCTCTCATTCCCACACCTCTTGGTTAAGTGACAAGGCAAATGGATCCTGAAGTATACAAGATGCTGTTCAACAAAAAGAGCAAAGAGGCTTGGAAATGGCTCACTGCATTTTCCTTTCAAGGGAGCACTTACTTGCTTGCGAGACTGAGCAGCTCGTGTCTATCTGCCACTCCCGACTTCTTTTCCAGCTCCCAAAGAAGAACGTTGATGAGGTAGGAATTCTTGATAATGATTGGCACCTCTTCAAACATGTTTTCAAAGGCGATGTTTGCTTTTTTCAACCTGCAAAGAGAGAGGTCCCCATAACAAACTTGGCATGCTTGAGCATTGTTGACGGGTTCACCTGGATCGAGGAAAAATACTCCGCAGGTGACTAGGGAGAGTCCCAGCTTTTTTTCCTTTTTACCCTTCCAATTCAGCAAACAGTCAAACGTTTATAGCAAACTTGGGAAAGTGTGTGGAAAACCCTTTTTTAAAATTATTCTGGGAGCTTGTGAAATACTTGCGGGAAACAGAGAGAAGCAAATTGGCTTGGATTCTAAATACTGTACAGTACAGCAGTAGCTTTCAAAGCAAGAGTACCTTTTAAGCTCACTAGAGGTCCCTTAATGAGGAAATCAGTAATGGTGGAATAAATGGCCAACTTTATGCAGTTGCCGGAGTGTATTGGGAGTGTTCTAGGGCCATAGTCTTTAGCAGGCCTGGGCTGTATTCTGTACAAACTAAAGAGGATATGCCCCCAAATCCTCTGCAACAGGACCTTCTCAGTGGTGGCACCGCAGCTTTGGAACAATTTCCCAGAGAGGTTTGCCTGGTATCAAGTTTGTTGCCTTTTATGGTTCAAGAAGAAAATACTACCTTCTCCAGGCTATTTAGACCTCCAATTTGAATTCAGATTTTATCTGGGCAGGTCTGCTCTTGCTTTTGTTCATTTTCACTTATTGTATTTGTTAAGTTGCACAACAACCTGATGTTGAAGTTTTATATGCTTAAAAGTCAAGACGCTATAATAAGATCCAGTAAAATCTGGGTAAAGGTGCTGGATGGGAAAAGTTTCTAGCAGGTGCCTAAATATATATATATAGCAAGAGTGCCTAGCTGGAGAGTTCTAAAGCACAGGTTCTGCCCACCAAAAGACCAACAGCTTGTAGTTAGTGAATGAACATTATGTGGCACCTGTAAAAGATCCAAGTGATCAAGCAGAACACACACAGGGCAAAGCAATCCTTCAGGTAAGCCGATCCAAATCTGGCTTTACGTCACAATATATGAACTTGGTCTGGTAGCAAATTAACATCCAGTGCACATCTCGGAGCATGGGGTGTGAGGTGCTGCCAGGATCTAACCCTGTTAGTAACTGAGTTGCAGCTTTCTGAATAGCCACAGTTTCTGGACCAACCACAAAGGGACCCCCACCTAGAGTGCAATGCACTGACTACTGTGGTCAAGGTATTATGGCCAAGGAACAGGTGGTGGCAGGAGTGCCAGCTTGGCCCTGGGACCGTGGGTGCCAGGGTGCATGGGTGCCATGCAGCGTGCATGGCTCTGGCACTGAAATTTGTGTGTGCCCAGCCCCTTCATGGGGAATTTTGTCTGTGCTCGTGTACCCAGGGCCCCAGGGAGTTGGCACCTATGGGTGGTGGAATCTACAAGCCTACCCAATTACAAATCAGAGAGGCACCATCTCTGTTGTCTTTTTGCAGCCTATTGAACACCTTTCTTTTCCCATAAGACCTTCAAAGTGGAGATTTTTATCCTAACCTATAGCTGTATATTTGTTTTTATATGTGAATTGGTTTTACATACGTTCTTATTGGTAAATCGCTCGGGATGCTTCACGGGAAATGGCTCACAACTGAACTAAAATAAGATTAGCCAATATCTGAAAATGTTTTCTTGGGGCGGGGGGGGGGGGGGTTCTTTTGCAAAATTTTAAGGTAAAGAGTAAAATGATTTCTCACCATTCTTTGCCATTTTGCTTATATTATCTTCCCAACGTTTCTATTTATTTTTTAACTCAAACAATTCTTGAGACTAGGAAAGAAAAGGACAATCTGTTGGGTTTGGAGGTGGGCAGAGTGCTGTGTAAATATTTCTTTCACAAATTGGAGAATGAAGTGTTGGTTCCATCCTTTTAGAGGCTGCAAAAACCATCAGTGTGTATTTGAAGATGGGGGGGGGGAATGTGGCAGAATAGTAATTGGGTTTCCTTTTGAGGGGAAAAAAGATCCCTTTGGACGTTTTGACCAACTTAAAAACACCAAAAAAATGCAGCTTTCTTCTTAATCTAATACATAATAGAAAGCAGTATCATAAGAAGAACATGTTCCGTAATGCCCATTAAAACACCATCTCTCAACGAGAAAATGTTTTGGAAAGCATATTTACAAATATATTCGAATAGTTTATTTTTCAACGTTTTTCTTTAAAGTGGGGAAATCTGTTTCAAGTTCTGAAAATGGGTTGACATGCAGCATAGAGGATAGCTGTTTGGGCAGGGGGTTGTGAGATAGAATGCTGAGATAGAATCTCTCTCCTGAGAACAAGGCAATCTTTTACCCTTTCTGTCCAATATATTTTTACATTTATTTATATTATATTATTTTTATTTATTTATTGTGTTTACATCCCACCTTTCCCCCCAAGGAGGTCATGTCCATTGTTCTTCCCCTCTCCATTTTTAACCTCACAACAAGCCTGAGAGTGACTAGCCTAAGGTCACCCAGTGAGCCTCATAGCTGAGTGAGGATTTGATGTCTGGTCCTGATCCAAACACTCTAACCATTGCACCACAGCGGCTCTCAATAGCTTTCGAGTGGTTGAGATCTGGCAGAATGTCCCAACTTAAACCTTCTCCCACTCCATCTGGAGGCTCAAGATCCTCCAGATGGGAGCTGGAACCCAACATCTGAAAGTCACTGATTCTGCACCCATGTTATAGATCCCAACATCGGGCCCCTTTTTCTACTTGAATAGCAAAAGGCAACCATCAAAAACACACTGCCCTTGGCTTTCTGCAGAGATGGCTGAAGGACTACAAGGAGGGACGATTCTTTGGGATTTAAGCCATTCAGAAAAAGCTCCGCGTCCATTTCTGGCACAGGGCTAGTATTCAATTCAGATTTATTACTAATCCAAAAGCATTTAATAATCACTCTCTCACACATGCCACACGTACAGAAAATACAACAGAAGAACCCATTTCTAATCAAACAGATTTACTGAACTGGGGCTCTAAAATGAGCCTGATTCCGTAATCCTAATTGTCATTAAGTTCCTAATCACACCGCTAAAATGCTTTGTGTTTAGTAGGGCAAATGAGGCTCCACATCTGGAAATCGCTGGTAAATTGTTGCTATTTAAAAGATACATGATGTGGGCTATTTGCAGTCATGGAACCATTCTGGTCCAAAATGGAAAACAGCCATATCATCCTAATGACTAGACAAAGACGATATCAGTATATGAAATAATGGGAGCATATACTCAGTATTTCCAGAACTGGAGATACAGAGAGAACGCTCAAGACTAATTGCCTGGAGAAGGACCTACGTAGACCAGTTCACGATCTTATAAGTTGGAACAGTTACAAGAGAAGACACTGCTGCCACAAAGATTTCATAACTCAGCTCTCAGGCTCAGAACCCTGAGCATCTAATTTCCTCTCTTCCCTGCTCAATTTGTTTGCCTTTAACACTCATCTTCTGTTTGGGATGACAGAGTGCAGCACATCTTTCTGCGGCGAAGTAAATGCTGCATTCTTTAACCCTGCTCACCTGCGGAGGCCTCGACTATTTGCAGCTACTGAGAGAGTACATGCATCATCCGAGGCTGCTACAGGGCTTTGCCGCGAGGGATTTCATCTCTTCGCTCCCTTTTTCTGCCACCCACATTCCAAAACATCCCCTCACACTTACGCTTCTGGAGAGAAATCCTTCTCTTTGCAAACCTCCATCAATTTAGGTGTCAGCCTGTACGCTTTTAAGGAAAGGTATCCGTGGGCAGTTTTTATAGGATCTAAGAAAGAACAAGAGGAAAGCACAAAAGATACCGAATATTCATCAACAGCACTTTTATCTCAGCACTTTCCCCTGGGCAGGTTTCATTTCATTTTTAGACATGTTTCTAAAGTTTTGCTAAAGAGGATTTTTTTTTTTAAGTCAACTTTGAGGAACATTGTAATGCAAACTGCATACAAACACACCATGCAAAGTCTTTTCCAAAGACTCAAAGCAGCAGACCAATCAATAAAAACATTTAACAGTGGAAACAGATCCCTCCAAATGAACAGTTGCAAAATCCGCAACCCTTTAATAAGGTATTCAGCAAAATAAAATGAAATAAAAATCCAGATTAAGAGGATGATGAAAAAAGAAGATTTCCTGTATTCTTCCTTCAGGGAAGAATCTTAATAGTGGAGTTGGTGTACAATTGGGGTGGGGGGTGGAGAATCAGCTCTAAGCCTTAACCTCTCATAGTGGCTGGACAGGAGAAATCTGTTGCTGGGAAATGTTACTCGGCTCAGTGTCCTGGGCTCAGAATGCCGAGTTCTGTACCTCCATACAGCTGTAGCTAAGACTACGCTGCAATTCTGTTATGAGGTGCACAGAGACTATACCGCGGGGAGTCCAGTCTTTAGAGTTGCAAAGACAGGCCTGTCAACTGCATGGGCAATGCTTGGTGACAATTCATCTGTTTTGCACCCAGATGGGCCCAGGTTTGGCCCAGGTTATCTCCAGCTAAAAAGAACAGGTAGCAGAGGATGGGAAAGACAGATGTGTATGGCGAGAGGTTGATTCGACTGGGCTAGATGCACACGTAGCCAATCACTGTGTAAGGCAGCGTCTTATGGTTTCTTGGTGATAGCAGAATAGGATCTTTTCTTCCCCAGTGGCCAGAAAGCAAAGACTTCTGTGGTTTGTGTAACTTCTGCCTCTTCCACATGCCTCACATGCTGCTACTAAAATGCCACAACAGTTTTTGAGGGTTTTTTTAAAAAATAACTAATGCCAAGAGCACCGTATCAATCCATCGATATTTACGATTTCCCCCCACAATTTATGCTCTTTCTCTACCTAAGCGACTTCTTCCTTGGAATGGCTCCTACATGGTATTCAGCCCAAGATTACGGAATGTATGGCCTACCAGGTGATAAAGCTGTGTCTTAGCCTGGGCTAGTTCAGACAAGGTGTGTGCCAAGTGTGCTACATGACCAAATGCTTTTCCGCCATAAACTAGTCCATGCATGTAGAAACTTAGCACTGTCAGGGAGAAACCTGGGCCAGAACATTTATCCCTGACATCTAGTTTCCGACATGTGAGCTGGGGAAAATTGCATGGGAGGAACTCTTAACCGTGAGAGACTCCTACTGCAGTTTGAAGTGGTACAAGCCAGGTACCAGTTTACTGCCTCTGTAAAAACTAGACTTACTTTACAGTGACAATGGAATAGTCCTCCTGGGTCCTGGCCTCAGACCTGCACCTGGTCTGGCAAGCTCCTAGTATTCTATTAGGAAAATATTTATTTAGGTAACTGTTTCCAGTTGCATTCATTTTTTTTTTTAAATGTGTACATAGTTTTCATGCTGACATGCTATCGCGAAGAGTGGAAAAACTGTATGAATAAAAAAAAACCCTATTTAATCTCTGGACAAGGAGCTTAACATCTGTAGCAAGATAGCAGCCGAGGTAGGCTTGCCAAATAGTAAACTCACTTTTTTTGGGAAAAAAAAGTTAACATTTGTGTTGTCTGAAACGGAACATAGTAAAACTTTTAGCAATCAGTGATAAAACGAAAACCAAAATAGACTGAAACAAGTGGAAAATTCATCAAGATCTGATGATGCAAAGTTTCCAGCCAGTATAAGTATACTTTAACAACTTGTTCTTTACTGTAATCCAATTGTTAACATACTGAAACAATTTTGGGGCAGCTCATAAGATTGATCGTATTCATTAGTATTTTTTCTGACAGATACTCAGGACGTTACATTCGCTTCTCAGCTGGAAACTATATGCGAGCCTGCCAGATATGGCAAAACTGTGAGTGTTTGGGGAGGGGAAGGCTATAAAGCTGTTAAATTGCCTACGGTTCTGATACAGCGCAGAACATCTGGTCTGGAGAGCTTGAGGAAACGCCATTAAAAAAAAAAACCCGGCAGAAAAGAAAAAAATCTTTGTGCTACGGAACAGGCCAGGTTTTGTACGCTTCTGTCAGATGCATAAAAAGGAGGGGAAGAAAGGGGGGGGGGAATACTTGGCAAGCTGCAGGATGATTGGTCAGTCACGTACGGAGCCAGACGCTCTAGCAAGCAGGGTTTGTTAAGACATCTGGTCGAGTTCCACCAGCCGCTTCCACGACGGAGGGGAGAGGCGGAGGGATAAAAATGAAGCAGCTACCCCAGCATTCCAAAACGTACACATCAGGGCTCTGATAGCAAGAAAAATAAACAGAGAGAAGGAAACCCTGTCTAGACTTCGCTGCTGCTGAGGCTGCTGCAGACACAGGGTTGGTATTTACTTGGAGAAGGCCTGCCAGGGCTGCTCTTGCAGGCGAGGAGGTGGGGGAAGGCAAAAATAGCCGTAATAATATTGGTGCGCGCGTGTAAAATAATACAGGAAGCGGCACACTGACCGTAAATGAGAACGACAGATTCCTCAATGGCGTGCTGGTAGCTGAACTGGGAGTCCAGGAGGGCACGGGTGACAAAGGAACCATAGTAGGTGGACTGGTACCAGCCAACGTGAAGATGGTCGATGTTGACGTGGCGAAGGCTCCTCATCATCTCCATCTGATACTGAACTGGAGGGAGAGAGAGAAAATCAAGCACTTTAAAGGAGAAGCTCAGATTTTCATGACCCAATGTTGGTGAACAATGCACCGAATAAAGGCGATTTGCTACTGGTGGTAGAATGGGCAGGAACCTGAACCAGGAGCATCTCGAGGCTGCACAATTGGAAAGCAAGGAAGAGAGTCATTCTATTCATTCCTGGCATGTTTTAGGACGAACATGTCTCTTTTTTTGAAATAGGCTTGGGCAGGTCTGCTGCCTTGACATGAGAGACCTAGCAAAAGAAGTGGGGGGTTTGCTCTCAATATTGAGGGATAAACTGCAACTCCATGGTGGAGGACACGTTTTGCTCGCAGGAGATCTCAGCTTCTGTCCCTGTCATCTCTGGTCATCGGCCTAGCCTGTTAAAAGCTCAAGAAGAAAGTGGAGGGATGGACCTTTGCTGTGAGCTGCTGTCTGTCAGGCTGCAGACAATGCTGGAGCAATGGGAAGCAGGCCCATTCCCTAGGCTCTGCTGAAGAACCAAACCCTGAAGGTCGAAACCCCTCAGGCTCCTTCAACTGCCACCTTGCAGAAACCATTTCATCTGGCTGCAGCACAGGGAGGCTTGCTCAACTGTGTCACAAGCATTGTCTAGGCCAGGATGGCTTCCATTTAAGGAGGTCGTTACCAAAACCCTGCCAGAGTGTGCTGCTTTCCTCTTTTTCCCCTCATCCTTTTTTCCTTTTGTGCCACATCTCTTAGATTATAAGCCTGAAGGCAGGGAATGTCTCACCTCACTTGTTATTTATGTCACGTTAAGCTGCTCTGGGGACCTTTTCCACCCAAAAAGCAGGTTAAAACGCTTTAAATCGGGGCTGTGGTGCCTCCCAATGTCATTGGACTACAGCTCCCATAGTCCCCGACTACTGGTCTCGCCCAGCTGAAGCTGATGGGAGTTTTAGCCCAACAGCATTAGAAAACCAAAGATTCTCCATCTCTGCTCTAAACAAGTTCCTATTGTGAGAGTGTGCCAATCGAACGGCCTTCCTCATCTGTTAAAAATGACAGCTTCCCTCAAGTACGCATTCCCGAACATGTCAGAAATATAGGATATTGCCTTTTCCTACATGGCTGCTGCTGTTTTTAACCACTGCAATTTTTGGCAGCTTCTTAGTCCCCCTCGCTGCTTTAGTTTTCTCCCAGCTCTATGCTTAGTTCCAGTCAGCATCCTAGACAGTCCACTGCTGCCTCCTGATCTGACCTAGTTATTATATATGCTCCCAGGTCAGGCCTGTGTTTTCACCCCAGCAACACCCTGACTCTTGTGTAGCTTGGTGTCCTTGCCCGTTATATCTGCCCGTCCAACCCAACTCTCTTTCAAGTCCAGCAGCTTCCCCTCTCTGCTTCTATTCTCATTCCAGCCCAGCTTGGATCTGAATTGACCTCGCTACAATCCACCCTTGTGCTCCATCCAATTCTAGTCCAAACCCTGGTCAGGATTCCCATTTCAATTCTGCTGTAAGCTCCGTTTCCTACTGCCCAGAGATAACAGTCTTTCCCTCCTTTCAAAGAAACCCTATGAAGCCAATTTTGTTTTATTCACAGTAGATACTTGTTTAAAATGTACCTGTAAAGTATATGTGCAGGGTGCATACGTTTGTGCTAATCAAACCTAACCCAGGTACAGTGGTACCTTGATTCTCAAACTTAATCCATTCTGGAAGTCCGTTCGACTCCCAAAACGTTCGAAAACCAAGGCACGGCTTCTGATTGGCTGCAGGAGCTTCCTGCACTCAAACGGAAGCTGTATAGGACGTTCGGCTTCCGAAAAACATTCGAAAACAGTAACAATTACTTCCGGGGTTTTGGCGTTCAGAAGCCAATTTGTTCATCAACGAAGCCGTTTGAGAACCAAAGTTCCACTGTCAAAGCATTGGAATGGGTCACATCAATAGGAAACCAATGTTCTCATAGCCAGGTGGGTGGAACTTGTGGAAGATGCTTGGAAAACAGTGACACTACTGGCCGTGTGTTGAAAGTGCAGGGCAGTGGTTTTCATTGAGTAGCTTGTGTCTACTAAAAAATACTTAACTTCAGGGGGCCCTCGCGCCAATTAGTACTGGACACAGATATTCAGCAGGGAAATCTTTATTAAAGTATAGTTAGAGCAAGTGTGGGGGAACTACCACATTGGCTGTGCTGGCTGCGTCTGATGGGAATTGGGAGTAAGGTAAAGGTACCCCTGCCCGTACGGGCCAGTCTTGACAGACTCTAGGGTTGTGCGCCCATCTCACTCAAGAGGCCGGGGGCCAGCGCTGTCTGGAGACACTTCCGGGTCACGTGGCCAGCGTGACATCGCTGCTCTGGCGAGCCAGAGCCGCACACGGAAACGCCGTTTACCTTCCCGCTAGTAAGCGGTCCCTATTTATCTACTTGCACCCGGGAGTGCTTTCGAACTGCTAGGTTGGCAGGCGCTGGGACCGAACAACGGGAGCGCACCCCGCCGCGGGGATTCGAACCGCCGACCTTTCGATCGGCAAGCCCTAGGCGTTGAGGCTTTTACCCACAGCGCCACCCGCGTCCCAATTGGGAATTGGGAGTACAGGCATACAATTTGGGACCGTTTACATGCTTAGATACACTTGGCGGTGCTTTTCTCACTGGTAGATTCCCACGCTGACCCTTAGCTGTGTTTACAACAGAAAATAAATAATGAAGCCAAGCCCTCTACAACAGGAAGGGGTGGGTGCTAGGTCTCCGGTAGACCTCTGGCTGAGCTGTAGTATATCAGCAAGGGGTCCCTTCCAACACCCCACTCTTTAAGGATGGCAATGAAACAACCTTTTCAACCCAATTAGCCTGCCGGCATGAAGAAATTCAACAAGGTGCATACTTGTGAAAGAAAGGATGGTGAGTTCAGATTGGATCAGATTCTGGGGCAGAAATTGCGTGTCTCAGAATATGCTCAGAGGCATCCTGCTATTTTATTCTGTGTACTATGGGCAGATCCACACAATACTTTTAAAGTACATGATTCCCCCCCCCCCAAAAAAAAATTAATTCCAATGAACTGTAGCTTTGTGAGAGGTAAAGTTATGTGCTTTAAAATTTAATGTCCAGTGAATATGTGTTGGTGCCTGTCTTTTGCACCTGACTCTAGTTGGAAGGTCATGGGATTTTGGGGGGGGGGGGCGGCGGCGGCACGCTTCAAAATAGCTCCAACAAGCCTTAAGTCTTCACAAACCTGTTTTGCAAAACTGAGGCCTAACCGCTACAAGGAACTTGGAAAGAAGAAATCAAGGTGCGCGTGAATAACTCAATTTAAAACAGGCAGTTAATATTTTGTGAGGAATGAAAGAGGTAACAGAGACATAGGGACACACATACACACTCAGGAAAGGTCAAGATACAGAGAGTAGCACCATCTGTATCACACACTGAAAGCAGTATTATACCACTTTCTCTCCCACCTGCCCAATAACTCTGGAAACCGTGGTTTGTTAAGGGTGCTGAGAATTGTTAGATGGCCCCTACTTCCCTCACAAAGGTATGATTTCTAAAACTGGCATGTCTAAGCAACAATTTGGACCTTTCTCGCCTCCCAGCACTCGACCCACTGATTAGTGGCATGCTTTTCAAAAGATGGGGGGGGGGGTTTGCTGTCCTCTTATTTGTGACATGTTTTCTGGGTTTTAAGTGCAACAACATGTCTGTGAAGAAATGGTGCTAATTTCATTGTTTCAGGGTGGTGACAATAAAATCAGTTCTCTCAGTGGCCAAGTCTTCCCTCAAAGTGGAATTTACTTTGCAGTTTTAATAATTAAGTTAACAAGAGAAACTAAAATGTGTGGTAAAGGCCTTCAGCTTCTTCCTCACACAAGCAGGATCCAGTTGGAGAATGGGGACAATTAATATACTTTCATATAATATTCACACATACACACACACACATTTCCAAAAGGCTAAATTACATTTTTAAACTATTTGGAGAGGAATATGAAGGCTGAGTATGTGTGCGCTAGATCAGTACCATTTTTCCCTTTGTTAAATATGTAAAATATTAACCTATGTTAAATGTAGACCTGTAATTGAGAAAATGCTTTTAAAATTAAAAATCTGCAATACATCAAAAACAGAGCTTGTTCATCCTTAATTCTGCTTTCATTTCAAATTTTCATTTTTAAGTAAAGGCACTTAGAAAAGAATGGCAGGGACTGTGTGTGTTTTCAATTGTTAGCCCTTTAATTTTGAAACTAGCGTGCAAATATTTCCCACTGTTTCCAAACGTTGGTTTGGATGAAACATTAACTTTAGTAAACAAGTCTTGCCGCTCTCAGGCTTTCAGACTCCCCCTTCCTTTTTCTGCCGTGGCCTCAGAGAAGAGTTTGGACAGTTCTGGTTAATCAAAACCATAGCCTGAGCCCAGATAAACTGTGGTTCATCATAACTAGTGTTAAACTAACTTAATTCCACAGTTTATAAAACTGGCTTGTCTCCACTTACTATAGCTAATATTCACCACAACTTGAGCTCAAAGAACATGCTAAACTGTGGTTTACCTAAAATGGGGAAACGTGCATGCCCAGGAAAAAGAAACTAGGCTCATTCTCAATTTTCTAAACAATGGCTTAACATTATGTCTGAATACAGCCAAAGCCTGGGCGAGAAAGATGCTTTCCACCAACAATTTAATGTCCAGTTTGAATATAGCAATGAAGCCAAGGTTTGGGATCACCAAATCATGCACACCGTCCCTCAACCCACATCAAAATTCCAGATGTCCCCATTTACCTGGATTAAGAATAAAGTCTCAATCAGTGTATATGATCATAGCTAAGGCTAGGTTTAAATAGTCACATGTAACACTGGAAGATGGGAAGGAGAAATCACATGAGAAGATGTACACAATCAACCTACTAGCTTCTATCTAGACCCTAAATTGTAGTCCCTGTTATGTTCGGACTACACCAGAGAACTAAAATCCACAGGTGTAGCTTCTCTACAGATGCATTCAGTCCTAAGTAGATTCCTAGAAACATGTTTCAGTAAAAATGAATAGGATTTACTTCCAAACAAATGCATTTAGGATTAGGATGGGTGTATTCAGAAGGTTCCATGCGACGCGGGTGGCGCTGTGGGTTAAACCACAAAGCCTAGGACTTGCTGATCAGAAGGTCGGCAGTTCGAATCCCCGCAACGGGGTGAGCTCCCGTTGCTCAGTCCCAGCTCCTGCCAACCTAGCAGTTCGAAAGCACGTCAAAGTGCAAGTAGATAAGTAGGTACCGCTCCGGCGGGAAGGTAAACGGCATTTCCGTGCGCTGCTCTGGTTCGCCAGAAGCGGCTTAGTCATGCAGGCCACATGACCCGAAAGCTGTACGCTGGCTCCCTCGGCCAATAAAGCGAGATGAGTGCCGCAACCCCAGAGTCGGCCACGACTGGACCTAATGGTCAGGGGTCCCTTTACCTTTACCTTATTCAGAAGGTTATTCAGAAAGTAGTGAATCAGGGCCATATGGGATCAAGAATTCGAAGGAAAGCCTTATAAGAAGCTTCAAGATAACTGGAAGTCTGAAGGATCAGGTACAATTGATTTCAGTGTGTTTCATTTGCCTCCGTTTAGGTGAAAGATGCGGAAATATCTTATTTCTAGACTTCGCTAGTAATAATCCATCTGTCTAGACTTGTGTGCGGCACCAGACTTGTACACAGTCACCTATGGGAAGGAGTGTGTCTAAGCAACCAAACCAGCAAGTTTTACAGAGCTGGTTTCCTTGGCTTTTTATTTTAGGCCATCAGCATACGTGACGTCAGAGGGGCAGATCTGATGCATCCTACGGCCCCTGGAATGCTGCCCCAAGGAGTCAAAGAACTGCAGCCCTCAACTCTCTGTAAAAAGGGTAAGTTTTAAAAGTTTCTTGAATGCCAGGACAGAAGACGCCACGCAAATGTTAACTAGAAGAGAGTGCCACAACTGTGGTGCTTATTATTCTTTGCTTTGAGCTTTTCTGAAAACGAAGGAGGTCGTAAAACAATGAGGAAACAAATATCAAGCAAGGCCCGTAATATATTTTGTAATATAAAAGGATGAATGTGTCAACAGTATGGGTAAACCTATGTATTATGCAGTTGTCAGTGAATTGATATTGGTTGCAGCTTCCCATGTGTACATTTGGTGATAAAAGATGAATTTGCTGTTGTTAATCTGTGAGCTTCGGTTCTTAAGAGTACAGAGAATGTCAGTATGTGTAAAAATAACCAGTATGGTAATTTTCTCAAAAGAATATCTCTTCTGCTTCGTAAGTTAAATAATGTGCTAAACTGCAATCCAACTCAAGTTAAGTACTTGGAGGCCTATTGATATCAATGGGACAGTGTAAAGCACATAGTTAACTCTCCGACTGAAAATGGTGGTTGCCCCACTTTGGCTAGACATTTCATCTTGCATTTGAAAGAACTTTTTAAAGTAGTTAATTACAGAGAACCCCCAACAAGGAAGCAAACAGGGGTAGAGGAACTGAGCAAGATTTTATTCAAATGAAAAATATTTTCTTTATTTTAGTTTTAAAGGAAAGCTAGGATTGGCTTGCCAATTCTGTTCTCAGCTCCAGGGGGATGTAGATTCTTTCCAGATTACAGACTATCACCTTTTTACCCCCCCCCCCAAAAGGGGGGGGGGGAATGCGGCATCATGGCAAGGCATGCAAAATTTCCACAAGGTGGGGAATAACCATACAGTACTAAGATCAATTAAGAGAGTTACTTTCATTTCTGCTACTCTCTTCCTAGAAACAAAAATCCAAAATGTGTAAAAGACGGCTTCTTTTTTTTTAAGGACGGGGAGTTAAATAGTATACTGTCCTGAGAGTATATAGAAATTGTCTGCCAGATTCTAAGCTGCAGTTCAGTAGTGGTTAAGGAATGGCAACTGAGACTGAGTACCTGAAGTGCTGATTGCACATATTCCACTGGATAGATTCCAAAACCCATCAAGACTTCTATCCAGCAAAAACATACGATTTCAATGCATGTCCACCCATGGCAAGATTTATCTTCCTTGATCTAATTCGCCAAATATTGACAAAATTGCATGCTTTGCCACATACTGCCAACTCACCTTTGATTCTTAATACTGTACAACATACTTTTACTAAAGCCTACTGACAGCAATGCCCATTCCCTAAGTTTAAGCCTTTGTTTCTGCTTTTCTAATGAACAAACAGATAAAATTAGTAAATCTGTGCTTTACTAAAACACACCGAACAGTTAAAAAGAAGATTGAAGACCAGCGCAGATGTCAACACAAAAGTTGCAAGTGTGCGAAATAGCAATATTTTGTGTTTTTCCTGTTCAAGCATAGGTGTTCAGAGCAAAATTAAAGGGAGCCATTGCATGCCCAGACATAGCAGTCACCTGGACCATGAGATCAAAGGCAATGCCATGCCAAGTTGTAGTGTAGACTCAGGTACACTCCATGGTCCAAAGAGACAGGCTGAAATTTTGACTCAAAATGCCAAGTTTTATAATAGCTGGCAAAGAGATCATCGCACCATCTCTAACAAGCCAAATGTCAACCTGCAATTCTATTTGGGCCTCGTTGGACCCTCAATAAAAGAAACAAATAAGAGAAACAAAATTTCTCGTTATCTCTAGCAGAGGTGAATCTATAGTATAAAACACACCACTAATTCAAATTCTATCAAATTATATATCTACTCACCAATATGAAAAAGATTGATTTGCATCAAACACATGCATGGGATTATAGACTCAGCTAGCTAACCACAGTGATCTTCTAAGAATGAATGACTTAAGGATGCTATCAACAGTACAGGATGATGGCTTGAGGCCTCATTTGGTAACAGATCTACAAGAACACCATGCCTTCTCTCAAGGTAAAAACCAGATCATCACTGTTACACAGTATCATGAATTGCTGTTATTGTTGTTGTTGTTGTTTAATTGTGTCCGACTCTTCATGACCCCATGGACCAGAGCACGCCAGGCACTCCTGTCTTCCACTGCCTCCCGCAGTTTGGTCAAACTCATGCTGGTAGCTTCGAGAACACTGTCCAACCATCTCGTCTTCTGTCATCCCCTTCTCCTTGTGCCCTCCATCTTTCCCAGCATCAGGGTCTTTTCAGGGAGTCTTCTCTTCTCATGAGGTGGCCAAAGTATTGGAGCCTCAGCTTCACGATCTGTCCTTCCAGTGAGCACTCAGGGCTGATTTCCTTAAGAATGGATAGGTTTGATCTTCTTGCAGTCCACGGGACTCTCAAGAGTCTCCTCCAGCACCAGAATTCAAAAGCATCAATTCTTTGGCGATAAGCCTTCTTTATGGTCCAGCTCTCACTTCCATACATCACTACTGGGGAAACCATAGTTTTAACTATATGGACCTTTGTAGGCAAGGTGATGTGTTACCCACACAAAAATCATTACAGTGTAATGTTCATAGCCTGCAGCACTGGACCTTGGGAGAACTGGGTTCAAATGCTTGTTCAATCATGAGGCTCTCCTTAGTAATGTTTAAGGGTTACTGTGAGAATAGCAGGGGATAAACCTTATTCAAAATATGTTGCCCTCCTTGGAAGAGGGTGGGATTTAAACGTAGCAGGGGGAGAAACATTCCAACATGCTATCTCAGCTTAAGATGAGAAATACACAAGACTTGTGTCCATGCTGGCCTTGTGATGTCTCTCCCTCCCTCTCTACTTGATAGACAGAAAGCAATCCAATAAGTTTCTGCTAACCATACTTTACTGTATAGACAAACCATGAAACCGTGGTTATGTGGTTGAACAAGTCAACTTTGTATCATGGCTTAAAATCCTGGCTTGTTTTTTTTAAAAAAAGAAACATAACCATAGTTTCCTCTACACCCAAACTTGGAAACTATGGCTCCTAAAAACTTCCAGGGTTAACTGCTGTATGCCAAAGACAGGAAAGAAGGTGATGAGAGAACTTCTTAATCAAGTCTAAAATGACATACAACAGGGAAAATTGGTGACCTTGCTCATCCGTTAAATGTAGAACCTGACACTAATAACTCACATATGTGACTTCAGCTGACTAAGGAGAGAAACCTAGGATTAAGTGTCGCAATAATGAATTGAAAGGCTTAGCTTGATCTATGGGATAACTCATTTCTGTGCCTGCATATAAGCAGTCTCAGAGATGATTTGTCAGAAAGCATCTAGAATTTATAAATGTGCCATTACAATAGCAGGAAATGCAGACACTTAAAATTCTGTGTAAAGTAATGGCTGTTCACAGGGGGAAAAATTGAACTGCACTAGTCTAATACAAATATAGCTTTTGTTCAAATGCTATTTTATTCAACAGATGGTGACGCACGACAGGAAGGAAACTCGTTGTTCATGCTTAGGAGATGGCTCACCACCAAAATGGTGTCATCTTTACTAATACAACAATTGGGAAGAACGAAATCTTAACTTATATTAGTAGTACAATGTCAAAAGAATAGTGAAAGCTGCCTTATACCTAGTCAGGTCACTGGTCCATCAAGCATAGTGTGATTCTAGCCGGACTGGTAGCAGTTCTGCAGCATCTCCAAAGAGGTTCTTTCCTGGAGATGGCAAGGATTGAACCTGGATCTGCGCCATAGCTCTGTGGGTCAGCAACTGCTTTACATGCAGGAAGCCCCTGGCTTAATCTCTGGGATCTTTGGTTAGGGCTAGGAGCATCTCACCTTGGAGAGCTGCTGCCAGTCAGTGTAGACAGTACTGAGCTAGATGGACCAATGAGTCAGTATAATGCAGAATCCTGTGTATTCAAAGCACATACAGTGGTACCTCGGGTTACATATGCTTCAGGTTACAGACTCCGCTAACCCAGAAACAGTGCTTCAGGTTAAGAACTTTGCTTCAGGATGAGAACAGAAATCGTGCTCTGGCGGCACGGCAGCAGCAGGAGGCCCCATTAGCTAAAGTGGTGCTTCAGGTTAAGAACAGACCTCCGGAACGAATTAAGTAATTAACCCGAGGTACCACTGTATTCTGCCACTGAGCTAAAGCCCTTTCCCAAACGTGCTTCACAGATTTGCAGGTCATGCTTGCACGGGGTCTCTGTTTCATTCCAATTTTAGTATAAATTAGGGTTGAGGAACCTTTGGCCCGCATGCCAGCAACTTTGGGCAAGCGACACCCAGCTGCCCTATACCTGGCATCATACAGCTTTCTAAATAATAAATTTTTATTTATACCCTGCCCTTCCCGGTTCAGGCAGACAACAACAAATCCAAAACACCTAATTGTAAAAGCAGCACAAAATACAGTATAAAAACATGAATAACAATAAAATTCAAATATCAATTTAGGGGAAATAAGCATTAGATAATCCCCAGGGCTAGCTGGCTGAATTGGTCCTACTTGGGCCAGCTAAAGCGCAGAACATGGGGCTGACAATGTCCCTTGCAGTATGGTCCCCTAGTTGCAACTTTAGACAATGGATTTGCACAGGTGGGCTGGAAAACACACCCTTCAAATCATGTGGTGCCATGTGATTGACGGGCGAGTGGGCCTGCCAACTTTGGTCTGTGAAACCGATCCTAAATAAGGATCTGGTCCACAGCGCTGAAAGGGCTCTCCACCCTTGGTATACAACAAAGCGAGCAACTCTATTGGAAAACTGGCATTACGGTTCGAGATACAGATTAAGATTTTTTCCCCCTACTTTCCAGAACACCCCCAGCCCCATGGCATGTACTATACAGGAATAAAACTGGAATGGAGACTCCAGCTCTTGGATTCCAATTCCAATCAGGCTCAGCCGCCATGGCCAATGATCAGGGGTGATAGGACCTGCAAGAAAGCATCCCAGTTTTGTTGCAAGAAGCCAGACCCGAACCCTTCTGAGCTGTAAAAACAGGTGGTGGGGAGGGAAAATGCCTTCCTTCTTCAAGTCTCAAAAAGCACTGCAAGGGAGGTTTTCAAGAGGCTGGGAAACTGCTGAAAAAGAAAGGGATCACGTTTAATTTGACCATGACAGTACACAAAGAGAGAGAAAACTTTTACAGGATCTATATTTGCACAGCAGGGTTTTAAACTGTGCAGCTTTTGCAACATCACAAGGAGGAGATGGGAGATATCTAAGTAAAGACTTCAAAAAAAGAGAGCAACTGGTATTCATAATATTATCACTGCTCAAGAGCAAAAGACGTTTTCTAACTTAATATCTAATTTTATTTTCAATGTTCTTTACGAGCAGCACCTAATTTTAGCACAGTAGGGAGTTTTTGCTTTTAGCAGGGTACAACCAAATTTCCTTGCACTGCCATGCCTGTGAACAGTATTATCTATGGGTTTAAGAAACAACAGCCATTACCCCTCGTGCGCACATGTACACACAATTTAACACTAGGATGCTACCTAAAGAAAAACGAACATCTGGCAAAACATGTCATAAGCTCGGGGTTCCCAGCTGCTACTATATTTAATTTCTATGCTCTACAGCTGTAAGATTTGTTCATAATTCTGAAGAACAAGAAGAATAAAAAGACGACCTCAGATTTAAAGTGCCCTCCCATCACTGAAACAGGCAACCATTTCCCCCTTCAGGTGAAATATATTAACAGGATTAACAGGGCCCTTCATCTTATGTTTTTTGTTTTTTAGACATTCAAACTAACTAAAAGAGAAGGAAGGTGCTTTGTGTAATGTCGACGAGCAATTTAACAAATGTTTCTTAATATGCTCTTTTGAATATAGTTAAGAGCCACATTTTTAAATTTAGATTGTTAGGTCCACGGCACCAACTTTCATAAACTAAACGAAGGGAACCTAAAAACAAACCACCCACCACTTAATGTTCTGAACTTGACAGCATTGCCAAGCCAATACAAAATAAGCCAAGCTATTCCTCAGGGAAGTTTTATAAGATCTTTTGAGAGAATGCTTAAGTATTAACAATGCATTGCTGAATTTTTAATATTCCTTGCTATAAACTGAAGAAAGCAGTTACAGGCAACAAACTGCTGTGAATCTTGCAGCTGAAAAAAAAGGCCCTGTAGTGCTACAAGGAGATATATATATATATATTTTCTTAATTTGGAGTCCCCCAAAATAGGGGGTGTCGTATACATGGGGGTGTCCAATACATGGAAAAATGCAGTATATATTTTTAAAAGCAAGCAAAGGTTTGCAGAAGAAGGGAACGCACACTTGCATTTTCAAACAGCTGTGAAAGATCACTTCTCTGATGGAGCGGAAATCAATAGGAAGTTCAAAATTCAAAAACATATATAGGATATAAAATATTCCTTCTCACATGCTCAGCCACTTGGACAGTACTGAGCAGGGGGGCGGGAGGAGAGTAGCCTTGTAAGAATACAGGCTAATTGGAAAATGAGTAGTAAATTAGCCTATTGAAAGCCAAAGGAAAGCAAGAAATAAATGTTAGTGGAGTTGTTGCAGCTGTGAATTTATTGTTTTACGATTGTTAAAATCAGTGTTTATAGCCAATTGCGTGATTACTAAATGCGAGATATTTATCCCAGTTGTGATCTGCATTGCAAGGCTGGGGGACCTTTGGTCTTCCAGATGTTGTTGGACTACAACTACCATCAGCCTTAGCCAGCCAAGCCAACCATTGGGGATGATGGGAGGAGTGGTTCGGCAACATCCAGAGAGGTCAGAGGTTCCCTAGCCCTGCTATGCTGGAGCTGAACTGATGCTATACATGTGCTATCATATTAAACTGTATTTATACATCATTTTTTAAAGAACTGCGTATAGATGCAATTGTTTTAAAGGTGTTGTGTGCTTTCACTGTAATGCAAATTGCATCAGGATGCCTCATGGGATGCGATTCATAAATGAAGTAATACTCAGAAGCAAGCCCCACTCAGTTCAATGTGCCTTAAAGGTAAAGGGGCCCCTGACCATTAGGTCCAGTCGTGACCGACTCTGCGGTTGCGGCGCTCATCTCGCTTTATTGGCCAAGGGAGCCGGCATACAGCTTCCGGGTCATGTGGCCAGCATGACCAAGCCGCTTCTGGTGAACCAGAGCAGCGCACGGAAACACCATTTACCTTCCCGCCGGAGTGGTACCTATTTATCTACTTGCACGTTTTGGCATGCTTTCGAACTGCTAGGTTGGCAGGAGCTGGGACCGAGCAACAGGAGCTCACCCCGTCGCGGGGATTTGAACTGCCGACCTTCTGATCAGCAAGTCCTAGGCTCTGTGGTTTAACCCACAGCGGCACCCGCATCCCTTGGACCTTACTCCAAGGTAAATGTGTATAGGGTTACAGGCTTAACCTAGGAACTGCTACACTTTGCTGTGGGCCCTGCCCCGAATTTTCCTGCGAGCAGTTCTTATTTCAGGAAGCGTGTATGCGTTTTAAAAAGGTCTGCGCTGTTACTCAACATGACTGATACACCTGTCCATTAAAGACCGCAGGTCCAATGAGCAGAGTGGTACAGCCTTCTTTAGCTTTGAAATGCCGATCTGGCAAAGCAGCTCCTCTACCCACTTAGCATCTGTATTTGTATCTCTTTGGCAGCGACAACTGCTAACAGCGGCGCACCGGGAAGCATCAGTTTCACCGCCAATGCAAAATAGCAGATGGAAGCAGAGGGAGCTCCCATGCACTCACGTTGGCACCAGGTATCATCGTGCCACCTTGCAAACATGTTCCCAGGGGGACTGCGATTAAATTCACTTACAATGAAAATGCAGAATACAAACAAAACGTACTCAAAATAAAGGGCAACTAGTTGGCAAAAGGAACAGGACTAAGACTGTATCTAAAAAAAAGACAAACACTAGCATGGGAGGGGTGGTCTTTTCCAAGTGCTGCAAGACAAAGTCTCCAGGCAAACCTTTCTGGGGACAGTCTTCCGCAAGTTGGGGGCCACCAAAGAGAAGGCCCTCTCTTTGGAATACAAGCTCAGCTCAGATGGTAGAAGCACCCACAGTGTGGTGTGGTGGTTAAGAGCGGTAGACTCGTAATCTGGTGAACCGGGTTCGCATCTCTGCTCTTCCACATGCAGCTGCTGGGAGACCTTGGGCCAGTCACACTTCTCTGAAGTCTCTCAGCCTCACTCACTTCACAGAGTGTTTGTTGTGTGGGAAAGGAAGGGAAAGGAGATTATTAGCCGCTTCGAGACTCCTTAGGGTAGTGATAAAGCAGGATATCAAATCCAAACTCTTCTTCCTCTTCTTCCCTGCATGGAACATGCTTGAGTAGGTGCCTATTGAGACAAGTGCTCCTTCGAGTAATCTGTTCTAAAATGTAAGTACAAAGCTTTACCACTAGGTTTCTGTTCCTAAATGGCTCTGTCAAGTCTCCCTTACTCTTTAGGATTGCATGCTGCCTCCGCACAAACACACACACATACACGTATGACCTGGGTGACTTATGTGCACGATTCCAACCAATGTCTTGCTACCTAAAAGGAAACAGCAGATTCAAAGGGGTTGGGAAGCATGAACACTGCTGAGCTCAGCCCTAACTATATATATGTGTGGGTGGAAAAGGCACAAGCCCACCACCCCTTGCATGTTGGGAAGCATGCGAACAGTCCCACAGTGATCTGTGATGCTACAGTTTACTCGACGATGTACATGTGACACATTCCACCTAAAGGCACAAATGAAATTAAAAAACCAACATCCAACCTTTCCTGTTTGCCCAGTGGGAACCCAACTGAACAGGATTTCCACTTTCTCTCCCCCCCCCCCCCTTTCTGGTCCCCTACAAAATCAACTCCAGAGGGTCCCCCAACCAGTGTTTGAAATTCCCCAGGTGCAAACATAACAAACAACAAACAATCAAATAAAAGACTTCTTTTATCCTGTTTCTGGATTATGTTTGTGTCTGATGGGGGTGGATTTCTGTGTTGGGGGGGTTGTGTTATGTTGTAAATAAAATTTCCAATAAAAAAATATTGAAAAAAGAAAAAAGAAATTCCCCATGCGCATTTTGCTACTGACGCAACTACGTGGAAATGTCTGGATGCCAGGTTAGCGACTGACATCTCTCCACTGAGCCAAGTGACTCACACGCAGGAAAGGAACGCATGTCTTGTGCTTCTGCGCTGCCACGCAAACCATGGACCCCTTGCTGGGCATCTTAATGCTCCATGATCACATCGAGGAAAGCAAGTGCAGGGCTGAGATTGGATATACAGTGGTACCTCGGGTTACGAACTTAATTCGTTCCAGAGGCCAGTTCTTAACCTGAAACTGTTCTTAACCTCAGGCGAGCTTTCGCTAATGGGGCCTCCCGCTGTGCTGCCAGTGCGCGATTTCTGTTCTCATCCTGGGGCAAAGTTCGCAACCCGAGGTACTACTTCCGGGTTAGCAGAGTTTGTAACCTGAAGTGTTTGTAACCCAAAGCGTTTGTAACCCGAGGTACCACTGTATTTGATTGTGCTGCAGCCTTTCCACAGGAAGAGCCAGTGTGGTGTAGTGGTTGAGAGTGGTAGTCTTGAAATCTGGGGAACCGGGTTCGCGTCTCCGCTCCTCCACATGCAGCTGCTGGGTGACCTTGGGCCAGTCACACTTCCTTGAAGTCTCTCAGCCCCACTCACCTCACAGAGTGTTTGTTGTGGGGGAGGAAGGGAAAGGAGAATGTTAGCCGCTTTGAGACTCCTTAAAGGGAGGGAAAGGCGGGATATCAAATCCAAACTCTTCTCCCAAATGGAACTCACAGACCACAGTTTAAAAAACCGCTGCCTTAGTCCGTATTTTACTCCATTTCCATTTCCACTGTGTGTGTGTTTTTCCTTCTTCAATTGAATTGTTGTAAGAGCAAGCTACAGTCAAGCAATGCAGCTGAGATCAAAGAATGGTAGAACTGTAGAGATGGATGGGACCCTGAGGGTCAACTAGACCAACCCCCGGCGAACAGACATTCTGCTACGGCGACCGTAACCTTGGTTTAAGGTGCCATTTGGGCACCTAGCTTATATACGAGTTTGTACCACTGCCCCCAACTCACCAGAGCAGATATAGGGGGTGTGTAGGGGGCTGCGGGGGGGGGGAGGAAAGGAGGGAGAAACCCCCCCGCACATGCTACATTGGATCTCATTCTCTCTTTTGAAATTATTCACCCACCCACCCCCGTGATAATTTGTTTTAATTCTTTTTAATATTGAATTGTAAATTGCTGCAATCTACCTTGGGACATGCTGGTGAATGGCGGGCGATAAGTTCAATAATAAAAACAATTAATTATAGATAACCTTTGTTGCGGCTTTCCTCCCAGATAATTCTGGGATTAGTAGTTTAGCGAAAGTGCTGGGAATTCCCAGTGAGCGATCCCGAGGATTGCCTGGGTAAATGGAATGTTGGTAGTTTAGAAACGCCAAGAATATCGGCAAGCAAAAGGAAAGGTGCAGGGGAGTTAAATTCCTTTTAGCAAGACATGAAGAACACTGTACAAGTGCTGTTTCTTGGTTTGTATTGTTCCTAGAGGGGTGATGGGTATATTGGCTTTATAAGACATCTGTTTCAAAGATTTGCTTTGCTTTTTAACGTTACCGATCCATTCTGCTTCTTTAGCACTACGCCGAGAAAGACATAAATTCTAAGTTGCAAGAAAGTACCCTCAATGGTTCCCTAATCCACTTGCTGGTAATCCAACCAAACTGTAAACCTGTTTCGTTGGATCCGGTCTCGTTCCAGAATGCCCTGTAGTTTGCAAATCTCTTAAAACCTCAAATGGGGTCTTTAAAAAATATTTCTCACACTCGCCTATATAGGGAACATATTTTGGTTTTGTAAAATTATCTGTGTTTTCCCTCAAGTCAAATTAAGGGCTACCAGCCTATTTTTCTTAGCACATTTCTCCTCAAGAGATTACAATACAAGCTACCATTTTTCAAGGCTCTGGCACAGTGGCGCTCTCAGTAATAAATTACACATTGTTAGCAATTCAGCTGCTTTTATTTCTTTTGTTCCTTATTAACTTGGATCAATGCCATCTGGTTCTCCTGATTTATTACTAGTTACCTTCGTTTCCACCTGTAGGTCTCCTGTATCAACCA
This sequence comes from Podarcis tiliguerta, assembly GCF_965153285.1. Lineage (NCBI taxonomy): Eukaryota > Metazoa > Chordata > Lepidosauria > Squamata > Lacertidae > Podarcis > Podarcis tiliguerta. Next base: position 16,749,672 of record NC_139540.1, on the reverse strand, counting down.
CACAGCTGAGCTTCTGCGCACATTCCTACAAAAGCCACACACTAACCACCTGGGGATAGAATCCAAATTGCGGGGCCATTACCTCAAACTCAGGCCTCATTCCCACAGACATGAACACCCTCAAACAACAAGCCCTTCTAACCAACCTTAAAATAAAGAGATTTACTAGATGCTAATGCTGACGAACATTCCTAAATTATTGCTGCAGACTGCCCCCAAACTGCTGAAACATTAGCATGAAGAACCCTATATCCCCCCAAGGGGAGGGGAGATATTTCAATTATTCATTTCAAGGAATCGTTATGGGTGAAGCAGGAATGCTAATTGACATTAGCAATTGTGCAGAAAGAGTTATTCTAAGTTAATAAATTCCCAGACAAGAGCATAAAAATGAAGTCATTAAAATCTATGCATATTGAATTATTTGGGACTAAAGAAAAGTTCATCTCCAGTCCAGTACCAAGTCAAACACATACACCCCCTTTTTTAGAGATTTCTCTTTGTAGTTAAAAGCCTTATATGAGGAGAGAACAGTGTTTTGGATTTACTGCTCCTGAGCTCGTCCGCCTTCTCAAAACAGGAGCAGGGTAAAGCTTGACCTTTAATATTGTCATTCCGAACTTTCTGAGCTACCAACAAAGTATTCTGAACTTGGTGTGTGTGTGCGTGTGAGCACACACTTCATTAAATGCACAAAACTTAACAATAGCTGCTACCTCAAGACAATCAAGGTTTGCAAGAAAAAGCAACATACGGTATCTTGCAGAGCTTTTTCTGCACCTTGACTTCCTAGCAAGCCAACAACTGGTGAAGGCTCAAACCAGAAGGAGCACGGCAGGGCTTCTGGTATCCCGTTTTGCTCCTTGTGTGCTTTCCAAGGCAGCCACTATACATCTTCCTCCGCTGCTCATTACTTATCCCAATCCAACGCCCATTCCCTGTGTGCCCGAAAGTTTAGAATTACTTCTGAATTTTGGAGGCATAATACATTGGAGGTAAATATAATCGTATTTCATTTTACATCAGGCATGTGGCTGGGATCCAAAGGAGGCTTATGTCTGAAGCACCCGTGGGGAGGCGGACAAGCTGTCTATGGTTATTTGTGCGGTGTAAAATAATGTTCTGGGAGGTGCCTGGGTTTTCAGAAGAAGCTTTTGTGAGGAAGGGGGTGTAGGAGAATAGCAGGGGTCTCCCAAGTGCAAGACCACATACAGTGGTACCTCGGTTTTCAAACGTAATCTGTTCCGGAAGACTGTTCGAGTTCTGAAATGTTCGAAAACAGAAAACTCAATAGCCGACAGCTAGGGCTCAGGATCTTGCATTTGGCGGAAGCTGCATGGCATGTTCAACTTCCAAGGCGTGTTCAAAAACCAAAGCATTTACTTCCGGGTTTGTGGTGTTCGAAAGCCAAAATGTGTGTCAACGGAGACGTTTGAAAACCGAGGTACCACTGTATGCCTGTTTGAGAATGGCCAAAAGATCATCATTGTTTCCTACAGCAAAGCAGAAACTCTGGATCATGCCATGCAAACAGTGTTCCAAAAGCAGTGGGAACGTGCTTATGGACTCAGCTGAAAAGAAGCCTTGCCAATGTCCCTAGAGGTTTATTTCTCACAACACCCAACACGAGGACCATGTGTGGTATGAAACGTTGGGCTACCCTGAGCTAGGCTATCAATGACTAAGTTCTGCCACCACTTTTGTAGGTTGAATGCCTCTGAATACATGCTACTGAGAATCTTGGGTGCAGAGAGCGCTCTTGCACTCAGGTTCTGCTCGCAAGGTTTCTCATGGGCAATTGGATAACCACTGTGAGAACAGGATGCTGGACTAGATGGACCACTGGCCTAATCCAGCAAACTCTTCTTATGTTCTTAGTTAAGTACCGTTTCCTGATTCTTAAGTACATCATTGTCCTCTAAGCTAAATAGCTTATCAGTGCTGCTAAACTTCTCTCTCTGGACAGAATTTGAGCTTCTCTGATGCACTTACACCAGCACATAACCCCAGCTACTACTGGCTGCAATTTGCAGTAATAATGTCTCAATTTTCCATTTTTATGAGTATATCCCATCACACGGTCCAAAAGGTCCTCATTATCCCTTTGCCCAAGTTTCCTTTCAACACAGTACTTTTATTTAAGTAGCAAACTACAGTCTCCCCCTCCTGCAACTCCTACATGCGATTTCAAACACACAGATCACCAGGATCATCCCCCTAGATAGGCATTTAATATGCTTGTGGAAATCAAAAACAGCTAATTCTCTATTCAGAATGGTATTTGGAGGCATTAAATTTAATAAAATGACCCCAATAAAAGTTAATCAGAAGTGTTTAAATGTATCGGCAATAAAACAAATTTTATGACTAGCCGAGTCAGTTATCTTCTGTGACAAATTAACTGAGCACTCAAAATGAGATGCATCAGTACCATTTTAATAATGAAAAATGAATGCAAATCAAACACAGTCCGAAAAGGACCTGGGTGCCACTTTGCAAATGGAAATCCTCGCATAAGAGGATTTGCCCATTATCGCGAAAATAAGGGTCAACAAATTCTGGCTGGCCTTGACGGACAACTGAAAATAGATCATTACCAAGACCTTGTCCCTATGCAAGAATAGGGGCCTTCTTCTCGACCTCACACATCTAAAATGGGCTGTGGGGTCAGGAACACCCCCTGCCTTCCCTCCCCCCCCCCCCCCGTGCTTTGAGGGAGGTGGGAATTTGCCTCCAAAGTTGCAGCACATTTCCAAGGGCCTCAAAAGCCCAGCTCAATTGCATAACGGATTGCTCTACTTGTGTGATTTTTTAAATCGCAGCTTGTACACTGCACTGTTATGCATTAGTAGTTGCCAACATGGTGTCCTGCAGATTTTGCTGGACTCCAACTCCCATCAGCCCCCACCACAATGGCCAGTGGTCAGAGATTATGGGAATTGTAGTCCAACACCACTTTGGAGGGCACCTGCTCTACATCCCATTAGTGAAAACTGAGAATACACACACAGAACTTTTATGAGTGACTGCTGTAAGCAAAACAGATGTAAGAAGTGAGGTTTGGGGAGGACAATGTATGTAGTTGTGTATTCCTTGGTTATCTCCCTGAAAAGGAGCAGGACTTTTTAGCCATTTAAGGATCAGTTCACCTTTGGCTTGCAATCCTTCCTTCCTGACCCAATGCCTGAACTACTTATTCCAGGGTTAAGGCTCCATTAATGAAAGGTGAGCTTTGTATCTCCTTTAAGAAGTCCTTCCTTTAAGAAGCAGTTGCATTTTAAACACATCTTGCATCCTTATTAAGAGAGAAGGTGGATGAGGAGATAACGAGAGCAGGGCAAGGCAGCCTCACACTGAAAGCGTGTGCAAAATTAGAGCCGCTTGAATATGCAACTTGATGGTTATGCTTGGCGGCCTGATCTGCATCGTTGCTTATTAAGAAACAAGGAGAACATTCTCCTGGGAGGATGCAGCAATGGCCAAATGGAACGATTAACACCAATTATCAGTCTTGTCAAGTCTGCAGGATCTAGAGGGAAAGTTCCGTTCATTTCCCTTCTCTCCAACTCCTACAGTTTAGCAAGCTGAAGGTCAACACCGGATTTTGGCAGGCTCCATCTATTAATTGCAGATTCTCTCTTCCGCTCATCTCTTCCTATAAGGATAAACCCAAAGGGAAAGGCTGGCATGTATACTGAAGGCAACACATTTTTAAAAAGACTTGGGGATTTTAGAGAGGTAGTTGATATTCAGATTGAACTGTTCCAATATCTTAACTGCATTGTGATTAACATAAGATTCGTCATACTTTCTCCATTACAAATGCCCCCCCCATTCCGTCACCCCCACTGAAGATAGCAGAGCCATTAGCAGGAACACAGGTCCACAAAAATGGAATGCCCAAACACATATGATGGGCAAATATTTTTCACAGAATTAGGAAATTACTTTCCCCTCTGCATTTTTTAAAAACATCATAAAACCAGCCACATTCTGTCTCATGTACTATGGTCAAAAAATCAACAGAAATAATTCCTAAACAGAATTCCTTAACAGAATGTTCTGAGGGCATCACAATCCTGTACCAAGAGAAACTGTGAGTTTATTCAAACCAAGTGGAATCTGCACATTCATACCCATTTTTTCATAATCTCTCTTTCCCCTGCTTGTCGGAAGGGCAAGGAGCCATGGCGGGCCCTAGGGCTCCATCCATGCACGCATGAGAAAGGGGGACTGCAGCCAACAGCTTTGCCTCCAATATCCATGTATCTCCAGCTTTGGATGTTCTGCCCAATGCGCAGCTATCAGGAGCAGCATGGAACTAGGAAGTGCATCCTTGTTTCACTTACCATGCGTTGGGGAAAGACCGTAGCTAAGTGGTAAGGAATCTACTTTGCATGCAGAGGGTCCCAGATTCAATTCCTGGAACCTCCGGGTAAGTCTGAAATCTTGGACAGCTTCTGCCAGTCAGTTTTAATAGTACTGAGCTAGATTGACCAATCGTCTGATTCAATGAAAGTCAGTTCCCTATGTTCCTATGCATTGACTATAGGCCTGGAGGGGTGTTCTGATGAATAGCCCTATGAGGTCCTATCCTACTAAATACCCCTTTGGACAAACACACACACACACACACACACAATCATGTAGAAGCTTCTGGGATTTTTCTGATTAGATGCCACCCATTCCCTAGAAGCGGCTTCTGTGCAATAAAAGTCGTTCTAAATCAAAGCAGCAATGGGCCAGAAGACAAACAGCTAAGGGCTTGCAAGAAGCGGACCCTCAACCTAGCAAATCGATGTCTGCCACACACAAGCAGCCTCTACTGAGAGTGGAGCTTCGGCCTAGAAACGCCACACCTTTCCAGCCTCAACTCCACAGCCAAAGCCGGTGCAAAAGTTTTCATGTGCTAACAAGATTCCCCTTTGTTCTGGGGTCAGCGCCCGTGTCTGAACTTGCACCTCCTCAGAATGTACACTGGGCTTAGCGTGACACCTTCCCTTTCACAAGCCTCAGTTGAGTTATATCAACCTGAGGTCTAAATCACAAAAGGAATTGTAGCCGTTTAACACAGACAAGTCTTGAAATAATATTGTGATCAAAGTAGAAGGCAGCCTAATAAAACCCAGGTGGCTCAGGCTTATCATACATGGTACTCATTACTCCAATTGCTCTGTTTAATAGATTGCCTGGTGTCAGCAGAAGGAGGTTTCTGGTATTAATTCCTCCAGTTATAATCCTACATGTGTTTTCTGGAGCTCTCTGATAAATCAGCTTTGTCCAGGAAAAACTTAAAGGGGGGGGGGGGGGGAATCTATTTTAGAAGTTCAGACCTTTTGCCACTGCTGGCAAAACCACAGAAACCACTGTGAATTTGCTTTATTCACTATTAACACAAGGCTAAACGAGGTTCTTGGGAGGTTCCAGATGACTCAAATCTACCGAAGTTCTGTGTGGGTTGATGTGTTTTTCTGCCTCGCCCCACCCCACCAACCCACATAAAAATGCTAACTTTGTTGCAGGAAATGTTCTATAAATTCCAGATAAAGGTGGCCTGTTATTTTGAAATCTGTCATTTCATTGGGTTTGCCATTTGAGCTGGGTTCGAAATTAGCAGGGCGCCAGGCACGTTTTGCGCCTAAAGCTTCTCCATTTGCAAGCACCTCCAAAAATCTGGGTGCCATTTTTTTGCATCTGGCTGAAACTGAAATGTATGTGCTTTGAAACCTCAAAGTGTATGTTAAAGATAGATAATGTGTTAAGAAGTTTAACAATAAAGAGTTGAGTGTTTTGAAAACTGAACTATGGTACCAATATTTTTATTGTAAACAACCAAATGAAACATGTATTATCAATTTCTGCTAAAAATGTGTTATTAACAATGTGTCACTTATGTGAACTGCATATTCATTCATGCTTATCAAAATAAAAGAATAGTAAGTGTTGCCAAAAGAATGTTTGTAAACCGGAACAATCACTTCCGGGTTTGCGGCCAAAACGTACAAGTGCCAAGGCATTCGGCTTCCAAGATATGACTCTAAACACAATGCCATTTACACCAACAAAATATACAATGAAGAACGCACACCTTATAATGATCTGATCCCACACAGAAAGTCATAATAAAACATAACTTTAAAATGGAACAACTTACATCAAATAAAGTAACATTCAATAATCAAATAGAATATAATAGTTTACAATAAAATTAACTCTCAAAATATCAGCAAATAGTAACACCAGCCCATATTAAGTCATGTGGATTGGCATGAGATCAGCATGTCTAAAGCCCAGCAGCACACATAGTCCAGGTTCTGGGCTCTATAATTTGCAGTGATGAAAGTGAGGAGCTTTGGAGCAAACTAGCATCGCGATCCTGTTACTGGTGACTATGCAAGCTTCTTACGTTCAGAGCATATCGGAATGGCCCCTTGGTGCTTCTTCCAACGAGGGAAAGAGTTCTGCAGCAGGCAGAAACCTAGAGAGGGTCAGCTCAAATGCCTTAAATTTCTGTTCTGCGCAAGTAATCCTAGATGCAGTATTTCTGGTGAGAGGCTACTGGAATCCAAGGCTCTGGGGGTACAACCATAACGGCCAAACCCCCTGTAAGCTATTCTCCTGAAGGTTCCCCCCCCCCCATGCAGAACTTACCTTCTTCACCATCTTAGCAGAGCTTCCTAATTCCCCAAGCAGTGCTGCTTTGAAAGGGGGGAGGGGGGGCTTTTTATAAATCTGAACAGCTCCACACACAGTGCTGGCAATATATATGCAGTAACATAAAGTGCAGAGACAAAGTGAAAAGCCAAAGAAAAGACTGCCAAGCAGTGCCAGGTTGACCGATTCAGTTTAACCCTTCTGGGATTTTGTGGTGTTGTGTTTTAACCCCCCCAGCAACGCAACGTGCTACTCCCAAGGATGAACCGTTATCAAAGCCTCCCAAATTAACAAGACTTCCATTTTCAAGGCTGTTTCTTGTTACAACTTTTTTTTAAAAAAAATATTTTATATCTATATAAAGGTGCTCTTTAAACTGGCTCCAAGTGTTTCAGGAGTGGCACCCAGTGTCCAAACAGATTACTTACACCAGATTCCTTACTTGGCTCCCAACAATTGTTCCGTTCTATTTCAGCATCTCTCACTTCACCACCTACTGGAAACAATATCGCACGACTCTGTGTGTTCGGAAACACTTTAATATTAGTTTTCATGCATGCTACTCAATCAGTAGCACAGGGCTCTTTTTAAAAAATAAAATGAAATCCAGCTCCTTAAGATAAAGAACTCCAGGCTATTCTGGTTAACGTAATAAGATATGCAATTTCACCTACAGTTTGTGCTAAATTCAGAAATAAGGCATAAAATAAGATTACAGACCTTATTTCCATATTTGAGTTAAGACAACGCTGGCAAGGTAAACAACACACTGATCTGATGCTAAACCTCAACATAGTTTCCTAGTACGGCTAAGATACCTACCTGCCTTGAATGAGAAACTACTTCTGCCAGGCATATCGCTGGCGAGACCCACAAAAGACGCTTGCTAACATACAGATGATTTGACTCTACAAAATTGGCAATGAATCATTTAGAGGAGACATGACTTTAGGTGGCTATTTTTATTCTGTTCTTACTGCTGTGCTTTAACCCTAAAAATCGGTCCTTCCTAATTTATAACATTGACTTGGTCCAAGGCACTTTCTACAAAATACCCCCCCAATTCCAGACACTATCATGCCCATTTTTCGGATAGGGATCTTGTGCTGAATATCTCATTCTCCACAAACGATGAAGTGTTTGGGGTAGTTCTAACACTCTTCACAGCACATCAAACTAAACTGGTCACATTGAGCCTTACTTTCTGGGAGAGAATCCTTTTGAGAGCCACAGGCATCTTTTCAAGCTACACATAAGCATCTCAGAGGCAACACACTGCCCTCTCCTGTATCAATGCAATTTTCTTTACAATCAGTGTATTCACAGAAGGGCTTTTTTCTGTTGCTCTATTTTGTTTTAAGAAAACAGGACAGCTATTCTAAGAATTGTAAAGCATTCATAAATTCACCAAAGGGCTCGTGTTGGACATCCCAGTCACGTTTACACAACTGTGTTCCATACTTTGACACCTTCTGCTGTAAAATAATAATAATAATAATTGCGGTGTCGGGAACAGCTGGCACCAGAGTCAGGAGACCCAAACCCTTTGTGGTGAGTTTGGGTTCCACAACGTAATCGTCTCAGCTTGAATGGCCATAAACACTAATAAATGTTAAATCCATCCTACAACTGAACGCTGAGGACTTCAAATGAAAGTCGCAAACAGCACTGGGTTTTCTTTTTCTTTCTTGTAGGGATGCGAGCGTCTGTACGCGGCCGGCTTTTGAAAACGACAAAAACCTTACTAAAATCTCAAACTACTCTGAAGTTTTACTATCAATTCCCAAAACCAGAGTGGGTGGGCGGGATTGAATATATCACTTCTGATACTTCTGTCAAAATACTATTTTCAAGCTGCACATCACAGATTGGGTCATGTTCCAAGTACTATTGCAGTTTAAGGAATTAAACTAAACATTCTTTTAATATACCTCCAAAACAGATTTTTCAATTCTTTCACTTTTTAATGTGACCCAGGGGCTTTCTTGTTAACCTACCTACTAAAGTACACCTACTAAAGAGAAGGTGAAGTTACCCTAAACAGCAAACCCTCGCAGGATAAGAAACTGAAAAGGAAGTGTCCTGAATTCAGTTTCAGAAACTAAGGACTGAACTCGTGCTTCTGGGGCTAAATATCCTATACTCCAGGATTCCTGCGTGCAACTCAAGAGTCTCCACTTTCTCTGCCAGTAGAGCATGAGACTCTTAATCTCAGGGTTGTGGGTGCGAATCCCAAATGGGGCAAAAGATTCCTGAATTGCAGTGGGTGGATTAGATGATCATTGTGGTCCCTTTCCAATCCTATGATTCTAAAGGATTCTATGTGCAGGTTTTTACACGGCATCACAGGCAGCAGATGAGGCTCTCCTAACTTAGGGGTGTAGTTTCACTGGTGGTGTGGTCAACATGTAGTAGTCTTAAGTCATACCCTCCAGTATTTTTTATTCTTCGAGTACAAGAGATGTAGTAACTAAAGCTTCAAAATTGTGGTGTTGTCAGACACGCCTTCATCACCCACCTTTTATTTCTATTATCTCTAAACTTTACTCCCTGGGATGCACGGTAGCCAAAAATGGGAAAAGGTGTCAATTGCCATTTCCCCTTGACTTAGCCGAAGCAAATTATACCCTATGGTTCTTACAGAGGTTTACAGCACAATCCTGTTTACTCCTAAATGTCCTATGAAACTTACTTACAGGCAATTGGGGTTAGTACTACAGCCCTAGAAGTTGAAAAGTATGGTAAACGTATAGAAACAAAGGATGGTGGTGACACACACTACAGGGGGGGGGGGGAATTCCCTGTCTTTAGCTAACAAAAAATCAGCCTGGTAGTTTCTGGTAGTTGTAACCAGAAATTTGATTCTGGTACTCAAGAGTTACGTCTTCCTACCACCATTCCCCAAGTACTGGATCACAGCCTATTTTCATATTTATCTATAATAATATAATTACAACATGTGCACATGTTACTGTATCTGGGCAAAGTGAGTGACTTGTTTAATTTAATTTGATAACATCCAAAATTATGTGCTGAAAGCTATTAGTGGACATCTGAACCTTTATCGGCAAGTTGCCAGGTTAACGGTTGTGCTAACAATTTTGCATGATCCATGCAGATAGCATTTGCTGGTGTTTGATTCGCCTCCAACATCCTATTAACTAGATTAAATACTGGCATTTACCTGTTCTCCAGAATCTGATTGTGCGCATTTTCAGAATACCCTCAACTACTGTGTCATTTGCTTACATCAGATATATTTGTTTGTTGCTCTCGCTTTAAATTGTAATGACTGACTTATCAAAGTGAGTGTTAGATGGAGCAGTACAAAGTTTTGTGCAGAGGCTTCTCATTCTTCACAACTATTAAAAGGCACAAGGTCTCTGTATCGTAGCGAATTAAGCAAGTCTAGCCGAGGGAAGAGTTTCTAAACAAGTCCCAATCTCAATCTGCTGCACAGAACTGTAGCTGAACAAGGGCTAATATTCTGCAATATTACAGCTCCTTGGATATATTAAAATGAAGGTATAATCTGGTTTGGCAAGAAAGAAAATTACCTTTGGCCATTTTATTAAAAAAAGATAAAGAGCAACGAATTCCCTTGTCCCTGTCCCTCCCTAAAAAAATGTTCAGAAAAGCTAGTTGCGCTAAAACTCGAGTCTTTTGAAGCAAAGCTTCAACGTTTCCCAAATGATATTTGCACTTCAACTAATTTTCTCTCTATCCCACTGTTTTCCCCCTTTCTAAGTGGATTAATCACATTTCCTTCTACCTCTAATTGGTTAACCATGCCATAAATATTTACTCCTGATATATCCTCAGCTTTTACTTTTCTTTACTTTTGCAGAGACCAAGTTCATTATGCTCCATTTGCCACAAAGGTTCCAACACTTATTGAAGCATTCTTATTGCTTCTCATAACAAAGGTCTTGTCATTATTAAAGTCTATAAGAACCCTGGTCTCTTCGGAAGTAGCCTTGAAGATGGATGTGTCAGTGGACATAGGCATTTTTTTAAAAAAGTGTGCTCAAAGAACTTTGGCTTTTCCCCCCTGAATTTAATTCACACGCTTCATCTTTGGTCAGGGTTTTCAATATTGACATAATGGAAGTTCCCGGTTAATTCATTTGAGTAATTAAATCTCAAGTGGAAGTGGATTCCAAAGGTGCGAAAGGAGGGGGGGGCGGGACAAAGGTGTTGAAGCTAGAGTTGGGGGTGTACATAAATCACAAACAAAATAGATTCATAAAAACCTGAAAAATATCATATTTTAAGAGACTGCCTGCGAAGTGTGGTGCATGAAGGAATAAGGAAAAGCATGTTCGTAAGTCAGCTTTAATTTCTTCATATATAAAACTGCCAGACATCCCAAATATATAAAGGTAAGTAAAATATATATTTATATTTTACTCAAAAGCAACTGCTGGGGAGGGGAGCTTTTTCAACAACAACAAAGGGGGGGAAACACTAAGACAACAGCTTGATTTAGGCAAAATCCAGCTGATCCTTACAGAATGTATTGTTTCATATTAAAACTAGTATAAACTGAAATTATATGTCCTTCAACTGACAATTCTGAAATTCACTTGTATGCGCCCTGTTTCTCTGATCTCAAATTTGCTCTAGAAAGGTTATCGTTAAATCCTAACAGCCACACCTTATGGTTTCTGGGGAAAAAAGAATTTTTGAATTTCAGCTTTGGCATTCTAACTGAATGTTAGCAATGCCAAATCTGAAAGTATTTTAGATCAACCTAACAGCTGGACACTTCATAAATCTCAACCCTGTAAAATATTTTAAGTTTGAAAAACCAAGTACATTTTTTTAAATAAAAAAAGCCTTACCTTATGCAGCCATGTATTAAATATCAGAATACACTTACACTTTGTTTTACTATGAAAGTGATATTTTAATGTTCCTAACTTTTAAATAAATACAACCATATAAAAATGTACAATCCTTTCCTTTTAACATATTCACAGCTCAAGTATGAACGGATGCAAGAGAAAAGCCATTAATATTACTCTTGATACGTCATATTTTAGTTTCAACCCTCATATTTCAACTTTAAGTTATCTCAGCTGCTGGAGACTAAAAGGGTTTATATATTTTAAATTTCAGTTAAATGGTGCCAAGGTCTTTCCACAACTTATCAGAATAACCTACAAATGGAACATTCAACACATTTCTTACCAGGAACGTTCAAGCGTAAGCCAATAAGCCATAATAAGTTAACATTTTCAAAATATTGCCATACGCAGCATATGCCCACACAGGACCGAAAAATATTAATATTACATATATATTGATTATCTCTAGTTACACACCTGCACCATTTCCTATGCTTTTTCTCCAGAGATTCATTTTATCAATTTAGGAAAAATGTGGGGTTTTAAAAAATAATTTAGAAGATTAATAGAACATTGGAGTTATTTCCCCATAGAAGCACAGCCACAGAAAGGTGATGAAGTTTTGTGTTAGCATTTTAGACCACAGGAAAAACTTTTTTTTTAATTAAAAAAAAAAGGTTCTTAAACAGCTGTTTGTCTTGTAAGCTATAAAATGCAAACAAAAATTCATAGAGTACACCGCAGGCTTGTATGTCATATAATTATGACTAATGGGAAGGAATTTAACTTAGTTGAGACAAGCATGCTACAGAGGCAAGACCTGCAGGCTGTTAATTTGATGAGAACATGCATATACTGCAATGGAATCAAATGAAAGATACCAACACTCTGAGAGGCAGAGTGAGTGGATAATTCTTCCAGAGGGGTGACCATTTTCAGCTTCTCTCCTTTTAATAGACAAGGCAAGGGCATGGTCCTTTATGCCTAAAACAAATGCTAAGGCTCCCAAAACAGGCTCCCAATCCGGCCATTTTGTGTCATCTTCCATCCTCTCTCCCTAGCCACTTGCACAAAGGAAGACTCAACTGGCAGGTGACAATCACAATACGGGGAATTATTTTAAGCGCACCTAATGGCTTACGTGGGGGCATGGCTGGTGCTGTGGGTTAAACCACAGAGCCTAGGACTTGCCGATCAGAAGATCGGCGGTTCAAATCCCTGTGACAGGGTGAGCTCCCATTGCTCGGTCCCTGCTCCTGCCAACCTAGCAGTTCGAAAGCACATCAAAGTGCAAGTAGATAAATAGGTACCGCTCCGGTGGGAAGGTAAACGGCGTTTCCGTGTGCTGCTCTGGTTCGCCAGAAGCGGCTTAGTCATGCTGGGCACATGACCCGGAAGCTGTACGCCGGCTCCCTCGGCCAATAAAGCGAGATGAGCGCTGCAACCCCACAATTGGACCTAATGGTCAGGAGTCCTTTTACCTTTAATGGCTTATGTGTGCCCCCCGCGCAAGCAAACTGCCTTTGCTGCGTCAAATTGCTTATCTTACATCTCAAAAGATATAGCCTGTGGATTGGGAGCTCCCATTCAAAACACACACAACTGCAAGCGTCCGCCAGCCTAGTTGCACACTAGGGCTGTGGCCCCACAGTCTGTATTAGCCCCAGACAGCACAGCAATTAGTCAAGGGTGACGGGAATCGCAGTTCAACAACGTCTGAAGGGACCAGGTTGGCATTGGCTGATCTCTGTGTTACGAAATCATATGCCAGCTGCCAAATGGCATTTCTTCCGCATCATGTGAAAATGGCTACATGCTTTTTATTCTTCATTTTAAATGTCTTAGCAATATTCCTGTTCACATCCTTATGGCGATGCTTATTAGCTTTAAGCACCCATCACGTATTCCTGCACGATACAGACTGAAATTTTGTAAAATGAGGACGGGCTGAGAAAGGAAAATCTGATGCTCGCTCAGACAAGTTCCGTGCGCCGTCTAAAAATACCAGCGAGCGGTTTATGGAACCTAAGGAAGAATAGTGGAGATTAAACATTAAAGGATGACGTTAATGTTATTCTGGTGCTAGGATTCTGCAGTAAAAACCTAACACACGTCTAGTTAACGTCCGGAAAGAAAATCACCTGGTAATCTGCAAAAGGCCTGTTCCTCTATTTTTCTATAGTACGTTTCCGAGCACAATTCAAAGTGTTGGTGCTGACCTTTAAACCCCTAAACGGCCTCGGTCCTGTATACCTGAAGGAGCATCTCCACCCCCATCATCCAGCCCAGACACTGAGATCCAGCGCCGAGGGCCTTCTGGCAGTTCCCTCATTGCGAGAAGTGAGGTTACAGGGAACCAGACAGAGGGCCTTCTCGGTAGTGGCGCCCGCCCTGTGGAACACCTTCCCTTCAGATGTGAAGGAAATAAGCAGCTATACTATCTTTAAAAGACATCTGAAGGCAGCCCTGTTCAGGGAAGTTTTTAATATTTAAGGCTGTACTGTTTTTAACACTTGATTGGGAGCCGTCCAGAGTGGCTGGGGAAACTCAGCCAGATGGGCGGGGTATAAATAATAAATTATTATTATTATTATTATTATTATTATTATTATTATGCGACTACGATTTGACCACTTTTGGAGGCAGTATGCCTTTGAACAGCAGCTGCTGGGAACCACAGACAAGATGAAGGCTGATGCACTGGGATTGCTTGTGGACCTCCTCTGGGCATCTGGGTGGACTAAGGGGCCTAATGCAGCAGGGCCTGGATAGCTCAGCTGGTTAGAGCCGGCTTCCTCAACCTCGGCCTTCTAGAAGTTTTGAGACTACGATTTCCAGCACCCCTGACCACTGGTCCTGCTAGCTAAGGATCATGGGAGTTGTAGGCCAAAAACATCTGGAGTGCTGAGGTTGAGGAAGCCTGGGTTAGAGTGCGGTGCTGATCACTCCGGTTCAATCCCCACATGGGATAGCTGCCTATTCCTGCTTTGCAGAGGGGCTGGACTAGATGATCCTCAGTGTCCCTTCCAATGCTATAATTCTAAGATTCTATTATTCTTACGTTCTTATGAATGCTACACAGCCAGTTATAGATGAAATGCAAAAGCAGCATTATAATGCATTATCTGAAATAGGCTACTTATCAAAGGTAAAATAATAATAATACGGACGTCACTTAAGATCCAAAGGAGGTGTTATGAAAAGGATATTGGCTCCTCCCTAGTAACGCCTATGAAAGCCAATGCCTGCTGTGATATCACCATGCTCAGAATTTCCAAGCCTCCACAAGCAGCAGCCAGTAAGGGACAGGGAAAGCGGAGTGTGATGACTTCACGCTTTTTAAAATCAAACGCTACTAAGAATAGGTTGGGCTGCTGCTCTCAGTTGCAGTTAATGTGTACGTTGAAACACCAGGTTTGAAATGGTCACAGGTCAGTGGAAGAGTGCATGAAAAATGGCCCCCGCTTTAATCCCTGGCATCTCCAGGCAAGGCTGAAAGAGACTCTTGCCTGAAAGCCTCAAGAGCTGCTCCCAGTCAGTACAGACTGTAGGCAGTTCTGAGCTAGAAGGAAGAATTTTCAGGGTTAGAAACTCAGATATATAAGCTAATCACCAAATGGCATCTTTAACCTGAAGGAGCGTCTCCCCCCCCCCAATCATTCTACCCGGACACTGAGGTCCAGCACCAAGGGCCTTCTGGTGGTTCCCTCACTGCGAGAAGCCAAGTTACAGAGGGCCTTCTCGGTAGTGGCGCCCTCCCTGTGGAACGCCCTCCCACCAGATGTCAAAGAGAACAACAACTACCAGACTTTTCGAAGACATCTGAAGGCAGCCCTGTTTAGGGAAGCTTTTAATGTTTGATGTATTACAGTATTTTAATATATTTTTTTTGGAAGCTGCCCAGAGTGGCTGGGGAAGCCCAGCCAGATGGGCAGGGTATAAATAAATTATTATTATTATTAATTATTATTATTATTATTATTATTATTATTATTATTATTATTATTAATAACCTAGGTTATGGTCGCCAAAACAGAATGTCTAGGCGTCTTTTTTCCTCCAATGAGATTTATTATTATTATTATTCATTTCATTTCTGTACCACTTTATATTTTAAAGAAAAAATTTCAAAGTGGTATACAACACATTGAAACATCAAATAAAACAATCCAGAATAAATCAAATTCAAGCTTCAAGGAAAATATTTCAGATCCTTCCCTAAGTGACATTTTTCTTTACCCATATTCATTTACCTACTTAATTCATAGACCTGTCCCATAGAAGAAGTACTCCAGGAAGCCAGTGTGGTGTAGTCCTTAGAGTGTCCGACTAGGACCTGGGAGATCAGGGTTCAAGTCCCCACTCAGGAAGTTCAATGGGGGACCTTGGGACACTCAGAGCCTCTTAACCTACCTCACAGGGTCATTGTGAGGATTAACTGAGGAGTGAGGTAAACCCTGTACCCCCAGGAGAAAAAGGTGGGGTATACTGTATTTTTCGCTCTATAAGACGCGCCAGACCATAAGACGCACCTAGTTTTTGGAGGAGGAAAACAAGAAAAAAATATATTCTGAATCCCAGAAGCCGGAACAGCAAGAGGGATCTGGCTTCTGGGATAGCCTCTTGCTGTCCTGGCTTATGGGATAGCCACGTGCAGCCACTCCTGGGAAGGGGAAGCCTTCATCTCCCTACCCGGGAGAGGCTGCACGCAGCTAAGGCAGAAGCCAGGACAGCAAGCCGGATCACTGCGCAGCCATCCCGCTTGCTGTCCTGGCTTATGCGATAGCCCCGCAAAGCCTCTTGAGGGCAGTGGAAGGCTCCCCCAAGAGCCACACTCCCTTTAAAGAGCTTGCAGAGCGTGTGTGCGGCTCTTTAAAGGGAGCACTGAGCAGAGCCGCCCGCCTGCATTCGCTCTATAAGACGCACACACATTTCCCCTTACTTTTTAGGAGGGAAAAATTGCGTCATATATAGCAAAAAATATGGTGAATGCAATAAATAAGCTCTCCTACTTACCTGCCTAAGAAAGCTGGAGGGGCCAGGCAGATGGAGATGTTAGTCGCCAATGTGGCACAGGGTCAGCATTGGACCCACATCGGTTGCAAAATGTGCCTGGCTAATTTTGAACACTGCCGATGATTTCATGCAGTCCTGTGTTTCTACTATCCTCTGACAGAATTGTCAGCATTGGAAGGGATCCCAAAGGGTCATCTAGTCCAGCCTCCTGAAGTGCAGGAATCCTGCCCACAACCATCCCTGGGTGGGCTTGAGCCACTAACCTTCTGGTTAGCAGCCAGGCGCACTAACCCACTGTGCCACCAACCCTACAGCCCTTCCCCACCACTAGGTTTCGTTCAGCTTGTGATGATACTGTAAGGTAAGGTAATGTTAAGGTAAGATCTTGAGACTGAAGCAAGATGGAAATTACAGTGGTTATTCATTTGCGGAGGAACAGGTGGCGTCTGATGTACCCATGGTCTGTCCCTAAAGGGGTTTATTAGAGCAGAGTGGAAGAACTGTGTTGGGTTTTACACAGAGTTCTGAGATAAATCCACACTGGTTTGCAGAGATTACCTTAACCACCTGCGCTTTCTAAGCTAGCAGAGTTTGCCTGAAAGGACAGCCAGCAAATTTATCGGACAGATATTTAAAACAATGCGCTGTGTATCATGCTTACAGAACCTGGTTGTATAAAACAGTAGTCGAACCTTAGCAAATGAAAATAGCTCTCCTTTTCCCACCCGGCTC
Organism: Podarcis tiliguerta; assembly: GCF_965153285.1. Classification (NCBI taxonomy): domain Eukaryota; kingdom Metazoa; phylum Chordata; class Lepidosauria; order Squamata; family Lacertidae; genus Podarcis; species Podarcis tiliguerta. Next base: position 16,732,420 of record NC_139540.1, on the reverse strand, counting down.
TGCCGGCACCCGTTTGCGAGCCTCACTCCTAACACAGCCAGCATACACAAATGAGACGTGACTGGTTTTAAGCTGGGTAACAGTGCCCCCTAATGGGGCTTTTAATAAACAGCCCATTTTAAAAAAAACAACCCCACCTTGTCTCAATTTTCCTTTCAGTTCTTATAACAGCCTTGCTTAATTGCCCGAAATAGATTTATTTTGTAGCTTGTCAAGTAAAAGGAATTGTAGCAGATGAGCCATCATCTTGAGGGGAAAAGATCCCAATGGAGGCATGTGAGAAAATAATTCAAAGTAATATGCTTTTGAAGCCCCACAGAAAAGCCTTTCCGTTAACAACATAAAAGATAAAAGTTTAAATGAAGAATTATATTGTTTGTTCTAGATTTATTGTCTGCTCTGTCTGAGGAAATTCACAGAGCTGATAAATCTCATTCCCGCTCTCTTTGGCAAGTTCACACTGAGAGTTGACTCCTTATACCCCAAAGGGTTCACAATCAGCAGATGAAAAGCTGCAGAATACCTGCTCGGCATCGGGTTCTTTGGAAAGCCACAATGAAAGCCTCCATGGAGTAGCCTAGTACAGTGGTACCTCGGGTTAAGAACTTAATTCGTTCTGGAGATCTGTTCTTAACCTGAAACTGTTCTTAACCTGAGGTACCACTTTAGCTAATGGAGCCTCCCACTGCCGCCACACAATTTCTGTTCTCATCCTGAAGCAAAGTTCTTAACCTGAGGCACTTTTTCTGGCTTAGCGGAGTCTGTAACCTGAAGCGTCTGTAACCTTTAGCGGAGTCTGTAACCTGAGGTACCACTGTATTGGCCATGCATGTGCAGCAGGCTCTCTCCCAAACCACAGAGCCACACCAAGAATGGACAGACATCACTAAGAAACAGGCCCCAAGTACCTGAGAAACCACTGCCTTCCTTATAGACTACTACACTTAACCTTTCCAATCTGAGAGCAGCCATTTACAGGTACAAGCCACAACTGCCAGCACAGTGTTAATTTAAGACTGCAGGATAAAGAGGACAACATCACACCACTGAGTGGTGGCCTTTACAGTCATACCCCGGGTTACAGACACTTCAGGTCACGTTTTTTCGGGTTACCGACCCGCCAAAACCCGGAAGTACCGGGTTTCGGGGGTCGCGCATGTGCAGAAGCATTAAATCGCACTATGTGCATGCACATAAGCGCCAAATCGCAACCCGTGCATGCACAGACGCGCTGCTGCGGGTTGCGAATATGCATCCCACATGGATCACGTTTGCAACCTAAGTGTTCACTGTCCTGCATTGAGTGCAGTGTGCTTTTAACATAGGAATAGACAACATGGGCTATCCCTCTCCGTAAGCTGCTGCTGGACTCCATCCAGAGTTGGCCAAGGGTCAGGGATGGCAGAGTTGCAGCCCGACCAAATCCGGGTACCGCACACTGGCTGCTACCCCTGTTTTACAGTTACAAAAGCTTTAAATCTAGTTCCTTGTAGGAGTTTTCTACAGTTTTGGAGAGACAAGTGCTCACTTAATAATCAGGCCAATGTGGGTTTGGGGTCTTGGGAGAGCAGTGTTGGAGGAGATGATTCATCTGAATAGATTATTCATTTCTCAGAGATGATAGTTTTGACAGTACAGTTCCTAAGATCGCCATCAAATGGAGTAGAAGGGTTTTTCTTGCAAAGTCTAATCTCAGTTTATATAAAAGACTTGCTGCTCAAGAGCTCTAAAAGGGAGTGTGAACAGAACAGACACAGAACTGCATTACAAAGTTAGCACCTCATAAGCATTTGTGCTCCTGAGGACTTCAGCATCCTTCACATTCATCTCTGCCCACTTCCCATCAGGCAAGTTAGCAGTCCTCGGGATATGGGGAGAATTTAAAAACCAGCAGAGCTTGCCTACAGACATTTCTGGATTCAAAAAGTGGAGCCATGGTGTTCCACATGACCTCCTCTCACCCCAGTAACCCCCCCCTCTTTTTTATGTACCCATTTCTCTTTTTCAACTTCTATCTCTACATGGTAAGGCCTTTAGATCTGCTTCTGTATGGAATTTTTGATTTAGTTCTGTACCTGAAGTGTTATTTCATGCCCCAAAATGAAGGGTATGGCTCTGTGGTCTAGAAACATGTTCCACTTACATGTCTAATGCAACCTTAACAATTAAGATTGCACCGTGAAGATTGAAACAGGACGGTTTGCACACTCACATCAAACCATAATTTAAAAGAAACAGTGGCTCAATGTGAACATGCAGACTTTTGCCACGTGAACAATTATACTATAAACGTATGGAATGTTTGCTTTGACTTTTCCAAGCCTTCTGAAGTTGCTCGGGCTACTTTCGTAAGGGCCAGGATCGAAAAAGATACAGTGGTGCCTCGCAAGACGAAAAGAATCCGTTCCGGGAGTCTTTTCGTCTTGCGGTTTTTTCGTCTTGTGAAGCAAGCCCATTGACGGAGTAGCGCTATTAGCGCTATTGGCTAAAAAAGGGCTAAAAACGGCTTTTTTAGGGGGGGGATTAGCGGTTTTGCTGCTAAAATGCTTTTAGCAGCTTAGCGATTCAGAATAAGGGGTTTTGGAGCAAAAAAAAAAAAAAATTTTTTTTTCGTCATTTTTCGTCTTGCGAAGCAAGCCCATAGGGAAATTCGTCTTGCGAAGCGCCTCTGCAGACGGAAAACCCTTTCGTCTTGCGGGTTTTCCGTCTTGCGAGGCATTCGTCTTGCGGGGCACCACTGTACGTGCATACAGCAGGAACCGAGAGCCCGGAGTCAACAAATGTTGTGGCTCCATCATCCCCGATCACTGAGCATGCTGGCCGGTGCTGATGGGAGCTGGAATATAGCAACATCAACCGGGAGAACGTGACACAGATTTGCCACCTCCAGTGTACAACTGGAGCTTTGCTAACACTTTCTGCCTCACAGCCTTTCTATTTTCTGCCTCACATGCAGATACCTCCCCTTCCCTATTGCCAAGGGAGTTTGTCTTCCTCAAGTGTGAGCATGCACACAGATATTGCCAGGTGCTACAAGTTCTCTTCTCTGTCTTCCTCTCTTCTCAACTTATATAAATAAATACACAATCTACCGAGATTCAGATTCCGCTTAATAAAACAAAACCCAAGTGGTTTACAAAAATGATACATAACACTCCTAGGAGAGTGCCAGTAAAATCAATGGGCTTTGGAAACAAGTAGACAAAACAAAATAAAGATAAAACCAACAGTTATATACATGTGGCAGGTAGGCTTGCCTAAAGAGAAAGGTTTTTAGCAGGCCTTGTAAACAGTACAACCAAGGCGACTGCCTAGGCAGAGAGTTCAAGAAGGTTAAGCTACTTGGGTGCTATTCAGAGAAATCATTCCAACAGCACAAGGATTTTTGGCTGTGCAATGAAACTCCCCCTCTCCTTCCTCTTCCCACAAGCCTCCAAAATCTGTCCTCCCAGATTTCTCCAAGCCCTTCAGAGCAGATTTGGGGAAGGCGCAGCACATGTGTGTAGAAAATGGGGAAAAAATAGTGGTGCAATTGACTTCCGACAGGCACACAGAGTGCGAACAAAACTGAGTGTATGGCAGGGGGGCTCGTTTAATTTCACTGCACACAGGCGGTGTAGTGACAATAAAGGTTTTTTTTTATTTTATTTAAAAGTGGAGGGAGCTATGTTGAGTATGCAGAAATCTTTATGCTAATGGAGCATGTGCATTGGCTACCAGCCTTAGTCCTTCCTTTCAAGCTTCTCAATCATTCCAATCTACCCTCCCTTCCCCATCCCCCATATGCTCCTCCTCACAATATTTGCTCTAAGGCAGGTACAACCTTCTGCTTCCACCTAAGATTGCCCTCTGTACTCCTCTCTCCCAAATCCCTTCTCCCTAGCAGAGTCCTTCCTACATTACAATTGCTCCTCCACCTGACACTGAATGTTATTATTACACTGAAGTGCCTCCCTGAGACACATCTGGCTGCTTCATTTTGCTCTGCTTTCCTCCCAAACATGCCCCATTTCTACCCTGAGCCTGCAAGCCTGGGGGCAGGCCGCTTGACTTGCAATGTTTGCCCCTAGCGATTTTAGGGATCGTCATCATCTATCTTATTCTTAACCATTTGCCAATAGGAAGAAAGAGCAATCCAAAGTATCTGCACGGAGCTGAAATCTGAATAGGACATTAGGAACCTAGGGCTGAATTACAGTACAGTGGTACCTCGGGTTAAGTACTTAATTCATTCCGGAGGTCCTTTCTTAACCTGAAACTTTTCTTAACCTGAAGCACCACTTTAGCTAATGGGGCCTCCCGTTGCCGCCACACGATTTCTGTTCTCATCCTGAAGCAAAGTTCTTAACCCGGGGTAATATTTCTGGGTTAGCGGAGTCTGTAACCTGAAGCGTCTGTAACCCGAGGTACCATTGTACTGCGGTGCATGCCTACCCGGCTGAAATGGGATTGGTTACCCTGCTGATACTTTTCTAGGGCCTTCAAGGCCAAGACAGAATCTGAAAGCATGCAGCTTTCATTTTTTTTGAGAAGTCACAAATCCTCTTGACTGCAGAGGCATATTTTAATAGGCAATGGCACATTTGGAATGTATTTCTCGGTGTCAAACAAGATACCCACCCCTATTTTTTACAGTTTTTATGTATGCGATTTTCTCAGCTTATGCTAGAAAACCTTGAGTTAAGAATTTATCAGAGCCCAGGAGATAAATTTAGATACAAGACACAACACAGTAGGGAAACTGTGTTGGAGTAACAATAATTTTTAGCAAAGAAGAACAATGCTCCACAGAGATACTAAGAAAGACGCAAATGCTTTCTGATTTAGGAACAAGATATAAAATGCTAGCTTTTTTTAAATCAACAGGTATAAGCAAAGTTAACCAGATCTTTAGAACAGCAATATGAATTTTCTTTGTAAATGCCACCTATATTTATCGTTTGGCACTTCAAAGCTCAAAATGTACAAAATTTATAAGGAATAATAGTATTTATAACACACCATACCTTCTTTATTTCAACAACAATTATAGCAGTTAAGTAAAGTAGAACAGTATTAGCCCCATAGGTCGGGGCAGCAACTAAGGTTGAAACTTACCTAAAGCCATCTTGTGAATTCATGGCTTCTAAACTGAGGTGGTTATGGTAGAAACTGAAGCAGAACACTTCTGGCTCTGCCCAACACTTGTCCACCTAGGGTATCCAACATCTGGAGGGCTCCTCCAGATTTGTTCATCCAACGATTAACAAATATGCTTGTTGTGTTTCCACAGACAACTCTGATCTCATGGCAATACTACCATACGGATATAGATATTGTTGGAGCTAAGAAACTGAGATCATCCTCTGAGGCCCTTCTTCATGTGCCTTCCCTATGAGAAGTCTGGAGGGAAGCAACATCAGAGCAGGCCTTCTCTGCAGTGGCTCCCTGTTTGTGGAATGCTCTCCCCAGGAAGGCCCAGCTGGTGCCTTCGTTATACATCTCTTCAACCAGGGCTTTGGCTGATAGACATCAGGTGCCCTTTTAAATGTGTTGTGTGTGTTAATGGTTTGTTTTTGTTCTTATTTTCATTACTTTTTTATGTATATTGTAATTTTATGTTGTTGTTGTTTTGTGTTGTAAACCTCCCTGAAATCTACCTTTCAGGGGTAATATACCAATTTAATGAAGAAGAAACAACTGAACTGTTCATACAGCTTCTGATGAAGGAGACTTCTCCAAAATGCATTGGGCTAAATAAACAGCGCATTACCAGAAGAGCTGGAGATTGCCTTCTTCTTGTTGCCATTTCTTTGATGCTTGCTCCCTCTTCCTGCCCCCCAGCCCTGCTTAAAAACAAAAGAATTCCTTCTGGAGCAAGCTTCACCCAATCCAACATGCTTTTCAAGTGGCCCAATAACCAGCAGGCAGCACAACAGAATGGGCCAGCGATACACCAGAGGACCTGTCCCTACCTTACATTACATATACCTCTCAAACAGAGCAGGGGCAGCCAATGGGGTGTTCTTCCAATGCTGCGGAACTACAGCTCCCATCATTCCAGACCACTGGTAGTGCAGGCTGGGCCTTATGGGAGTTGGAGTCCCAGCTCCACTTTGGTAGCCACCACATTGGCTACCCCTGTACTAAAGACACTTATTTCCCCAAGGAGAACCTACCTAACAGAACATGTTAGTGGTAGGTTCCTTCTCCCATGTGGTCTCCAATTTACAGTGTTTTCAGCAGGCATGATAGCCCCAGAGTGAGACTTTAAACATGATTATTGTGAATTGTTACCTTCATCAAAGTCGGCGTCATCCTCTGTATGCTGGGGGAACGGAAAGCAGTTGGTGATTTCGAGCCTGTCTTCCACCACTAGCCCCAGCAGCACACCCTGGACCACTTCATTGCCCTGGCCTTCTTCCTGGTAATGCTTGATGATCTTCAGCACTACCTGAAAATACAGATTCCAAGAGCCTCATTTAGAACAGATCGTTCGGTTCAACTAGCAGGTAGTTTCCCAAGAAATACAGGGGACAGAGCCAAACATGGATAATTGAAGCATTCCACTGCCCAAAGTTTGACACCACGTCCAGACAATCTAAATATACTAATAAAATTAAGAAGAATAAGAGCAGGTCCAGGAGATATGAATCAAAGAGACGTTAAGACATCCCATGTACTTTGTCCTGCGTACTTGCTCAAAACAAGAATAAAGTAGAGGATTTGAAATTTAATTTTTACCTTAACTATAGGGTTAGGAAATGGACTTGCTCTAATGGAAAAGCAACACAGAAACATAACATGTCAACTACATGGAGATCAGTCCTCACGAGGGTCAAGGAATCTAGCAAAGGTAATCATAGCGCGAGCAGATTTTCTTTTCTGGAAAGCCAACTCAAGAGTCACATATTCTGCTCAAGCTGAACTAATTGCCAAGCGGAAGAGCAGGTTTCATTAAGTTTTTTTTTTATTTATGAGGATTAACCTTCTGCTCAAATACCCTGTTAAATGAAACAGGCAATTGGTATGCAACCCTGTCATAGGATGTGCTTGTGCATTCCCATAGAAACGTTGTCACTTTCCCAGTCATGGCCACCAATCACTGAAGTAGTCTCTCAATGTTAAGCATTTCGTGCCTGGCTATTGGCCACTTGCAACCAAGTGAAGATGCCCAGGCGCCAGGATGGCACCTGAAGTCTCCACCGGAGATGCATGCCTGCTGATCCTTGGATCCTGGCTGTTTTCACACACTAGCAACAAATCCTGTAGAATTCTATCCATTATATTTTATCTGCACGATCAGAATGAATTTCAGGAACCAAAAAGTCATATCGAAAAATACGACTTTCAAGCCATCTTACCCCAAAATGGCAGCTAGGCATTCTGTTTTGGCAACTGCAATCTTGGTTTAACAAGCCATTTGGCGCCTAGTTTATGTATCGGAGTTTCTAACACTGCTCACACAGCTAGCAAATACCGGAAACAGAGTTCAGCTCAACGTGAAGAAAACAGCCTCTGTAGAATCATAGAATCATAGAGTTGGAAGAGACCACAAGGGCCATCGAGTCCAACCCCCTGCCAAGCAGGAACCACCATCAGAGCACTCCTGACATATGGTTGTCAAGCCTCTGCTTAAAGACCTCCAAAGAAGGAGACTCCACCACACTCCTTGGCAGCAAATTCCACTGTCGAACAGCTCTTACTGTCAGGAAGTTCTTCCTAATGTTTAGGTGGAATCTTCTTTCTTGTAGTTTGGATCCATTGCTCCGTGTCCACTTCTCTGGAGCAGCAGAAAACAACCTTTCTCCCTCCTCTATGTGACATCCTTTTATATATTTGAACATGGCTATCATATCACCCCTTAACCTCCTCTTCTCCAGGCTAAACATGCCAGCCTGAGAGTCAGAGGTGATGGATGCCTGCCAGAGTGTTCTCCCAATCTCAAATCCCTAGAACTCTCCTATGAGGTTCATACAATTTCTTAGTAATCGCCCCAGCCCCTGCACTGGTGGCATGCGTTTTAAATCGGCTAAATTACAACTTTCAACTTAAACTGGAACCTTATGCTTGGAATTAATTTGGCAGAGCCATCTAGCCCCCTAAAAAACATTAGGGGCAACACAAATTGATCCTGTTACATGACAAACTGGGAATAGTGAACTTGTCTAGTGAGAAGGATGGCAGCAGGAGGCTCCAACCCACCATTTTCACTCGGATTATTTATTTATTGTTTATGGAATTTCTACAACACCCTTCATCCGAGCATCGCAGGGCGATTTACAAGATAAAAACCACAAAGATGCATACCATTGTAACAAACAAAGGCAATAACCTCCCCCCACCCAAGTAGATGTCTGCATAAAGCAGCAGTAGGAACCCTGCGGCCCTCTAGATGTTGTTGACTACAATGTCCATCGTCACCACTGGTTATGCTCGCTGAGAATGATGGAACATGGGGGTCCAAGATCATCTGACAAGCCACAGGATCACCAACCCTGGCATAAAGGACAATGTGTGAACATACTTGAATCAAATCAGGAGGCAACATGATCCTGGAAGTTAACAATACTGTACGCATGTCATGAAGAAATGAGTTTTGCTCCCTCTCTCCTAATGCTGTAACTCATGAAGGTTGGAAGATTTAGAACAAAAGAAAGCACTTCTCCGCACAGTGCATAGATCAACAGGAATTAGCTCCCACAAGAGGCAGTCCACCAACTTGGATGGCTTGAAAAGAGGATTAAATAAATCCCTGGAAAGTAAGACTATCAATGGCTACTAGCTTCACTAGTTTGACCTCCACTTTTTGGAGGCAGTCATGCTTCTGAATATCAGTGGCTGGAAACCCCAGGAGGGGAGAGTGATGTGGCATTCAGGTCCTGTTTGTGAGATTCCCACAGGCATTTGGTTGGCCACTGTGAGCGCAGGATGCTGAGCTAGATGGGCCATTGGGTTGATTCATCAGGGATCTTCTTACGTTCAAGCAGCTGTCCCAGAACTGGCTCCATGCCTAGGGACCCCACCGCAGCCCCGTTCTTCAAGGATGACGCTTCCCGGCTTGTGCAGTGAGACAACCAAGGCTTTCTCCATGCAGCCAAACCTGGAGAAATGGCCTCTGGCTTGAGCCATATGCATCACAGCACCAGCCAATGAGCTGCAGTGGTGGTCCCCACAGAGGCACGAAGCGCACACGGGTGGTGGGAGGAATAGCTAAAAGGGGGAAAGCATCTCCTCTTTGCATCGCCCCTGCCCAGAAGTTTTTTGCAAGTCCCCACTTGCAAGCTATCTAACATTGCAACATGACAGCGGCAAGACATTTTTACATTCTCCAAGCTGCATCGCTATCAATCACTTTTACGCTCCCTTTGTAAGTGCCTAGGTCTGCAGGAAATAAAGCTATTGAGCTTTGTACCTTTACAACATGTGCTATTAATCTTGTGTAAGCAGCACTGAAGGCTTATTGATCTGTCAAAGAAACCAGGTACTCAGACGGAAGGCCTGGAGCATTCTTTTTTTCTTTAAGGGCATCCGTGTCCTTAACAGGGCACCGCCATGGCCTGTGAGACCGCGAGTCAGTCTGCACTGTGACAAGCACAGGCTCTTACAATCCTTAGGGTGGTTTGACCAAAATGAAGTTTAAGGTTTTGAAAAGCAGTGCCGAAAGCGGCTGATCTAAATGTGGAGTGCCATTGTACCCGTTCCACGAGGCAAGTTTATTGCCATGGAAACTGCCGAACAATTCCACTGTAGAAACGTTTCTGAAACAGGTGCCCTGAGATTCCAATTCTCCGAGCTCCAGAGAATGCGGGCGCTCAATACCGTTACACTGCAACCATCAGGGCACAGTAATAAAATCCAAGAATTTCCTAGCCGAGCTGTTGGTGGTTCTTTCTCCCCTTTCAACCTTAAACAAAACAGGTTCAGAGTGTGCATTGTTGAAAAAACAACAACTTATGATGGCTTTCTTTAATCAATGTATCACTGTTTAAATTCCGCCTTTCTTCCAAGGAACTCACATTGACAGACATGGTCCTCCCCCTTCAACCCTCCATATTTTATCCTTTCAACAAACATGCGATGTCAATTTAGCTGGGAGATAAGCCTCCCACCCACTCCAGAATATCCCACCACATGTTATCACTGAATATTTCAGGGGACAGTATCTAAAAAGCCAGAATGAGCCTCGTGGCAGAACAAGGATTGCACCTGTTTTCCTTGGTCCCAGTCCAGTACTCTATCCAAGGGGTGGAGACTCTATGGTCCTCCAGATGTTGCTTGACTCCAACTCTCATCAACCTCTGACAGCATAACCAATAATCAGGGATGAGGGGAACTGGAGTCCAAAATCTGGAGGTTCTTCACCCTGCATTATCCACTACACCATACTGGCTGTCCAAAACAGATGACAAAAATACAGTCTCTCTGATAACATATTCTCAAACATGAGAAGATGAGGCTCCTTAAACTTTGGGGGGGAGGTTCCTATTTTATTCTCCAAGACTTAGACTCTAAATTTTAGAAACACAATAAAGAAATGAGCTTATAGTAAAACCAACACTTAGTATACAGCTAAGGAAGACAAACAAGGAGGGACAGAGTCAAATGGGAAACCCAGTAAGTGTTTTTATAAAGGACAGCCAACGTTAAAAGGCTAGGGAAGCTTGAGCCTCGCAAAAATAATTATTTCTCATGTTGCTTCTTGTTTTCCTGTTTGGATCATGACTTTCCCACCAGCTGCTGGAGGAAAAAGGTGAGTTGGAGCAGAAGGAGGAACAACACCTATTGTCACAACAAAAAGTACATTCACAACAGGAATTTTATAAGTGATTGGGATATAGCCTATTTCTGTACGCAGAAACTATCTCCTGGCATGGCTACAGCTAGGGAAGTGGAGAGATCATACAAATATATGATTTAAAAAGAGGAGTCCCCAAATGCATGTTTCAGTGAAAGGTGGATCCCTTGACTGAAAACATTGAAGGCTACTGGCCTAGAGGGCTTTAAGCTCTACCAAGAAGTAGGTCAATGAAGCACAAAGTTTCTTAAGAAGCAGGTGTCCATAAACTAGGAGTTCCTGGGTTACCAGCAGTGCCTAGAAATGTAATTCTAGCAGGAAAAGCTTTTACCAAATTCTGCCTGAAGCATAACAAGAAGCTGAAAAAACAGAGGCAGAGTATGTTTCTTTCAAAACAGAATCAGGCTGCATCCTTTGCCAGGACACAACAGCAGTGTCCTACAACAGGCCCATATGCTGCCTTCCTCCCAGTTGGAGGGCTTCCATCTTCACAGTCTCACCCTCAAACCAATGGATTCAAACTCTAAGAAAGGAGATTCCGAATAAATCTCAGGAAGAGCATTTCTGACAGTAGAACGGACTTCCTTGGGAGGTTGTGGCTTCTCCTCCATTAGAAGTTTTTAAGTAGAGGTTGAATAAGCTATCTGTCATGGTTCCTGCATTGCAGGGGGTTGGACGATGACAAATGGGGAGTCATTCCACACCCACAATGCCACAATTTTTTCCTACAAGATTAGGGGTTCCAAGGTTGAACCTGTGTCCTCCTTCAGCACTGGATGCCCAACTTTTTAAAAAATATTTTAAAAAACAGTAATATACTGCTTTCCTGAATTATTTTTTTTACACCATAGCAGATACAGTGGTACCTGAGGTTACAAACACCTCAGGTTACAAACACTTCGGGTTACAGGCTCCGCTAACCCGGAAGTACAGTGGTGCCTCGCAAGACGAAATTAATCCGTTCCGCGAGTCTCTTCGTCTAGCGGTTTTTTCGTCTTGCGAAGCAACCCTATTAGCGGATTAGCGCTATTAGCGGTTTAGCGGCTATTAGCGGCTATTAAAGGCTTAAGGGATTAGCGGATTAGCTGCTAAAAGGCTATTAGCAGTTTAGCGCCTTAGAAAAAGGGGGTGGGGAGCAAAAAAAACCTCAAGAATCACAAGACATTTTTGTCTTGCGAAGCAAGCCCATAGAGAAATTCGTCCTGCGAAGCACCTCTGAAAACGGAAAACCCTTTCGTCTAGCGGGTTTTCCGTCTTGCGAGGCATTCGTCTTGCGGGGCACCACTGTAATACCTCGGGTTAAGAACTTTACCTCAGGATGAGAACAGAAATCGCGCGCTGGCGGCGTGGCGGCAGCAGGAGGCCCCATTAGCTAAAGTGGTACCTCAGGTTAAGAACGGACCTCCGGAACGAATGAAGTTCGTAACCAGAGGTACCACTGTACTCCAGTTGTTGCCAACACCTGGAATGAGCCTGCACTGACAGATCACGACTTCACATTCCTCTCCTTCCCCTGTGACCTTCCAGAGAATAGTTTGGAGGCACACTGTGGGGCAGGAAAGCTGCAGGGAGGAGGAGAAAGGTGAAGTCCTGTTACATGAGAGGTTTGCTTGTGCTACGTTGGGTTCCACCCTTACCTCTAAAAACCAATACCTAATATATTGTCACTCCAGTCATAGTTCTACCTGGCGGCCCATTCTCATCACCCACATATTTAGTACATATGAGCGTAGGTCACCTAGTAGATTCGCAGTTATGTCAAGGCATGAATCTTCCTAGTCCACACCCTGAGCTCCTATGCTACATCATCCAAGGGCAGAAAGTGGAAAGTTCTTTCCTACTCAGATTATATCATCAGGCAAGCCTCTGTTTTCTGATGCACTCAAGACACATCAAAATTAAGCTAGGGACAAGGTGACATCCCTGTCTCATACTGTGAGAAGCCTCACTATTTCACAGCATACATGGAATCTTAAACATACCACATAATTTGCTTTTTGGAAACTTTAGAACTGCTATTTCGTCTTCAACAGTCTTCTGTTGAGTAACTAAGAATCAGAATTTCAGCTGACAGCTGTACACTGAGATGCGTTCTGCTACCCTACTGAAATACCAGCCTTCAGTTATTATTATTTTTTGCTGTACTCATGAGCTGCTTACTACTGCCATCTGTGCATAAAAGCACTACTCTTCAGGCTTCAGCTCCCAGCAGTCGCATGTGTGAATATTTTGAGATGACAGCCAAGTGCAGCAGCAGTTAACCTCATCATCATTCAACAAGCCATTTTTCACATGGATTTGAGCTGAATTTCTACTGTCATTTTGAATTTAGAGGAAAGAGCCTGCAGGGAGGAGGCCGGGAAGCATTCTACATATAATCTGGCCATCAGAAATGGTTGGAGCGGAAGGCAGAAAGCAAGTGCTGCGACTGATGTCTGAATGATCTATTTTGGTTAGCCTAAATTTAAGCATGCCTTAGCCCATCTTATGATCTCATCCACAACACGGCAATTTAAAAAACAAACAACCCCAGAGCAAAAATACAGTCTATCTTAAAACAGGATTTCAGCCTGAATTCTGAAAGAGCTGTAAAAGCATTATGATTAGATGCACCAAGTCCTCTGAAGTTCATGGTCTGATATAACATGAATAAGCCTTGAGTTCACATGCTCCTTCCACCCTCTACTTCTCATGCTTCAATCAGTTACTTTGGCTTTTGTGCAAAACCTCCAAATCAGGATTGCAAACCATGGCTAGGAAGGATCATGCAAACCATAATTTGCCTGCTGAAATGCAATGGCAAACTGTGGTCTCTGAAAAAGAAACTAGAGAAGGGTGCATCTGGAATAAGTCCCACTGACTTCAATGGTGCTTACTTCCAATTAGAAATACAGTGGTGCCCCGCAAGACGAAATTAATTCGTTCTGCGAGTTTTTTCGTTCTATGAGTTTTTTCGTCTTGCGTAGCACCAATGTGTATTGACGGTTTCCCATAGGAATGCATTGGCGGTTTTTTAAAAAAGGCACAAGACGTTTCGTCTTGCGAAGCAAGCCCATAGGGAAATCCGTCTTGCGAAGCAACTCAGAAAATGAAAAACTCTTTCGTCTTGCGAGTTTTTCGTCTTCCGAGGCATTCGTCTTGCGGGGTACCACTGTATGCAACTCAACTGTAAAACTGAATTGTAAAGAATTTCAGGGGAAAGCCCACAAGTGCAAAATTCTCTAATGTGACCTAGACGTCACATAAATGAAGACGTAGTAAAGAAAATACCCATCTAGCCTAATGTTCTGGCCATTTTAATAAGAAGGATGGCCTGCAAAATAAGAACAGAAAATAAAGATGTGGATCTGTGTCCCCCACTCCCAGAAAAGGAATTCTTTTACCTTTTCAACTATTGTTCAAGAATTCTTCACAGGATTTTACAAGCTTGAATATTGCTTTTTGAGACACTGCACATCAAGGCACGTTCCCAAGAGACACTAAATGAATAGTAGAAGGGAATCATTTTTACGTCAAATCAAATGCATACAATCTTCTAATTACAGAATGAGGGAAGCTGAACTGCTGCTTTTTTCATCACTTGTGAAAACTGCTGAAAATAAAGAGCCCTATATCCTGGTCTAAACCAATCCATGTGTGAAATGAGCTACTCTGTGTTCAGCCAACTGGCTCCTCTGCCCACCTTTTGAGGAAAAGCTCTATCTACACTCCAGCCCAACATCACAAAGAGGCTGCAACTTGAGACCAGAAGTGGGTATGGATACAGGAAAGAGATGACAATACAAACAGACAACGGAAATCCCTATCCATATTAGACAGTTTGATGTTGCCGTGCATGAAACAAGTGGCTGGTGCTACAGATGATTCTGCACGCAGCAAAGGAACTTCCTCGGGCAATTGACAGCTTCAAATTTTCCATAAAGTTAAAAATATATTAAAAGAGTTGGTCTGGGTAAGTGGCAAGAGTTATTGTGTGCCTCTGGAGTCTGGATCATTTGCTTATACCTGCATTTTAGAAGCAGGGGTCCATCCCCCCATTTCCCAATGAAGCAACAATTCTACCTAGCCAAGAGATAGGAATCTTTTGGCCCTCCAAATTTTGTCAGATTCCAACTCCCATCAGCCCACTATAATCAATGATCAGGGATGATAGGAGTTGTAGCCCTCCAGATGTTGCTGGACTCCAGGTTCTCCATCCCTGACCTTCCTCAGTACGTTAATTGTAGAGAGGACACACCTCCATGTGACCTGACATCACACTATGAAACATCTGGTAGATGGCAGTTTCCCCCCATTCTTTCTGTTCCCTGTTAGTCTTCTAATTAAGGGTTGTATCCAAGCTTTTACTCAGAGTAGACCCTCTAGATCTCGTCCATTAATTTCAATGGGTCTACTCCAAGAACAAACACCACATTCAACCCAAATGCTTGACTTTTAACCATCACTGATGGGTCAAATGACTAAAGGAAGTTTTGACTAGTCAAAAAAGTTAACTCTAGAGTGACTTATATTTTGACACTGTTTATCTAGATGATATAAATACTGCCCCTTGCATAGGGCGGTTTATAATAAAAGCAAGTAAACAAGAATACATAAAACACCGTCCATTAAAAACGTACAACAAACCACTCAACGGCAACTCCTAATTGCACTGCAGGTCACCATACCATACTTTTAGAACTGCAGACCACCGGCCACTAAAAGAAAAGCACTTGTAGACATAAAAAGAAGCCCAAAATGGCACCCCTACCCAACTCCAGGCCACTCTTGAAAGGGGGAGGGGCAAAGTTGTGAAAGAGAAAGCATGCTACCCTTTCCATAATGTCCTATAGTTGCAAGAACTATATGGTACTTCCCAATTCAGTTGTACTGCCTGCCTCCCTCCACATCTCCTACAACTATAATCAGTAAGCGAAGTGTGCAAGAGTCCCCAATTGATCTCTGCAGGGTCTCAAAAGCTCTTCCTTCAATCCTTGCAGACCCTGCAACACTCTCACCGCTGAATGCCATCTCAAGGCTGATCTGTCATGAAACAAGCACTAAGCAGGAGAGGACTCTGGCCTTAAGGTGGCCCCAGCCTCGGACTTAATGGGGATCAGCTTCTTGTGAGCTTTGCACAAGGTTGCTTTGGCTCAGCAGAGCCTTTTTCCCCCTCCTGGAGAAAAGCAGAACATATCTGCTAGTGGCAATGAGAGGATTAGCTGCTAAGAAGAGTGCCTTTTAAGAGAAGTGCATCACCAGCATACCCCACGGTGCTTTGTGGATGTAAGTGGAAACACACATTGTTCACGGCATTTGTAAGTAACAGCCCGAGAAACTGGCACCAAGAGACCAAACTCCATCAGCCTTTTCAGCTATGCATATATAATCGCAACACAAGGGACCCATCCGATGAGAGAAGTAATGAGAAGCCCAACTGTTAAAACCACAGCGGCACAGACAAAACGACCAGTTGCCAATTTTCCCTCCAAACAGGAAGCGCTATTGTCAGGCAGAATTCCATCCATGAACCTTGAAGTACGACACGTAGGCCTGATGCTAGCTCACTCTTCAATGGGGCGCTAGCTTAATCATGCCAAATGGTACCAGATGTTGCTCTTTCAAGCTTTTTTGCTGCTGCCTGTTTACCAATGGCATCATCCTTTGAGGAGGCGCTGTGCTCTTTGGCATACAGCAATAAGGATGCGGAGACTTTAACCTCCAGATTGAAATGGAGACAAGCCAACCTAGCCTGGCAGATTTCTTCAGTGGTTTGATTGCCTTGCCTGAAATATCCTGGATACTGTCTATCCCAAGGACAACAAATATCCTCCAATGTGCTTGCGTCAAAAGGTTAGGAGCACTTCAGCACAACTCTGATCTGTATCCCCCCCCCTAAAAAAATATTGTTTCTTTGCCATTTGATCCCAGAGGGACAGAAGGTTTTAGGGGATTTCGCTGTATCTTGCGTTTTGTTCAGTTGTTTGGCTATTTACCTTTCACCATTTTTGTTTACCTATCGTATTTCCTGACATTCTGGAGCTGCTGTTTTATTACATTTTTTATTTGCCATTCTTGAATCTGCCATTCTTTGAAACAACAACAACATAAAAGGAAGTGGCAACAGCAGGCTAGAGTTAAAAATGATGTTCTTATGGTAGAAATCTCACCAGCCCCTGTGGTTTGCAGAAGGCTGTGCTTTTGAAGCATTACAACCCTTCCTCAAACAAAACCAATCAGAGCAAAAGGTGTGCATTCAATGGGGTGAGCTAAATGAGCACAGGCTGAGAAACGAAGCTGAGAAACAGAATTCCATTCCTGCCCCTTCCCCCAAAAAAGTCTATGAAAAAGAAGAGTAAAATGTCTCAAAGTGTCCAAGAAAACCTCCCCAAGGCAAAAGGCACTGCTAAGCAGTGTTTGGGACTCTCAAACATTTTTATCTTACTCTTCCTCCAAGCAAATCAGGGGTGGAATACACTGTCTTTTCCCCAGCCCACTTTATCTTCACAACAACCCTGAGAAGTAGGTGAGGCTATGAGATAGTGACCAGTTCAGGTTCACCCAATGGGCTTTAGGGCTACAGGGATTCTAATTTAGGCCTCCCTGGTCCATAGTTACTCTCTAACTGCTACACTGAATCTGCTTTCTTGTTGTCTAAACTGAAATAAATGAATTAAGTTTGAGAATGGTTGCCCTCACTCTCATCTCAGGCTCAGGAAACTGAAAGAGAAGCAAGCACAACGCTGGCACTATCTACTAACACTGAGGAAAAACTATTGGTAGAGCCCAGGAGATTTGAAAAATCAAACAATTCAACATCTAAACGCCTATACACAAAAAAGCAGCTTTTGAGAAGCAAGGATTGGCCATACTGACCTCCAAGTATGTCGCTAAACCTCGGAAGAAGCTAGAATATTAGACCCTGGGAGACCAGGGTTCAAATTTCCATTCATCCATGAAGCTCCCCGGGTGTTCTTGGGCAAGTCACAATGACTCAGCCTAATTTACCTCACAGGGTTGTTGGTTTGTGGGTAAAATGAGGTGTGCAGAGAACTGTGTACTGTTCCTTTGAGGAAAAGGTGGGATATAAATATAAAAATAAATAAGAATAAACCAAACTTTGGATCGCCTTGCCAAAAGTATTAACCACCACAGATTAACATTTACAAAAAGCCACTTAAAGGTAAAGGTACCCCTGCCCGTATGGGCCAGTCATGTCCAACTCTAGGATTGCGCGCTCATCTCGCTTAAGAGGCCGGGAGCCAGCGCTGTCCGAAGACACTTCCGGGTCACGTGGCCAGCGTGACGAAGCTGCAGCTGGCGAGCCAGCACCAGCGCTGCACACGAAAACACCGTTTACCTTCCCGCTATAAAGTGGTACCTATTTATCTACTTGCACTTAAGGGTGCTTTCGAACTGCTAGGTGGGCAGGAGCTGGGACCGAACGACGGGAGCTCACCCCGCCACGGGGATTCGAACCGCCGACCTTACGATCAGCAAGTCCTAGGCACTGATGTTTTACCCACAGCACCACCCGCGTCCCCCCCAAAGAGCCACTTAGAAGCAGCTATAACAGGACAGTGCATCTTTCCATCCAATGACAGGGACCTGCCCCACTATAATAGCAGTGGGCATTTCACGGCACAATCCTATGTCTACTCAAAAGCAATCCCACAAAGATCAATGTGACTTATTCTCAGGTGAACGGGCACAGCACTGAAGCCCAAACTTTACTGATATCTGGATAATTAAGAATGGGCTTACTAACTTGCTAGCAACACATTAGAATAATTTATTCTGGTTTTACACTTGTAAGTTGCTCTGAGCTCATTTTTACACCTGAGACTGATATACTTATGCACATTCATAATTGTGTGCTTATTTTTGTCTGCATAATTAATTCTTCCTCTGTTAGACACAGGAAGACCAAGAACAATGCTGGTAACTAAAAATGCCCATGAGCCGCTGGTAACTAAAAATGCCCATGAGCCGCTGGTAACTAAAAATGCCCATGGGCCACTGGCAATCGTGCCCAATCCTCCATTCACATTGTGGCTTCTGAAGTGACCAGGCCCACACACTTACCCATCTTTGTAGTCTTAATAAAATGCTAAATTTGGCACCTGATCCTAATGTCTGTATTTGTGGTGGGGCCACTGCAAAAAACCAACAGCAATATAACTAAGAGCTAATCAACTAATAGTTCAATCCTATACAGTGGTACCTTGGCTTCCAAACGCCTTGGGAGTCGAATATTCTTGCTCCCGAACAATCAAAAACTAGAAGTGAGTGTTCTGGTTTTCGAACTCTTTTTGGAAGCTGAATATCTGGCGCGGCTTCCGCTATTGTTTCCGGAGCACCTGCACAATCAGAAACCAACCAGAAGCCACGCTTTGGTTTCCGAACAGATTCCATTTGACTTCCAAGGTACGACTGTACATATCTACACAGAAGAAAGCTCCATAGAGTTCAATGGGGCATACTTCCTGATAGGCTTATACAGGATTGCATTGAAAGGTGTTAAAACGTAACTACATTTGTAGAAACTGCAGCACTTACCAACTCTATAAGTTCCATGAGCTCATTGTGATGGAATGAGTTTTTGCTATACAGTGGTACCTCAGGTTACAGACGCTTCAGGTTACAAACTCCGCTAATCCAGAAATAGTACCTTGGGTGAAGAACTTTGCTTCAAGATGAGAACAGAAATTGTGAGGCGGTGGTGCGGCAGCAGCAGGAGGCTCCATTAGCTAAAGTGGTACCTCGGGTTAAGAACTTAATTCGTTCCGGAGGTCCGTTCTTAACCTGAATCTGTTCTCAACCTGAAGCACCACTTTAGATAATAGAGCCTCCCGCTGCTGATGCTGCGCCGCTCCTGCACAATTTCTGTTCTCATCCTGAAGCAAAGTTCTTAACTGGAGGTACTATTTCTGGGTTAGCGGAGTCTGTAACCTGAAGCGTCTGTAACACGAGGTACCGCTGTATCTTTGTAACATTTGGGTGGCATTTCTGTGCTGTTTGAGCACTCATTGAGATATAACATACATATGGTTACTTACACAAAATGCCCACTTGAAGTTGCAACTCATAGCATTTGCAGTACCTGAAACAATGCATCTGATAATCAAATTGGCAGCTATATGCATAATGCTGTCTATCACAATTCTAAGGAATCTGTGATATATAGATAGAGATAGAAGTGGGATCACCTGCTTTGTATGCAGCAGGTCCCAGGTTCAATCTGGCATCTGGGAGACGCTGGGGGACTTCCAGGGCTGGGAGACGCTCCTGCCTGAAACACTGGAGAGTCACTGCCAGTCAGTGTAAACAAAACAGAGCAAGCTGGACCGATGATCTAACTCCATATAAGGCAGTTTACTCTTTTCCTCTAACT
Organism: Podarcis tiliguerta; assembly: GCF_965153285.1. NCBI lineage: Eukaryota > Metazoa > Chordata > Lepidosauria > Squamata > Lacertidae > Podarcis > Podarcis tiliguerta. The sequence goes on along the minus strand of NC_139540.1, from coordinate 16,712,270 downwards.
CTGGGCAGCCCGACTTTACATACCAAGTGGGCCGCAAGAGTACTTCAACATGGAGCCCACAGGCCACACACTGCTTTGTCGTGGGGGGAGGCCAAAAAATGACACCCCAGCCCTTGCGCCGCCTTCCCAAAGTTAGGTAAGTGTGAAACTGGGCTTTGGGAAAGAGGCATGCAGCTCTGGCAGGGTCCTAGAGCTCTCCCACCTCTGAGAAAGCCCTAACTAGGTTTGGGAAGGAGGTGGGAGGACTCTAGAATCCTGTCAGAGCCCTCACACCTCCTTCCCAGAGCCCAGCACCTCCATACCCAGCTTTGGGAAGGCTGTACAGAGGGAATACAGAGGGAAGGGGGAGGAGGGGTGCATAAAAAGTTGCCGAGGGTCACCCAAAAGGACCTCAGGTCCACATGCAGCCCTCGGGCTGCGCGTCGGACCACTCTGCTCCAGCTGAACTGAGAATGCATTTTTAATAATACCTAGACTGAATCTATGCAGTTTTGTCCAATCTATCAGACACCTGTACATCAGCCCGGCCAATATGATTTCAGTAAAAAGATTAAATTGCCTTATAAGAGGTGAGCACTCTTTGTTTCTGTGCTGGTCACAGGGAAAGAGAACCACCCTCTTCTGCCGCAAGCAGAGAAATACAGGCTATTATTACCAAGTTATAGGAATGCAGGGCGTCTTCGTCAATTCCAGCTCAAAGTCTAGCAATTCTTGGCCCTTCTTTCCATTCTGTCTGGTCATTGCAATACAGTGGTACCTCGGGTTAAGTACTTAGTTATTTCCGAAGGTCCGTTCTTAACCTGAAGCACCACTTTAGTTAATGGGGCCTCCCGCTGCCACCACACCACCGGAGCACAATTTCTGTTCTTATCCTGAAGCAAAGTTCTTAACCTGAAGCACTATTTCTGGGTTAGCGGAGACTGTAACCTGAAGCGTATGTAACCTAAAGCGTATATAACCCGAGGTACCACTGTAATTCTGAAACCAAGGCCGGTGCCAGAGCTTGTCTCCCCCCGTCTTCCCTCCCCCCGCCCATCTTTTTCCTTTTATGTCATGTATTATTTCAGATTATAAACCTGGGGGCTGGGACTGTCTGATCACTGACATTTGTAAACCATTCCGGGTTCGGCTAGATGACCCTCGGGGTCCCTCCCGACCCTGTGAAGAACACGCGGCAGCGCGCCCGGCGGCTCAGGCGCCTCTCCCGGCTCCCCTTCCCTTGCTCACCACGCCGTCGATCTGCACTTGCTTGACCGCCGAGTCTCCCGGGGCCGCCTTCGCCTTGGCTTTGACGGCAGCCGAGGAAGAAGCGCCGGCGCCGGGGGCGGGTGTCTCCTTGCGCGACGCCATCTCTGGAAGAGGAAAACGAGAGAGGGAGACGGCACGCCGGACGGAAGAGGAAGAGAGCGAGGGGAACCGGAAATGGATCCTTCTCACAACACCTTCCGGGCAGAAACCGGGGGACGTGAAACATGGTTCCGCTTTCATATAGTTCCTATAGGACTCTTTTATGTTTGCATTTTGCTTTTCCTGTGCGCCGATGCAGTTTCGCCCGACGGGAGCTCGATCCTGGATAGCTGCTATTAACCCACCAGGAAATATAACCCGCCTAGTAAATCTATGGAGTGGTGGGTGTAATAGTTTATGGGCTGCATTTATTCCCTTTCTTCCTCCGAGGTGGCACACGTGGTTCTTCCTCCCCCCATCTCATTTAACCCCCCCCCCAACAATCCTGTGGGGTAGGCTAAGCTGAGAGAAATAAGGAAATAAGCAGCTATCTTATTTTAAAAAGTCATCGAAGGCAGCCCCTTTTAGGGAAGTTTTTAATATTTAACGCTGTATTGTTTTTAACACTCGATTGGGAGCCGCCCAGAGTGGCTGAGGAGACTCAGCCAGATGGGCGGGGTATAAATAATAAATTATTGAAATAATAATAATAATTACTATTATTATTATTATCCTCCAGCGCCCAAGCGAGAGGTTCATGGCCGAGCGGCTTCCCCCAGAGCCCCAGCCGGATCCTCTCAAAGTCATGTAGTCCTGATCTGCTTTATTCGTGTATTATTCCTGCACTGAGGGGGTTGGACTAGATGACCCTCAGGGGTACCTTGTGGGTTCTATTATATTTTCATCCTGCTTTCTCGCTCGCAGCAGTAATTAAACAAAAAGAAAGCATCTGGGGCAAAGAGTCAGATTGTGATCCCTCCTGGACGCGTTACAGATCCCTAAACACGTGTTTTCCCCGACGGCTGCTCCACTGCGCGTGCGTCAACTTTCGTTACGGTGGTTGCTTTAAAAAATAATAATAATAATCCGGCGTGGACTTCCGGCAGAAGTGGTATTGGGGCCCGTCTAGTATTGCGCCCGCCTTTCCGTCTCTATGGTCCTCCGGCCGCCGCTATGAAGATCAAGCGGCAGAAGCACGCCAAGAAGAACGTGGGCTTCTACAAGCACAACTTCGGCTTCCGCGAGCCCTTCCAGGTGCTGCTGGACGGCACCTTCTGCCAGGCCGCGCTGCGCAACAAGATCCAGATCCGAGAGCAGCTGCCGGGATACCTGGCCGGGGCCACGCAGCTCTGCACCACGCGGTGAGCGCGGGTCGAAGGGGACGGGGAGGCGCGTGACGTCAAGGGGGGAGCCGTAGCTCAGCGAGTAGGGCGCCTGCCTGGCAAGCAGAAAACGGGGTCCCGGGCTCGATCCCCAGGGAGAGCCACTGTGCTAGACCAGCCGGGATTCCTCCTGGACCACAACTCCCATCGGCCCTGCCAGGTGTAGGGATGGTGGGAGTTGTAGTCATAGAATCATGGAGTTGGGTCCCCAAGTATCATCTAGACCGGTGGTTCCCCAACGTGGGGCAATTCGAGAATGAGAATTAGTTGGGGGGCAATTCGAGAATGAGTTAGACCAAGTTAATGGAAATGAGAGCTGGACCATAAAGAAGTCTGATCACCAAAGAATGGATGCTTTTGAATTATGGTGCTGGAGGAGACTCTTGAGAGTCCCATGGACTGCAAGAAGATCAAACCGATCCATTCTGAAGGAAATCAGCCTTGAGTGCTCACTGGAAGGACAGATCGTGGAGCTGAGGCTCCAATACTCTGGCCACCTCATGAGAAGAGAAGACTCCCTGGAAAAGACCGTGATGTTGGGAAAGATGGAGGGCACAAGGCGAAGGGGACAACAGAGGATGAAATGGTTGGACAGTGTTCTCGAAGCTACCAGCACGAGTTTGACCAAACTGCAGGAGGCAGTGGAAGACAGGAGTGCCTGGCATGCTCTGGTCCATGGGGTCACGAAGAGTTGGACACAACTAAATGAGTAAACAACAATGGCCTTCTAGGCTTCCTCCATGTGAATAGGAGTTCACTTTTTGCGTAATACAAATTATATGTCATTGGTGGGGTGGGGAGGGCATCAGGACTTTAGAGATGCTTAGGTGGGGCATAGCCCGAAAAAAAGGTTGGGAACCACTAATCTAGACCAACCCCCTGCAATGCAGGATATCCAGGAAAACCTGTGGCTGCACATTTAGGTTTGCCTATTTAGGGATGGGGCTGCCGGGTGGTTGAACTATGGCCACTGCTCTCTGGAGTGTACATCTGCCAGGAAAGCTTTAGCTCAGCAACTTTGAAGAAGGCTCCCCAAAAAAAGCTCACAAAGGGTAGATCACTGCCAGTTTTTTTTTTTTAATAGTGGGAGTAGATCGCAGTCTCTTGGACATACCTGCCATAAAGCAAGACTCCCATTGTGAATCAGATGGGAAGAGAAGCAGAGGATGGCTGCCGACCAAGGGCATAAGCGAATGCGCAGGATTCATGACCTTAGAATGCCCCAAATAAATAAAGGCCAACCGTACCTGGGGTCCCAAGCTTGAAAAAGGCAGGTGTAGCAGTGCTGAGCCAGATGGGCTGTGTACAAAGCAGCTTCCCATGTATCCTACTTTGGGTGGGTGTCAGTTGTTCAGCGGGCAGTGCGGTGGGAGACAGTTGGCTGCTTAGTCCTCATAAAGGCGGAGGAGCTACCAGCGTGAGCAGGATGGGTCAAAGAGGCATTTAGGGCAACACCGGGGTGTGGGTGTGTGAAAGGACTGCAATTTGGAATTGCAAATTCATATGCATAGATGCAAATATAGAAGTAAATTGAATGCAAATGCATCTTGCCATAGAAAACCAGACTAGGTGACTTTGTAGATAGACGCAAAATTTGTAGATAGACAGCTCGTATCTTTAAATAGAAAATACAGTAAGGTAAAGGTAAAGGGACCCCTGACCATTAGGTCCAGTCGTGGCCGACTCTGGGGTTGCGGCGCTCATCTTGCTTTATTGGCCGAAGGAGCTTCCGGGTACAGCTTCCGGGTCATGTGGCCAGCATGAGTAAGCCGCTTCTGGAGAAACCAGAGCAGCGTATGGAAACGCCGTTTACCTTCCCGCCGGAGCGGTACCTATTTATCTACTTACACTTTGACGTGCTTTCAAACTGCTAGGTTGGCAGGAGCAGGGACCGAGCAATGGGAGCTCAAACTGCCAACCTTCTGATCGGCAAGTCCTAGGCTCCGTGGTTTAACCCACAGCACCACCCACATCCCAGTAAATATCGCTAAAGGGGGGAAGACTATGGCGAGGTGGTCTGTGGCTGCCAAGTCTGCTGTACAGGTGCTGCTACAGGCAGACAGAAAACCTCAGGGCTCCTCCTTCTCCTCATTGTTCTTTAGTTTTAAACCACACTTGTGCCTGAAAGCCCCTTCAACTAGAGGACTGTCCTCTGTAAAGCCAGGTCACCCTATGTATATCCTTTGTGGTCAGTTGGCGAGGCCAGGCAGCCAGCAGGGAGAGTCGCCGCATTAAGAGCTGTTTAAATCCCCAACTGAGCTGCAAACCTTCTTGGTTGACTTCAGATCCCTCTAATTCGTTCCCCTCACAGGATGGTGTGAGGGTAAAATGGGGCACGTAGTAGACCATGTATATTGATATCTTTGGCTCCTTTGATGAAGGCCTGCAGTTCCTGGCTTTGCAAACTCCATATTCATGCTTGCCTCTAAGGCAGCGCTTAGCAAGCATCCTGCCAGCGTGAAAATTTCTGCTTGGCAGTGGGAATTGCCCCCTCCTCCCCCCCCAAGCCATCAAGTCTGTTCTGGGGTTCCCCCAATCTTTGCGCATGGGGTAGACTTGGATACAAGACGTAATGGGAAACTTTTGTTCAGAATTTGAAATGCCTGTGTTGAACAAGAATCTCTGCTGTTATCTTTTCTTCTTCTAGATGTGTCCTGAAAGAGTTGGAATCCTTAGGGAAGGAGCTATATGGGGCAAAACTAATTGCACAGAGATTTCAAGTTCGCAATTGTTCCCACTTCAAAAATCCAGTGAGCGGCTCAGCCTGCCTCTTGTCCATGATTGAAGATGGGAATCCACACCATTACTTCATTGCTACGCAGGTAATGTTCTTTCACTTAAGCTCATTCGAACAAAATGCCTCATTTCCTTCATATTTTGGAATCTGGCCAGTTGTTAATGAGTTTTGAGAATTACATTCACGCTTTCTCCTTTGGTGCTGCGGTGGGAAAACTTCGGCTTATGCAAATTTGAACGGCACCTACACGTTTCAGCGGTACAAGAGAGTGTTTGAAACACTGCCTACAGCCTTGTTTTGAAACAAGTTTACTTGGAAATGAGCCTTGTTGCGCTTGAGAGGGCTTGCATATGCCTTGGGTGGCAAGCTCTCCTGCAGCAAGCAGCCCAGCATAGGATTGGAGTTGCAGAGGGAGGGCATTTGTAGATAACAGTGTTATTTCACAAAGAAAGGAATGAAGATACTTGGCAGCTTGTTTGCACGCTGTAATTAATGTCTTAGTTGCTAGATCAGGAGGCAAGGCACGTCTAAGCATCATTGAGCCTGGATAGCTCAGTTGGTTAGACCATGGTGCTGATAACGCCAAGGTTGCAGGTTCGATCCCTGTATGGACCAGCTGCATATTCCTGCAGGCGGTTGGACTAGATGATCCTCAGGGTCCCTTCCAACTCTATAGTTCTATGATTCTAAGCATCAGATAAAGTTCTGGGCTTAGAGTGCATCTGAGAAAGGCAAGTCTGCATAGAACAGGAATGAAGAAGAAGTAACCATGCCCAGCTCTGTTTACAGAATAAGTAGCAGGGATGCGGGTGGTGCTGTGGTCTAAACCACTGAGCCTCTTGGGCTTGCTGATCAGGTCAGCGATTTGAATCCCCGCGGCGGAGTGAGCTCCTGTTGCTCTGTCCCAGCTCCTGCCATCTTAGCAGTTCGAAAGCACGCCCAGTGCAATTAGATAAATAGGTACCGCTGTGGCGAGAAGGTAAACGGAGTTTCCATGCGCTCTGGTTTCCGGCACAGTGTTCCGTTGCACCAGAAGCGGTTAAGTCATGCTGGCCGCATGACCCAAGAAGCTGTCTGTGGGCAAATGCCGGCTCCCTCGGCCTGAAAGATGAGCGCCGCAACCCCATAGTCGCCTTTGACTGAACTTAACCGTCCAGGGGTCGTTTACCTTTACCTTTTACAGAATAAGTGACTGTCTCACAAGATGTCTTGCCACTTCTATCTTGCCCCAGAAGGATGCTCAGAAAAGTGAATTGCAAAAATGCTTGAGTGTTCTTTAGTAGCATTTATTTATGATGTTTGGGTTCTCTTTCATAGCTCCAAAAAGCTTTCATAGCACTTCAGAATAAAAGTCACATGAAAAGCTCTTTGCCTACGTTATCTCAGAAAGCACTTACGTCATCCCATGGTATGGAACCCAATTTACCACACAAGGTCATTTCCCCCAAACCATTAGATGTGGGACAGTTAAAGCCATAGGTACAGAGGAACAATTGAGAGCATGTGCTCTTTATAATTCCTTGGCAAAGAGGACTCGCTCTAAGAGCCAATCCACTGATCGGTAATGACAGGAAGCCCAGCAGTTTGAACTCCATTTGCAGGTGGTTTGTATTCAAACAACTTACCAGTTGACTTCATAGGTCCTAACTTTATTTCTCAACCAGCTGTTTGGTACAGAAAGCCTTTCCTGTGGTCCACAGCACAAAAGGGATATAACCTTGCTCAAGAAATTGTAGTCTGTTTGCTGGATGAAATGAAGAAAATAGGGATTTGAATCGTTTTTATGTATACAAATTTATATACTACTTGACTATTTTATTTTATTTTTAAATGCATTAAAGAATCCTTAAGAATACTTGGCATTTATGCCTCTAGCCTTCAATAACTTTTCCATATAGTAATTGACCACATTGTAGATTTTGCATTTTTAGAGAATGTTAAACTAGTTTACCACTATAGCCTTCAGCAGCTTGAGCAAAAGTTGGTAAAGGAAGCAACAGGGACAAGAAAATTGGGTGTTTCCTGCCACTTTGACAGTGTTCTTTTCCAGGGTGGAGTAATCTGCTAGATTTTCACTGCCTTGAGTTTTACTTTGTAAAGAGTGCATATAGACTTACTGTTTGTGTCCCCCACCCCCATTCGATAGGACCAGGATCTGGCAACGAAAGTAAAGAAAAAGGCTGGAGTTCCCCTGCTCTTCATAATTCAGAACACAATGGTTCTTGACAAACCTTCCATGAAATCTTTGGCTTCGGCACAAGCAGCACAGACTAACCAGCTTATTCCGGAGCACCAGAAACAAAGGATTGAACTTCTCAAAGAGGAGCAGGGTCTGGCAAAGACCTCAGAGCCGAGAAAAAGGAAACGAAAAAGGGCCAGTGGCCCTAATCCTCTCAGCTGCCTGAAGAAAAAGAAAAAGGGACAAGAGACCTTGCAGCCTTCAGCAGCTAAGAAAAAGGGGAATAGGAAACGCAAGAAAAGGAAACTGGAAGCAGGAGGAGAGACTGTGCCATCAGGGTCACAGAATGTGGAAGCATGAAATCATCCCAGAAAACGGGTGGGCTCATCTGTTCCATGAACATTGGGTAAAGCCAAGGTCTATGACTAAAGCAGTGTGATAATCCTTGCATTTAATCATTATTTTATTAAAGGTCTTGTTTTAAAGGTCTTGGAGTATTTGGGTGCTGGGTCAAAGTGAAACACACACACACACACACACTTTTGATATCATTTTAAATTGGGTCTTAAAACTGCACAAGAACAGCCCTTATAGCTAGCTTATCTGGTCACTGATATCCTTAACTAAGGAGGATGGCAACCTAAGCACGACCTGTTTGTGTCATGCAGTGGAGCACATGAAAGATACCAGTTACCTCTTGGTAGAGCAATCAAAGGGGCAAGACTCATCACCTGCTTTGAAAGGAAGCGTTTCACAAATCAATCCTGCCTTCCAACCAGGCTTTCTTTCCTGAAGTCTTGCTCACACTATCCCAGATACATGGAAGCTAACTGCAGTTAGTTGCTGGTGAATTCAAAAATGTTCTAGTACAAAACCACATTCAAGAGTGTGTTTTCAAAAGTGGTTAGGAGAGTAAAACCCACATTTAACTCTTTTTATATTTTCATTATATTGAGTAATAGCTACTTCTGTAATGTCTTCGTTTAAAGTAGAAGCCCTTTGAAGCATTCAATTTATTTCTGCCACTGAAGATTAATTTTCAGTGCATTATCAAATGTAACCCCAAGGAGTTAAAATGTAATCCCATTCCATATCCAGTTTGTTTAATTGCAAGATCTGAAATGGATAAAACCTTTCGCTGGAAATCCTTTATCTTTCCCTATTAGCTGGCTCCAATTCAGTCAGGTTCCTGCCCACTGGGGACTGAGCAATTTCCCCGAAAGACCTATTTGTAGTGCGGAATGACAAATCCTGGAGCCATATGATAATCTTTGGAAAATTCTATACATATCACTTGGACTCTCAGCCAAAAAGGAAAAGGAGGGGTGTGTGATTAATGGGCTGTCCATGGTCTGGGCATGATCCATGGTATTAATTACTGCAGAAGGTTGAAAAAGGCAAATACTGAAATGATTACAAGGGTACAGCAAATGCTGAGAGAATGAGAAGTTTGGAGCAGGTAGATTTTGGGTTGGAGTGGGGAGCTGATTATGGATCAGAACTGCTTCAGTTAAAACTAGTAACCATCCTAAATCATGGTCGGCAACTAGAGCTGAGGTTGAATCCTGACAAGACAGAAGTACTGTTTTGGGGGGACGGGGGCGGGCAGGTGTGGGGGACTCCCTGGTCCTGAATGGGGTAACAACCCCTGAAGGAGCAGGTGCGCAGCCTGGGAGTCATTTCGGACTCATAGCTGTCCATGGAGGCGCAGGTCAATTCTGTGTCCAGGGCAGCTGTCTACCAGCTCCACCTGGTACGCAGGCTGAGACCCTAACTGCCCGCAGACTGTCTTGCCAGAGTGGTGCATGCTCTAGTTATCTCCCGCTTGGACTACTGCAATGCGCTCTACGTGGGGCTACCTTGGAAGGTGACCCGGAAACTGCAATTAATCCAGAATGCAGCAGTTAAGACTGGTGACTGGGAGTGGCTGCCGGGACCATGATGCTGACCTTTAAAGCCCTAAACAGCCTCGGTCCTATATACCGGAAGGAGCATCTCCACCCCCATCGTTCAGCCTGGACACTGAGGTCCAGCTCCAAGGGCCTTCTGGCGGTTCCCTCATTGCGAGAAGAGAGGTTACAGGGAACCAGACAGAGGGCCTTCTCGGTAGTGGCGCCCATCCTGTGGAACGCCCTCCCTTCAGATGTGAAGGAAATAAGCAGCTATCTTATCTTTAAAAGACATCTGAAGGCAGTCCTGTTTAGGGAAGTTTTTTATATTTAATGCTTTATTGTTTTTAACACTCGATTGTGAGCCGCCCAGAGTGGCTGGGGAAACTCAGCCAAATGGGTGGGGTATAAATAATAAACTATTATTATTATTATTATATATTATACATATTTAAAAGAAAGCCCCATTGAGTTAAAACGGGCTTGTGCCCTGGTAAATAGATTGTAGAATTGCAGTTTTAGCTGCTTAAAAACTGCCTATGCTGCCTGTAGTTAAGTGATGAGACTTGGTAGAGCTATCCAGGAGGAAGGCTCTTCCAAATTTTAAGCACAAAGGATCCTATCTTCCATAACCACCTTCCATACTTCTGTTGGCAAGCGTAGCCCAAGCAGTCTCCAAAATGGATCGCAATACTTGCCCCAGTTGGTATGGGTGGAAGCAATCCTTGCTTGTAACATTATACCTGTGGGAGCTGTCAACGTTTCCTCTTTTTAAAGGGAAATTCTCTTATTCCGAATAGGATTCCTCGCAAGAAAAGGGAAAAGTTGACAGCTATGGTGGGAGGGAGAAAACATTCTTGGCCCTGCTGATATAAGTTCACACTTGAAACTAAGTATACAAGTATACAAGTTTAATACAAGAGCCAGTGTGGTGTAGTGGTTAAGAGTGGTAGACTCGTAATCTGGTGAACGGGTTCGCTTCCCCACTCCTCCACATGCAGCTGCTGGGTGACCTTGGGCCAGTCACACTTCTCTGAAGTCTCTCAGCCCCACTCACCTCACAGAGTGTTTGTTGTGGGGGAGGAAGGGAAAGGAGAATGTTAGCCGCTTTGAGACTCCTTCGGGTAGTGATAAAGCGGGATATCAAATCCAAACTCTTCTTCTTCTTCTTCTTCTAATAAATAATGATGATAAAGTATACAAATTTAATAAATAATGATAATATGTCACTTATTTCTCTAATCTTTGTAGCTGTGCGATTGATGCCTGGCAGCTGACTATGTAAATGGGCTCTGCTGTAAAGAATTAGGCCTTAAGGCGATGTGACACAAAATGAACTGGATGCAAGAACTGAGGTAGCGCCATGCTTGCCGCATAGAATCACCCATTTGTGAAATGGATCACCTCACTGTATGGTTCCAAAGAGCCTGTGGGCTAGCTCAGCGCTCTGTGGCTCTGAGCACCTTGTAATCACGCTACAGTTTGAAGCAAGCCCTCATCGCCACCTGGACCTTAACTCTTGCAAAACACTGCCCAGAGCAACTGTATGAGCCCAAGTTGCTGCACCTGCGCAACGTCGGCGAGGTGAAACGCCACATCCGTTATTTGCCGCACTGTGCCCTTGCACCTGTTCTTTATCCACATCCTGCTTTTGCAGAGTTAGGTCACAGAAGCCAGCTGTGATCTTGGAGCAGCTATTGTCACAAGGCTTAATGTAAAGGGGTTCTGCTTTTTGAACAGCCACACAATACGAAGGACTAAAGTTGATGCCCTCCATTTCTTACACTGTGTAGAAACATCAATGTTTCCCATTGTTTCAACCGCAAGCCCTTGGCAGCTGTAGCTGCAGTCGGCTCGTATATTCTTAAATCAAGTGGTCAGATCAATATGCCATTCCTTTGGAGCAAAATACATTGGCACCTCGGGTTACATACGCTTCAGGTTACAGACTCCACTAACCCAGAAATAGTGCTTCAGGTTAAGAACTTTGCTTCAGGATGAGAACAGAAATCGTGCTCCGCTGGCACGGCGGCAGCAGGAGGCCCCATTAGCTAAAGTGGTGCTTCAGGTTAAGAACGGACCTCTAGTAACAGCTTGGAAAGATGTTCTTTTTCCGTTTCTTTTTCTGCATCTTAACAAGCACTAAGCAACATGGGCCAAGAAAGAGCTCTTTGGAAAACTGATAAGGATTCATTTAATTCTAAGGTTGCAATCCTATACCTAGGTAAAGGTAAAGGTACCCCTGACCATTAGGTCCAGTCGCGGACGACTCTGGGGTTGCGTGCTCATCTCGCTCTATAGGCCGAGGGTGCCGGCGTTTGTCCATAGACAGCTTCCGGGTCATGTGGCCAGCCTGACTAAGCAGCTTCTGGCCAGAGCAGCGCACGGAAACACCGTTTACCTTCCCGCCAGAGCGGTACCTATTTATCTAGTTGCACTGGCATGCATTCAAACTGCTAGGTGGGCAGGAGCTGGGACCGAACAACGGGAGCTCACCCTGTCGCGGGGATTTGAACCGCTGACCTTCTGATCGGCAGGCCCTAGGAGTAATCCCCTTTGAATGCAGTTAGACTTGGGAGCAGACAAATTTATTTGGATTTTCCTTGTATGTAGCTACTGACAGGGGTGCTGAAATATACTCAGAGTCGCAAAGTGATTTCATGCTCTTTATTCAGCTCATACTGGTGAGGAGGAATGAATGAAAGTCCCCTCAGAGTATCTGCTTTATATACATTATTTACACAATGGGCTGCACATGATTGGCTAATTCTGGAATTCTACTGTAAGCCAATCAGGTTGTGGATTCACTTCTATCTGGAGCATGATTGGGTGGTTCCTGCCAACCAATCATACTGCTGCATTGTTCTAGGACCAATCAGACTGCTGCCTTTTGGATCCTATTGTTCTAGGACCAATCAGATTGCTGCATTCTGAATCCTATTGTTTTAGGACCAATCAGACTGCTGCCTTTTGGATCCTATTGTTCTAGGACCAATCAGACTGCTGCAGTTTGGATCCTATTGTTCTAGGACCAATCAGACTGCTGCAGTTTGGAAATTCCTATTCAACTCAGTACATAACAGGTGCCAACTTGAATAAAATATTGGGTGGCCTAGGTAAGCACCGCCCTGAATAACTGATCACATGACACGGTGCACACACCCCATTTGAATGGCAATGGCCATCAATGGCCGGGGTGGGGGGCTCGAAGATGCCACAAACCCTACTATGGACAGCACCTCTGCTCACACAAGATGGGACACCTGATTCTTATTTATTTCCCCTACCCATTCATTATAGTCCTTTTGCCCTCTGAAAATCTTCCAGTGAGGGCTGAGGAGGCCCAATAGAGCAGTATGGAATCCACTTTGACGCTGGCTAACACAGCTGTTTATCTTCAGCCCCTGAGGCACGCTTCATTGTCTCTTGAGACAGACGGATCACAACACACAATGCTGCCAAAATGGAAAGCTTTTGGGAATGAGGAAGCTACACACAGCGGATGCACGTATCTTCACACAGAGTACAAATGGTTACTGAGAGTTTCCTAAACAGCAAATGGACAAAACCCAAATGCCCCAATGAGCACCATTTGCGTCAGGTATTTATTCAAAGTGAAATAAGGCAGCTTTAAGCTTCAGCGGGTCTTGATCCCTTTAAAAAGCAAATGCTGCACGTTTCCAAATTTCCTCTGTCGTTTCCAGTACTTCTGCAAGGCTACCCAGGCGTTCTATGCAGTTGCATAGATCAGTGGGCCACAGCTGACAGCAGCATCCCTAAACCATCACACTGCAGCTTGGCTCAGAAAGAGAAAGCTGCCTCTGCAAGCAGAGGATTGCTCCTGACAGATGCTGTAATTTAGTGCTCACAGGTCCCAAGGTTTCCTCAACTCGTTTCAAGCTCCGTAAGCCATCAAGACAACATAATCTGCCTTCTTAAATAGCTTTTAGAGAAGCATCTAAGGTTTGTTTTCTGTTTTTAAAAGGGGGGGGGCAGGTTCTACAGAGCACTTATTTCTTAACAAAATCCCTTCTGCCGTTAGGTTGACATTTAGAAAAACGAGATACGGCAGCCTAGAAACAGACTCGTGCAAACAGTTGCTTCAACTTTTGGAATCTCAGCAGCAAGGCTGAGTGGGATCTGTAGCAAAATGTCGCAGTAAGGTGTGCTCTCTGATCCAGATTGGGGTGGTGATGGTACAGAATACAGTGGTGCCCTGCAAGACGAATGCCTCGCAAGACGGAAAACCCGCTAGACGAAAGGGTTTTTCGTTTTCAGAGGTGCTTCGCAGGACGAATTTCTCTATGAGCTTGCTTCACAAGACGAAAATGTCTTGCGATTCCTGGGTTGGTTTTTTTCGCTCCCCACCCCCTTTTTCTAAGGCACTAAGCTGCTAATAGCCTTTTAGCAGCTAATCCGCTAATCCCTTAAGCCTTTAATAGCTGCTAATAGCCGCTAATAGCGCTAATCCGCTAATGGGCTTGCTTCGCAAGACGAAAAAACCGCTAGACGAAGAGACTCGCGGAACGGATTCTTTTCGTCTTGCGAGGCACCACTGTAGTTCAAATAATGAGCAATCGGCATTTTATGGTCATTTTCCTGGGGGTTGCCCCTCACTCCCAAGGCCCTTTTCTGAAAACTGCCCCTCTCATGTGGGGACAGTGACATAAGCATCAGAGCATGAACATCGGAAATAGTTTGATATTCAAGATGCTTGGCTCATAAGGAGCCCAGGATGCATATTTTTAAGGCTCATAAATATATCTCTTAACATCCAGAAAAGGTACAAAAGGTGGGGATGCAAAAGTGATCAGGCTGCAGCATTTTCCCCTGTAAGATGATGATGATGATTAAAATTTGTATCATCTGAGCATTGTAGTTTAGAAAAACCTGCAGTTAAGAGGAGTGGCATAATTGAGGTTTGTAAAATTATCCACGGCATGAGGAAAGTGGGTAATTTTTTCTTCCTGTGATGCATGTATGATGCTTCTGGGGGTGGTCCTGGACTCCAGGGCCGGCAATTTAAAATGTCTATATTTAGACAAAGGCACACCTTTGTTCTGGGTCCTCCTCCTCTCTCCTGTGGGTGGGGGAGCACCCTGTTGCAACAGTCAATAAAGATCAGGCTTACTAGCTGCTTTGCTTCTCAATTTCTCTGGTTGGTCTGTTATTTTCTCCTACCGATACAGAACCTACAAAAGGACTCTATATGGGCTCTTGGGTACCCCATAAAGGAAAAGGAGCAGTTTTTTTACTTATAATACAGTGGTGCCTCGCAAGACGAAAAGAATCCATTCCGCGAGTCTCTTCGTCTTGCGGTTTCTTTCGTCTTGCGAAGCAAGCCCATTAGCGGCTTAGCGCTATTAGCAGCTATTAAAGGTTTAAGGGATTAGCGGATTAGCTGCTAAAAGGCTATTAGCGGCTTAGCGGGCTTAGTGGATCTGCTGATAAGCGGCTTAGCGATCAGCTGTTAAGCGGCTTAGCGGCTTGGGGAAAAGGGGGGGAGGGGAAAACCCCCCCGCAGGAACTCGCAAGACATTTTCGTCTTGCGAAGCAAGCCCATAGCAAATTCGTTTTGTGAAGCACCTCCAAAACGGAAAACCCTTTCGTCTAGCGGGTTTTCCGTCTTGCGAGGCATTCGTCTTGCGGGGCACCACTGTACTCACGTCCCAATTTGTTTGTTGGGTTTGGATGCATTTCTTCTTTGCTGTTTGGCTATGGCCCCCTTCCTGGCGATGCTCCCCTTGCAATTGGCAGTTGGCAGCACATTGGTTCAGATGCAATGGGGCAACTCTGGTGGCACAAGGGGCTTTTTGTGCATGCAGAACCTCCTCTTCCTCTCCTGTCCTCAGGACCTTTGTGTGCCCTCGAAATCAGCTCCAGAAGTTTGGAGGGGGGGACCCTCCAAAGCAGATTTGGAAGATGTGTGCACATGGGGAGGACCCACTGAGCCGGTGAAACTCTGCTGGTGCAGGCTGGGTACCACACCCAAAGGCTCCTACATTCATTCACTGTCTGCAGGCTTCAAAGAGACACCTGGTTGGTCATGGGGGAGTGTGTCAGTCTGATGCAGCAGAGCTCTGATCTTATGCAGCCAAAATGTCATCACAACATCACACACAACAGGGAGGTATCAGCAGGTTGCAAAGGTACAAATAAACTAGCGAAGGGGGGAGATGAGTGCAATAAAGAAACAAAACTTATTTAGGACAATGACTCGCTCAACTCAGATTCAGGTAGGTGGCCGTATTGGTCTGCCGTAGTCGAAACAAAACAAGAAAATTCCTTCCAGTAGCACCTTAAGAGACCAACTAAGTTTGTTATTGGTATTTTGTGTGCATGCACACGAAAGCTCATACCAATAACAAGTTTAGTTGGTCTCTAAGGTGCTACTGAAAGGAATTTTTAAATTTTGTTTCGACTCAAGATTGCTGACTGATTTTGGGGTGGGGAGACAAACAGAAAACTAGGGGAATAGAGTATATTGGAAATGAGCATGGCTGGCTGGAACCCAGAATATGGGCACAGCACACAATAGACACATTGGGTTGGGAACACCCTAGCTTCAAACTCCAACACCACCAAAAAGCTGACCCTGATGGTCCATTCAACCTTCAGCAGTGTGGAATAGCTCACAGAAGGATGCAACAGGATGGGAAAATCAGGGACCTGGAGGGCTGCTTTGTCGGAAGACACCTCTGAAGCCAGAAATACAATCCACACAGAGAAAGGGCATCAGTATGCAATAGCTTATAACACAACTTTTATTAGAAAAGTTATACATAACAGCAACTATTTTCAAGAATATTAACCTTGAAAAGCAACAAAAACAGACTAACAAAGTTTAACAAGAAACTAATGACCTCTATAATTAAACATTCAAGTTATCTACAATGTCTCTTTGTACAAAGGGGGGAAACCATGGTTGTACAGGCACATCATGTCAAAAATAAAGCTGCAGTAACTATTTTATATAGTTAACCTTCTCAAGGATTATGAAAACATGTTGCAAATTTTTAAACATTCACATAATTTTACACTTGGGTATACACTGAAATCTTAGTTCCAGAAGAGAATCATTTCACAAAAGTGCCAACATTTAAAGTCAGAAACTTTAGTAATTTTGCCCCACCTTAAAAAAATGTTGATGTCTCCATCAACATAGTCACATGATTTCTGGTATGGCCTGGTCCTGATAATAAGTAGTAAAATCAAATCAGAGTTTATTTGTAAATCCGCTCAGTATTCCAGGAGTGTGCATTATTGTGAAATACACTGTTACAAAAACTGTAAAGGTCACTGGAGATCTATTAATACTTATTACACAACAAGATTATGTTCAATAAATGCAAGTTTCTCCTGCCTCTAAAATATACATATGTAGCTTGCTGTCGTTGCAGGGTCAGTGGTGTGCCACATTTGTAAAAAGAAAGAAAAGGAAACAAAAAAGGAAAAGGAAAAATAAAAGTAGCATGCTCAAACTGATACCCTTCTAGCTACCAGCATACCTAAATTAAATTGCCTGTAATTCAGAATTATGGCATTTCTCAAAAGCCTTTAAAATTCTCAATTATTTTCAAATCAACAATTAAAAAAAAACCACCCTTTATTGCAGTTGGTGCTTTACAGCAGAACTACCCCATCCTTGCAGCTAGCTATCAGAAATGGACCACACTGAGATGGAATGTAAAATCCAATGCCAGAAATGTATTGTCTCTTGCACTTAAATAATATTTTTCAAGGACACCCATTTACATTTAGCCCCAGAGCTGCTTAAACTCTATTCTAAAGATACCATGGCACAGCAAATACTCCTGCCAGGCACTAACATTCATATTGGCAGCTCCAAGAACACCATCAGAAGTAGGAAGATGATAATAAAACACTGAAAGAAATGTGGGGCAGGAAGAATTCACTACCATGAGGAAAAGAGACCACATTTTAAGCATGTTTGGCAAAAACCTGTAATGAGACAAATAGGGTTGGCCATTTTGGGTCTTCTGGAGTAGCATTCTAGCTTACTAAGCAGATAATTGTAAAACAATGTATTAGTCATAGTTACATGCACCAATATTGCACACATCTGTTTTGATTTGTTTTAGAAACACTCTTTATTAGGTCCTTGAGTCACTTTCTCTCATCTCTGCAACTGGAACTCAAGTCACCCAGTGCAGAAGTTACTAGAAATGCAAAAGTGGTAAAATGTAATAGAAAAAAAAAACACAAAACACAAAAGTAAATGACTGTACAGGACAATGGACTCTAGTTTTCTTCTTTTGTAGGCCCTACACATTGGGCAATGTGTAAGTACTAATGATGCTAACTATACAGCAAGCCAAATAAAACATTCAAATAATATGGAATCTGGGACCAGGAGTAGCAATGATGTCACTATACGGTTCTTCCTGTGTCAGCTCAATAGCTTGCTGCTTTTTTAGTACCAAGAAACTGTAGAATTTTGCTGCTGCCTGTTTGCGGTTTGTATTCCTACACAGCTCAAGCAAACTGATGGATTCTGCTCCGGTCTTGGCAAGAGCTCTCTGAAAACAGAAAACAGCGTTATAATTACTTCTGAGCTTAATATAAACATTTACTACTTGATCACAATTGAACCTACTAGAACATCACTGGCAAGCACATATCTTATTCTTCTAATACCATGTGTCATTCTCTGAAGCCTGAAAATGCTAGAGATTCTTCCTAACCATGTGCTTAATCTTAGAAAGCAAAAGTAGAAATTTTGCTGCTTTCTGAGCCTCTCCCAATTTAGCAAATGCAATACCACCGACGCCTCCAGCTTGAAGGAAGGGATGAGGGCGAAGACATGCCACAGCAGTCAAAACTGGGCACATGTAACAGTCAAGACCCCACCCCTCTACCTCAGATGAAGACTGATGCAGAGAGGCAATCTCTGGCTATCATAGCCAATCAAGATGTGTGGACCCCATCCAATAAGTACAGAACCAAAACCTGATCAAGCAAAAACCCAAGCAGCCAAGGGCGAGATTATAAAATGTTTAATAGTAAAACAGAAAAAGTATCTGAATGTGAAAGTGCTACTTCCACCCTGTACATGAGTGCATACTAACACAGATATGTTAGCATAATTAGCATGAGCTTCAAATTATGTAGAGGCTTTACTATATGTGGAGCGGAACAATCCCCTGCTTATTAGGGAATCTTTGGGTTTTAGAAAAGAGCACAGAGAGTTTGATTTGCTAGATCCTAAAATCTGTAAGTCACGGGATCCCCACTGCATACTAAGTTTCCTACAACACCAGCTATTAGACAGCAATTATGGGAAGAGCTTGTTGCATTTGTGACTTACGCGTCGGCTTCCTGGCTGGCCTGTGTGGGGAGACTCAGGTATGTACTATCTGCAAAAAAAGCCACGCTCAGAAGGACCCTTCATTTACTACTGAAACCATTTCATACCTGAAGACCATGAAGCATTTGTTGAGTTCTTTTGTTCCATCGTCTTTCCTCTTGATCCTGGTCACCACCTGTACCATCTTCCTCCTGCAACCAATCACATTTTAGATAGGGCTAGATAGTCCGTTAAAATGATGCTTTTCTGCTATTCTAAAAGGCCAGATTGACTTGACTTTAAAGCTCAGGGCACAAAAGAAAAGGCACATGAAGAAACCACAATGGATTATGGTTACATGCATGAACCGTACAACAGCAGAATAAAATTCATTGCCTGTAGATTTAGGATAAACAAGAGTACAATGAGCAACTTATGATATGATGCTAAGACCATGTACAAAAGATCTGTCTCCATAACTAGTTTGAAGTACATTTGAAAATCTCTCCGAAAATCATTACAAGAGCTTCATAGTTCTTTTTGTTTTAGGCAATGATGAAGTACACACAACTATAAATCCTAAGATCTTAATGTATATTTACCATGCTATCATATAAATATTGTTAAAGGAAAATGATTAAGAGACTTCTTTGAATTCATTTAATAACTGCAAAATGTTCATATACCAGATTTTTCTGCACCTTCTGTTTCAGAATGGTTTATTAATAATTTGTACCACTGCTAAAATTAAATAAAGAACTGCTCAAAGGAACAAATGTAACTTTTACAGAAAAAAATGATAGGGTTTGTGATGTTTCTGAATAGTGGTCATGCCTACTCTTTCAACTTTTCTAGGTAAAACTATTTACAGTTTCTAATTTCTACGTCTCTTATTATTTTTAAACAACAAGAAATTTCCTTGGTGTGTCTACCTGATGTGTTTTTCAAGTGTCCAATTAGCAGCACAATCTACTCTACTGAGAAGTAAATCCACTAAGCTCAATAGAACTTACTCTCACTGATCGTGGGACTGCCGACTACTACTGTTTAGCCCTGTTTACGGAAGTTTTTAATGACTGATGTTTTAATGTATTTTTAATCTTTTGTTGGAAGCTGCCCAGAGTGGCTGGGGAAACCCAGCCAGATGGGTGGGGTATAAATAAATTTATTATTATTATTATTATTATTATTATTATTATTATTATTATTATTATTTTCACAAGCTTCCTATAGAACAAATTGTTTAAATGTCTGTCCACACTTTAACTTACTAACTGGCCTGGCAACTGCAAGCCCAGAGGCATGAGAAACATTGCAGGAGGTTGGACTACATGACTCTCAGGGTCCCTTCCAAGTACAATTCTATGATTCTATACCTCTTCCTCTTTCATGTTCCTCAAACATATCACCAGATGCAAATTTACATGAGGGAGAGAGGGGAGAGATAGAAGAGACACAAGGAAGATCCTGGCCTTCCAGCAAAATTAAACAAGGGATTTAAATGGGTTCAAATATACCATTTAGAACGAGAAACAACAGTTACTCAAACCCAGCTGAGAGATCATCAGCTCATGCATACAAATGCAGCCAAACACATGATTGTAAAGCTTCAGCATTTTTCTATATCTGGAGAAGCAACAAGTAATAAGAGATCCAGGTAAATAAATATGCACAATCCTGTTTCTGTCTGCTTAATTCTGCAATGAATATATACAAAGTAGTAAATGTAATCCTTTTCAGGGGCAAAGTAGGAAAAATCCAAGCATACAAATGTATTCAAATGGTAAAGGCCATTGAATTAACTCAGCCAATAGAAACTCCAGTGTTGCAACAACTCAGTACCTACCTCTTCCTCCTCCTCTTCCTCCTTTTCCTTTTCCTTTTCTTTTTCCTTTTCAGGCAAGAGCTCTAGCTCTGGAATTAGCTGGCAGATGTTTTGAGACTCTTCTGGAGGCAGTTCCACTGGGGGCATTTCTATTGGTTGCAATGGCTGAGACTAGGGAGAGAAGCATTCAAGTTATAACAACTGAAACTAGATAACTGTATAACTATTGAGTATATAATATCCTAACTTAAAACTTTCAAAAGCTTTGTATAGTCATACTGCATTAAGCATAAATGCATCCACATTCTGTTAAAGTCTCTTCAATGACTCTCGCTCACATCTTTCCGCAATGGCCAAATTTGTTGTCATTTATTTACTTATTTCATTTGAAATACTCCACTTCCAACTGTAGTCATACTACTACTACTGAATGACATACTCTTAATATGGTATTGACATCAGTTGGTGGAGAAAGCTTCCTTCTTTATAGCAAAAGGAGTAAACTTTTAATATTTATGTATTTTTTTCAACATTACAGCTTGTGGACTCATGTCCTTAACATAGGTGGTAATTTTTAAGTTTAATAATGCTCCCATGCCTTTTACATTTAAGGTTACTACTTTTAAGCTAGCCATTTTATTTGTTATTTCATAAAATTTATGCACCACTGGATTGTGGGTTTGTTTTTTTAAAAAACACCTCAAAGCTGTTTACAAGACTGTAAAACAAGAAAACCAAGACAAATTTACAACTGCATTTTAAAAACATACACAAGTTAAATTACAAAAGATACAATTAACTTATAACGCATCTGGAACATAAATATTTTCAGCAAGTGCCTAAAAGAGTACAGTGAAGGCACTTCCTTGATCTAAATAGGGAGCAAGTTCCAAAGTGTAGATGCTGCCACAATAAATGTTCTTACAAATACAGAACAAGTTATAAAAGAGGAGTATCCAACACTATTGTTCCACTGATGCAGTGGACTTCTGCTTCTACAACACAACTTCCTTCCTCCCCACTGCTCATCTTCAAAAACTGCTCCAGAGGGCTGTAATAAAACCCAGGAATTAGGATAGTGCTACTCCCAAGTTGCTGCATTATTCAGAGAGGATAGTTTGAAATACTGCCAAGCATAGCATAGACTTTGAATTTACACTTATTTCCTATAACATTCCACATATGAGTCATAGAGCCTTGCACAGTTTACAGGTCATTTTCTTCCCTATGTTCTAGTAAAACCTAAAGGTGAACAGAGAGACTCGCCTCACAATATAATTATGCACAACGTTGGGGATGCAACAGCAAGCAGAAAAGGACATTGTCACTCACGGGTAGCACAGGCTCTGGTTCCACTTGTGCAACCTTTCGCTTTACACCTGTCTGAGGTGGGGGTGGTGGCATGACTGATTCATCCAAGTTGGTCCTGCTGCCTTCCACGATGGACTCCTGAAGACGACTTGGCTCTTCCAAGATGGGTTCATCTATTGCAAAGAAGTAATGATAAATGGCTACCTTACTCAAAAGTCATTTAGGAGTTTGTAGCCCTTTCTATTTTTACCTTACTTTTTAAGCATGAGTATTGCAGATTAATGTGAGGGACACGGGTGGCGCTGTGGGTTAAAGCCTCAGCGCCTAGGGCTTGCCGATCGAAAGGTCGACGGTTCGAATCCCCGTGGCGGGGTGCGCTCCCGTTGTTCGGTCCCAGCGCCTGCCAACCTAGCAGTTCGAAAGCACTCTCGGGTGCAAGTAGATAAATAGGGACCGCTTACTAGCGGGAAGGTAAACGGCGTTTCCGTGTGCGGCTCTGGCTCGCCAGAGCAGCGATGTCACGCTGGCCACGTGACCCGGAAGTGTCTTCGGACAGCGCTGGCCCCCGGCCTCTTTGAGTGAGATGGGTGCACAACCCTAGAGTCTGTCAAGACCGGCCCGTACGGGCAGGGGTACCTTTACCTTTACCTTATTGCAGATTAATGTACTCAAGGGGGGGGGGGAGAATACTAATACTCAACATTTTCCTGTTTATGACTAGAACATTGCTTTGCTCTAAACTCAGATGATCCCAGTACACTAAAGCAGCTACAAGAATTGAGCTTTAAGATTATTAAGTTTTTAGCCGTAGTTAAATAAGCCTCTACAGGTCAGGAAGGATGCCATTAAAGAAGCACAAACCAATAACACTGCGCTGCGGTTCCTCTCTGGGCACTTCTGGATTCTCAAAGTCTTTCAGGAACTCATCCAAGTTATCAGCTTCCCCACCTTTCCTCCTCTTTCTAAGATCTTCTGGTACAAGAGGTGTAAGACAGCGAGTGAAAAGCTACAAGCAAAACAAACAAAGGTTAAGTCTTACATGTGGAACAGCAGCACTTTGAATAGCCTTTGCAGCCAAGCCACTTCAGGTGATTTTGTATTAAGACCAGAAAGATACAAAATTTTATGAAAATGATTTTAAGCAAAATGGCAAGCACGCACATATAAAGTTAAATACAAAAACAATTCTTATGAACTTGCCATTTGCAATGTATGATATGCTATGGTGTATTTAGCCTAGGATAACTGTTATTTTTAGGGACGCGGGTGGCGCTGTGGTTTAAACCACTGTACTATTTGGGCTTGCCGATTGAAAGGTCGGCAGCTCGAGGCCCCGCAACAGGAGGAGTTCCTGTTGTTCAGTCCCAGGTCCTGCCAACCTAGCAGTTTGAAAGCACACCAGTGCAAGTAGATACAATAGGTACCGCTCTGGCAGGGAGGTAAACGGCATTTCCGTGCGCTGCTCTGGCTTTGCCAGCAGCGGCTTAGTCATGCTGGCCACATGACCCGGAATAACTGTCTGCAGAAGCGGACAAACGCCTGTAAAGCGAGATGAGCGCCGCAACCCCAGAGTCGTTTGTGACTGAACTTAAATGTCAGGAATCCCTTTACCTTTACATGTTATTTTAAAATATATTTCCCTAAGTTTGGTTTACCTTCAACAGTCTGTTATTCCACAGAGGCTGAGCAGGAAGAGAGAAAAGTTTTTCAACACCCCCAGTCTCTTTCCACATCATTAACTTCTTAGTAGGAGGTGCCAAATCCAGTGTAGTGACAATATCAGAGTAGTCACTGAGTTGGGCTCTTATAGTTTTGCTGTCCAGTTCTTTTACGCTGTCCACAATCAGCTTTCTCTTTCTTTTTGCCTTTGTTTCTTTAACTGGTCAAGAAAAAAGTAATGTGTTAACACCACTCAATCGGCAAAAATAGCCATACTTAGAATCAGGTCACACCATTAACAACTTTAGGATTCTTTACAAGTACTGTGCTCCTCAGGCGTTCCCGAACGTGGACACATCTCGCTCTCGCTGAAAAGTGAAACTAAATTCACACAAAAAAACTGCAGCTTCCGTTAGAAGCTCCTCCCCAGATGTAGGACAGTATAAAACCTCTTTAAAAAAAAAAAAAAGATTTCTCTTAAGACTTGTCAGCGCTAAATAGTATTAAGGTATCACTCGCAGTTAATACCATATACACCAGGGACTGAGTATCAGCATAATCCTGACCACTGACTAAAAAGGATGTATTTTATCAAGGTCAACAAGCACAAGCTGCTGGTATTGTTTGTTTGCCTGTGTGAATTGTATGTATGTACATACACAGGGTATGCAGGTTTAATTAAAGGATGGTATGGTATGTTTTGTTACTTGAAATTAAAAATAATAAATAAAAACAGCTTTTTTCACTCTCAGTAAAGTCAACCAGGCATCCACCATGTTTATATCAAGATAAATTACTTTTTAATATGTCACAAGGCTCCTGTTTTTGACACAAAAGGCCAACATGGAAATTCTTCAGTCAAGATTATTCTAGTACAAAAGTGAAAATAGAATCCAGCATTTACCAGTTATATCAATTGGCTCTAAAGCAAAAGCTTCTTCTTCATTTGGAACCAGTGTTGTCTGATCAGTCATAGTTGGCAATGGTTCAACCGGATCAACTGAGTCTGGACTATCGGGTCCACCCACTGCGAATCAAAGAGATAAACTGAGTTTCCTAATAAATGGTTAAAAGCATAGAAGTTCACACAATTCAACCCATTTCCAATTTTCACACACTGCCCATCCATTTATAATTACACACCATTCAACACATTCCCACACACTCAGGCAGTGTGCTTAGAATAGGATAATTGGTGTGTGTGTAGGAGGCCTAAAATTAAGGAAAAGGCAAGTAAGCCAAGCAATGGAGCTGACTTGCAGCTTTTTTGAACTCAAACCGTCACCCTTGCCCTTTATTCCATTAGTGCAATACTAAAAAAGAAGAAATATAAGGCATGCTGGATCAGGCCAAAGGCTGGGAAGCCTATAAGCAGAACACAAGGCAATAGACCATAGACCTCTGGCATTATTGTTCCTCAGCAAGTGGTTTGAAATACCAGACACAGTTTGCTGGGGGTGAGGGGAGAGAGGAGAGAAAAGAAGAAAAGGAGGAGGAGGAGGAGGAGGAGGAGGAGGAGGAGTTTGGATTTGATATCCCGCTTTATCACTACCCGAAGGAGTCTCAAAGCAGCTAACATTCTGCTTTCCCTTCCTCCCCCACAACAAACACTCTGTGAAGTGAGTAGGGCTGAGAGACTTCAAAGAAGTTTGACTAGCCCAAGGTCACCCAGCAGCTGCATGTGGAGGAGATTATTCCTTCCCTTAAAATATGCCTTCCTTTTAGTTTCCAGCCTCATTAGCAAGAAGTGCTTTCTCAGTTACTGTCAAGATGCTTATGAACATACAAGATGTACAGACTAGATGAGTTCAACAGAAGGTCTATGAATCGCTGCCCATTTCTTTTCGGTTTAAAACACTAATTTAAACACTCACTTGAGACATTATCATCATCATCAATATCATCATGCGGAGGTTGCTCAGGCATCATTACTCCACTTTCTGAAAGAGCAGGTGGGTCATCAAATATGCCTCCTTCATTGTTGCTGAGAAGTTTGTCATCTGAAAGGGCAACTCAAAGAGTTAAGATTGAAGGCGCATGCCATGTACCAAAATGTGGCATAGTGGTGGGAATTACTACAGGTAAAGTTGACATTAAAGAAAAAACACAGCTGATATTAGTAATAAAAATAATTTGGGCTTTTCGTTGAAAAAGGAAATGAATGACATTTGGACTTAAATAATTTTTTTTTTAAATGTAACTGGCAGATGGAAAAATCAGACGTTCTTGTTGTTCCCTTTCTTTCTTTCCCTTTTGCAGCTGTTTGTCTTTTTAAATTTACAGTAGTTTTCTATATCTAACTGTATTATGAAAAACCTTTATAAAAATCATAATAAGGGGGGTGGGAGTGGCAAAGACACTTTTAAAGGCAGCAATATCATGAGCTAGCCTATGATACAAGAGTAGCTTGCAAGGACTGAAGAATCCACCTGTGGAATTCCATTCGAAGATGATATACATAACCTGAATCCTTAATCTTCAGGATTTTAAACCAAATTCCCTGTTCACCACAGCCATCCATTTTTAATATCGCCTAGGAAAGAATGGCATGTATGCAAGGGGGAGGATGTCCTTGCACTTTAAGACAGAAAGAATACATAGAAGGATACATCAGGACAGTTGTTCCCCATACAACCCAGAAAACATGTTCCTATTAGTTACTGGTGCCACTGTCCAATAACCCCACTCAGTAGCTAGCCTGTCTTCTACAGCAGTATTTTCTCAACTAGGCGTAGGGTCCTATCTCATAAACACGAGTTCTATGTTTTGAAAACAGTGAATCAGAACCTCAGGGATTGGATAAGTAAGTGATGCTGCCAAGACGTTCAAACAAGCTTTAAGATTTATATACTATATTCTCTTTAAAACAAAATTCACACAAGGTTGGACCCCTTAAATTATGTAGGGTGACATATGAATTACCAACATACCCAGGATGCCACCATCATTTCCCTCTCCAAAATTGTCATCTTTGTACTGATCTTCATACTCCAAGTGATTAGATTTCTCATTAAGGTGACTGGTGCTCTGCTCAGGTTCCAGCAGAAGGTTGGAAGCACTAGTACTATCCAACATGTCATCCGCAAATGCACTATCTTCTCTCATCATTTCACGATCATCCATTCCAAAATCACCTGTTATAAAAGCAGTCATCATAAATGCAAGTGACATTGAAAAAGACCCTCAACTGCTAATACAATATTATTATGATACAATTTATAAAATCCTCTACTTCTAATTTTAATCCTACTGCTACTGAATGGCATAAATACTCTTAATACGGTGTTGAAATTGGTCAGTGGATTCTTTATGGCAACAGAAATGAGCTTTTAATATTTATGTATTTTTTGCAACATTACAGTTTGTGGGCTAATGTCCTTAACATAGACGGTAATTCTTTTAGGTTTAATAATGCCTCCCATGGCTTTTGCATTTAAGGATACTATTTTTAAGCTAGTGGTTTTATTTTATTTATTTATTTCATAAAATGTATATACCACTTGATTGTAGAAAAAACCCTCAAAGAAGTTTGTTTACCGCCATACCTATATATATACACAAAAGTTAAAATACTAAAACTGATATAAAACCACCTCAACTTTCTAAACATCTAGGTGAACTTGTCCAATCAATGATCTCAACAGGCAGGGAGTTTCAAAGTATAGCTGCTGACACAGTAAATGGTAGCATTCTTACAAATGTGGAATAGGTATTATGTGGCACTTTTAGTAGTGACGATTCCACCGATCGAAGCAATCAAGTGGGCACATGTGGCGTAAGGCAATCTCATAAACTGGACCCAGCAGTGCAGTTCCTTCAGCACAGGTGTTATATATGCTGGCAAGGCCTCATTCCTGTCAACAATTGTGCTGCAGTATTCTGCACCAACTGCAGCTTCTGGATCAAGTGGGATAATCCAGTCTTGAGGTAACCAACACAAGAAGACATGAACTACTGTGGCAAGGCTTTCGTGGTCCAGCAATGTCAAACCAGCTGCAGCTGGTAAAAGGCACTTCTAGCCACTGAAGAGGTTAGCAATTTGGGGGTGCTCCTGGAACCAGCTGTCACTGGAGGTTCAGTGCCTCCATCTCACCAGGATCCAAGCTTAGCTTGTTTTTCCTCATCCATTGCACCACTGTGTCCAGGCAATGGCTGAGGGACTGCAGGGCCTTTCCTGATTAAGATGTTATGGAGAAACAAAGCCGAGTATCATCAGCATAATGCAGGCACCTCGCGCTGACACTCCTAATGACTGACTAAACATCAAGAAGAACTTTCTGAAAGTAAGAGTCGCTTGACAGTGCAGTGGACTCCCTCTTCAGGAGGTTGTGGAGTCTCCTTCCTTGGAGGTTTTTAAGCAGAGATTTAATGGTCATCTGTCAGGTTTTAACGTTTTGCTAAATCTCAAGAATGTCCCTGGAAGGAGCAGCACCTTTCAGTTTGGCAGTAAGTGCTCTGAGAGACTCAACGTTCATGACCAAGCTTTCAAAATCAGAAATGATGGAAATCAACCAAACAGCAATAAAAGTAGCCATGGAAGGGAAATGATCCTCTGCTCACTCCAGAATCAAGCAAAAGCGGGTATTTCCAGCTTACTTCTGTTTTCCATTTCTTCAAGCTTTTCTTTTATAATCTTGTTCTCTCTTCTGAGAAACACTAGTTCTTCATTTTTTTGCAAGCCAATGTCAAGCACCTCTGAGGCACAGGTAGCCATGTCATCAAGGTGTATTCCAAACTGAATCATTTTTGTTTCCAGAGGCTTAATTATCATATTCCAGCTTGTTGCTAAAGCCATTGCAAAATGTGCTTGAAAAAGCCTTTCTTAAGTTACCTTGATCACAATCTGTCTGGATTTGTGTTTAAGGTTGTTGGACAGATCATTGCGTTCTTGGGTCCATTTTGTTCTAGGTGACTTTGGTCTACTTACTCCAATGAGGCCTAAACCTGGTCAGCTTTCGCTACTGGTCTTTCTTTCTTTTTTCCAGCTTTCTTTCTTTTTTCCAGCTAAGGGAAGACAGAGCCGAGCAAACTACCACAGCACTATACTAACTGCTTCTGTGGTAACTTTATGTAAAACTGTAGTACAATTGCCACATATACATTTAAGAACAAAAGTTATACTTTACCAAAGTCGTTATCCTGAAGGATACTGATGTTTCCCACTTCTTCTCTCATTGTAATTTCTTCCACTCTGCTTTGATTTAAACTGAATTGCTGAGCCACATCAATATCACTTTGAAAGAACAAAAAAAGAGAGAAAGATCTTCAGTTTGAAACCATCTCAAAACACAAATAATAAGTAGTAAAGCTTAATTACAGATCAGGTTTACCAAATTAGTACTACAAAGAGACTTACTTTTCTGATCAACTTATGTTTTTAAAAGTAGTTACAAGTGTCTTCAGACACAATTATTTAAATGTTTGAAAGATTTTAGTTAAAATATTGGCACCATAAAATAAGGAATATACAAGAATGTTACAAAGATACATTCTGAAAGTAGCCTGGGTACAAAAAGCACTATGCATTCAACAGTTTGTATCATTACAGCAGGTTTAGAAACGTGGTAGCTATCCAACTATACAATTTAAAAGACAAATGAACCACATGCACTGTAGTACATTCAGAATTTGGCATGTGGTCAGCCTCCCACAAAGCAGTCTTAGCTGAGGCATCTGTGTGTCTTACAGGGTTCAAGTGCTTACACATAACACAATTAGAGGAATATGAGAAAATATCAACAACCATACATTCTCATGGATAACAGTTCTAGCAAACATCAGAAGACAAAGCAGCTTACTCTAAATCTGGCAAGGGTTGGTCAAAATCATGGAATTCTTCAGGTAAGGTGATAGCATTGTATGCAGCTTCTCTATTTTCCTCTGGCAAATCAACCACACCTGAAAAAGAAGTGTTATAAAATTCGTAAGGTGATACTTTTAAACAAGAAACAACCATCTTGGCACATGGAATTTACTGTGGCAGGAGTCTTTTTAGCCAATGAACTATTCCATCAAATGAAATAAAACCTGCTCTTTAAGTAGTATTTTCTGTTATGGTGACGCATCATGTGCTCACACACTATTGGGTCTTTAAAGGTTCCACATGAAACCTCCTGTAACTCTACGAGCCCACTGAGTTATTTGTGTGGCAACGTATTTGTAGCAACAAGAAGAGCACCTAAATAAATATGCCTCTGGAGAATTTCACTGGGTAATAACTTAGGAAACAATCCTACTTATAAAATATTCCAATATGCAATAGGCCTTACTCCTACTTAAGCATGGAAAGTAAGGCAAATTTAAACAGGCTATGAAAAGTGAAAAATGTGCAAAACAAGTAAATGCTGCTGTAATACATGCAACCCCCAATTTGCGTGGGGGTTTCACTCCAGGTCATCACGCACGACAGCAGACCACACATAAGCCCGATCCATCCCCTTTTTTGGCCACTTCAAGGTCGCCACAATGCGCAGTCGTGCCCATATGAAGCACACATAAAATCGGTCATTGCCTATACTAAATTCCAGAGCAATTTGCTCTTTATGTAAGAGCAGTAACTTTGTGAATAGCAATTATGCAGCAAATACCTGGACGGAAAGCCATCTTGATCTTAATGAATGCCTCATTACAATCTGCAAGGAGATATTTAGCTTTCCTGTGATAAATTCTAACGACTCCCAGTAAAAGATGTCCTGAAGTCCGAAGAGCCATCTTCACCTGAAAATTTACTTACAGTTAGTATGCAGCAGTCAATCATATCTGATGGAGAAACATTTTTTTTGGAGAAAGATAACTCCTCAAGCACACAAGTTGGAACTTCTTTTTGCTGTCAAAAATATTGATAACTTCGAGAAGTACTTTGCAAGACTATCCGTCCTGGATCTCCAAAACCATGTTATGATGTTTCTCTTAGAAATTCAGTACAAACTTCACCAATATTTTTTTTGTTTGTACATGCAAATAGTCACAAACAGTGTCAATGATGACTAATTATCATTTTCCAGCATGCAGGTAGAGATTACTTTCTGTAACCTGGCTGAGCATGAATTCTACCCATTCACCAATTCAACTATTGATGTACCACAAATTACTTAAACTGGTATCCACAAGCTTGGGCTTGTAAATTTATGTGGCTTTAATATCAAAGAAGTTCTATTACTATTTTTAGCAATATGTATTTCAGAAAGACCGACAAAAAAACTTGTTGCAGAAGCATCCAGAAGAGGATCAGTACCTGAACAATGAATTACGAGAATAATTAGCTAAAATAGCCAGTTTACATGATGCCATCTTGCCTGGATAATATAGTACCTGGTATATTTTATTGAAGACAATTGGCAGTTAATTAAAGCAATGTAGGTTGTGAACACAGAACATCAACAGTAAAGTAAGCAACACAAGCATAGATGAGATTCAAAGCAAGTATGAACTAAACTTCATCCTGCATGTAGGATCAGTTTCTCATTCTGCATATAGGAAGTCTACAACAATTCCTAGTCATGATAGATAAATGATATCTCTTTGTTGAAGCAAATATACCTCTGAATGCCAGATGCTGTGGGCAAATGAAAAGAGAATGACACATGCCATTCATGCCCTAAACTGAGTGCCCAGAAGCACCTGCCTGGTTACAACTGGAAACAAGACACTGGACTAAGTGTATGTTGGTCTGATATAGCAAAGCAGTTAATGCCAAGTTCAATGAAGCAGCAACTGAATGAATGCACATTTTCATATCAACACTTCTGATAGCACATGAAAAACACAGAATCCTATTATCTCTAAACAAAATGCCATTACTTTTGTAATACCTTAGGCGAGATGATGCTTTCCACACTGCTCTCCAAATTGCATTCAAACACATGGGCTTTGGTTAGCTTCTTATCCCAATGGGCCGCCAGCCAGATTTTGGCTAGCGGCCCTCGCTTGCTCAGAACAAAGTGAGCGTAGAACATTGTGCCAACTGTCTATGCCACAACCTGTAAAGAAATACAAGTAAATAAATATCATGCAACAAAAAGGAAACAGATTAATTCTTGCAAGTTATTTTGTAGAGGTATAAATGTTTTCTGTTTAGCAGCAAAAGCCGCCATGGATTTACCTATATAAGGGCCACTTTGTACCTTTGTACAATAGGGTTATGAGACATGACACCTGGGAACATGCTCTCTAGAAACACCACACCAGGCCAAACTTTGGTCTCCAGCTGTTTTTGGACTACAACTCCCATCATCCCTAGCTAACAGGACCAGTGCTCAGGGATGATGGGAATTATAGTCCCAAAACAGCTGGAGACCCAAGTTTGGCCAACACTGCCATATACCAACCATGAATTTGGTGCACAGGATTGTCAGGTAGCAGGTTGCATCAGGTAGTTCCTTAAGCTTGTTTCCTCATGAAACAAGCCATGTGATGCCCCACAAACAAACTTCAAGGCACTATGCTAAAATACCAGAACCTCTCAGTTGTAGAGACAAAAAGCAGAATTGAGCTCTTTCTGCTTCAGTTATTATATTACTTTCATTCCAGTAGAATAACAACAATCAGGTAACAAGTACAGCAAGAATCTTAATTAGTTTAAACCTCCAGAACTGTTTCCCTAACCCAGTATGAAGAAATACATTTGCAAGCTTCAGTATGAGTCCATATTATTCTCCCTTTTGCAAAAGTCTTCTGCAAACTATGTAGTTAACTGCAAGCCTTGAAATACAATGCACATTTCATGAAGTCAAACAATTTACAGCAACTAGTCTGCAACTGCATCTGCTAGCCCCCAAAATACCAATATTGCTATGATTTCACTTGCTTGCTCCACTTTTCTTAACTGCATATTATAGACAAACTCTCATTACTGTGACAGCAATAGCAACACTATCAACCCCAGGACTTGTTCCCTTCCAGAAACTGGGAGCAGCAGAGAGAATTTTCAACAACAACCAGATATAAACTTTCCCCTCAATAACAGTAGCCCTCTTCTCATATTCTGTACACATTCTACCAAAGTGTGGGAGTGAGATTTTAGCCACTGATCCTCCCTCACTTCATCGGCTGACTGCTCTCCATTTGCTATATTGAGCACATGGTGAAAACATGTTTTATGTATGGTTTGTACTTGGGATCAGGAAAACTAGTAGTTTCCAACTGCATGTACAGCTGTGCCTATATATGAAGTCCATCCTAATCTACTAAACATACATAGATGGAAATCGGTGGATGTGATTCTGTCTCCCTCCACACACTGATTGAAGTGTGAATGGAACACAAGAGGCTTTATACTCAGAAAACAATAATATGTTTATATGAACTACACACAAACACTACTCTTTAGGAATACTGAAATTATTATGCCTCATTCACACATCACGCTAAGCCAAACCATGACTTAGCATAAACAAACGAACTCCAAGAGAAATTGAAGCCATTTTGCTTTTTTTCCTTATCATTTTGCTACTACACTGAGTGAAGCCATAGTTTGGTTTAGTGTGTCATTTCAATCTGGGCTCATGGTTTAGCTATCTGAAACCAACCGCATCCTGTGAACTCTCAGACAAACTTTATTATAACTTATGTTTGACTAGAGAGCTAAACCAAAAGTTTGGGTTCAAATGACATAAGCCAGCATTGTGCAGGACAGCAATAAAACAACTAGGAGTAAAGCAACCACAATCTTCTCCCTGGTACATATCCTCTGGCTGAGAAAAATCAGGTGTTCCCCTTAGGAAAAACTCCATGCAATTAAGAACTCCATTCAAATAATAGTTGCCAGCCACTGATTTACAGTTATTCCACCTCTGTGACCCAATAAGGATTACTATCATGTTAGGTACTTTTCAGAAAAAGATTACTAAATCCACAGCTGGGCATGCTTTGCTGCTTCAGTGAATGCTATCCATAAACTCCTACTTTCATGTCTTCAAGATGGGAAGAGGATCTCTGGCACTGCAATAGTGGGATGAAAACTATCAAGCCTGCTGTAATCCTAATAATAAAGAATCCAACAAGCCTGAAATTCTGGCCCCAAAGGAATTTGACTTAAATGACCTTTGACATTACTTGTCCTTCCAGATGCAAGTTCTCTCCACTGCCAGTGACCAAGAATGTTTGTCAACACTTCTCCTTTATTAGTAAATGTTTGTGTGTTAGTTTGTTTAATTTATATATCACCTTAATCTTCCAAGAAGCTCAAGGTGGTGTACATGGTTCTTAGTGTTCGAAACTCCCACTGTTCTAGGCGTATTTTGCAAAAAGCAAATTTCATTAGCGTGAGCAGTTTCTGAGCTCTGAGGGCACTAAGATTTCAGATTAAAACTGCAGAGTGGAAGGAAAGGAGGAAGTTTTTCTGCCTCCCCACTTCCAGCTATTCTCTGAAGATTGGAAAAGACACCCTCTTAAGAATATTAGCAGGTGGCCAAAGGAAGGACTAGACCATGTGAAAAATGAACAGAATATTTTAGCTGCAGTTCATTCATTTTCAGCTTTGTATTCTTGTTAGAAAAAAAGCGTACCTAGACATTCTGTTGTTGCGCCCATAACCTAGACTTAAGGTGCCATTTAGCTCCTAGCTTTCATATCCGTGTTTCTTACACTGTTGGTTCTCCCCACTTCATCCTCACAGCAACCCTGGGAGGTAGATTAGGCTAAGAGATGGTGACTGGCTCAAGATCACCCAGCAAGCTTCATGGCCAATTGGGGATCTGAACCCTGGTCTCTCAGGTCACAATCTAACACACTTGCCAATACACTACACTGCCTGGACAGTCTAACTCTTTGTAAATTCATATATGCAAGAATCCTCTTCATCCTGAAATTACAAGCTTAACAGATGACTGTGCCTTGCCATGGGATACCAGCTGAGGAAATCACTCAACTCTGGAAACACACATGAGATTCCCATGGCCTTGGTCTGTCTCCCAATCGCTCCCACACAATCCAAACATTTTAGGAAGCTGAGCTGCCTGATAGCAGAACCTCCAGCTGTCACGATCCTTCTTTTCCTAGGCATCAATTAATATCTCACCCTCTTAAGCACCAATAGTAAATTCAACCTGTGGACATGTACTACGTGAGGCCATCTCTGCCCCCCTTTTTACAATGAAAGGAATCATAATATTACAATGCTGGGCAAAGCGCAGGAGGAGAATTAAAAACATACACAAGTTAACAAAAAGTTTCCAGCACAGCCCTATACCTATTTACTCAGATGTATTCAACGGAGTTGCATGGGGCTCACTCTTACCGTGGACTGGATTGCAAGCCTTTCGATTTTTCACTTAAATGAACATTTTTTTTTAAAAAAGCACATGAAGAGGAAAAGGGGGGATATATTATATCACTACGTGCAAACAATTGCATATATGCCAGTCTAAGTAACTAAGTGTTACTTTGTTATTACCCAAATACATATATGGTTTTTTATAAGCTGAGATTGATAGATAGCTACAGAAAGTTATACAGATATATATATTTAATAAACGCTTTCAAAATATCTTTACACTTGTCCAGGCAAAATCTGCAAGCAATCCGTCCGTAAGTTGCGGGCCTTGTCCTATCTTCAATGGGGGGGGGGGCGCGACTGGACCGTAGTATTTTTTCCCCTTTTTCTTTTAAGTAGACCACAGAGAAGCAAAAAAACCCCAAAACACACAACCTAAATTTTCTCTGACTGGAGACCTCCTTTTGCACCCGTTTCTTCTTCTTCGAAACAACGGCGCCCGCCGCCTTCGAGGAAACGGGGCAAACGAGGCGCGCGCCGAGCCCGGGGCGAGAGAGACTCGAGGGGCAGAGGCGGGGAAAGGCTTCCTCCTTCCCTGCCGAGCCTCTCCGAACACGCTGCGGCGACGTCGGAGGCGAAGGCGGGCTTGTTCCCCCGTCAGGCGGAGGCCGAAAGGCAGCCAAGGCCGCCTCCCTGCCTCCTCTCGGCCCTCAGCGGCTCTTCCCCGGCTAAGCCAGGCGGTTCCCTCAGCGGCAGCGGTTTCTCCTCACACGGGCACCTACCTGGGCCCGAGCCTAGGCCTCTTCCCCGTACCCAAAAGAGTTGACGGCCTTCCCCGCCCGCCTCCGGCCCCTTACCTCGATTCCTGCGCGGCCGCCGAGGGCAGCGGGCCCCACGGATGAGCGCTGGGGTGAGGGTGGCCACCCGCCGCCGCCGCCGCTGCCCCTTTCCTCGCGTCTCCCCCTCACCCCCCCTTCCGCGAGACACTCAAACAAACAAGATGGCGGCCGATCCCCTTCCTGCCGCCCAAACCAGGCGTTTAAAAATCGGCAGGATGTTTACCGTTAAAAAAAATGGAGGGAGGGGGGAGAGACAGAGAGAGAGAGATATTGAAGGGCGGAGGGGAGTGAGAGCGGGCCCTAACGCGCCTGCGCGCACGAGCCTCCCGGCGCTAACAGGCCGAGGCTTGCGCAGGCGCCAGTCGCAGGGTTGACGTTGGCCAATGAGGTGCGGAAGCTTGTAGAGAGACCGATAGTGGGGCGGGGCCGTCGTAGAGGCCAGCGTGTGAGGGAAGTGGGGAAGGCGAGCGGCTTGAGTGTGGCGCATGCGCACATATTGACCTGGGAGGAGGATCTCTAGTTTGTGTGTGTTTCTAGTACAGTACTGTATATGGTATTTCTTGGTTTGGTTACTGTTCTCCGAAAAAGAAAGAGAGATAAAGAAATGCATTTCGCAAAACATTAATGCATATTGGAGGATTTGATGTGTATGTGTTGAGCATGTGCAAGTTTTTTTTTAGATGCACGGGAGTCCTGTTTGCTATTTTGCTCAGAAAGACTCCAAGCACATCTTTATTAAGAAATGACAGGAATTAAGGAATTGTAGAATTGGAAGGGAGCCCGAGGGTCATCTAGTCCAACCCTCTGCAATGCAGGAAACTCAGATGAGCATCCATGACAGGTGGCCGTCCAATCTCTGCCTAAAAACCTTCAAGGAAGGAGAGTCCACAACCTCCTGAAGGGAGACCATTCCACTGTCTTAACAGCTCTTATTAAAATAGCATTATTAGCTTTTTTTCCCTGCTGCTGCTGCTGCTGCATCACACTTGACTTCAGGTGTAAAAGTTGCAAAGGAAAATGCAAAGCCTTTTCCAGCTACGGTGCTGCAGCGATACCTAGGCGAATTCGACCTTCTATGTGACTTAAAGGCATATGCAGCCTTCCAGGGCCTGAACAACAGCAGGTCATAATTCTGCTTTCTTTTTAGTCTGCCTTTCGTCCTGGTGACCAACATTCACTTTCCACGCTGAGCTGACAGTTCCTGCGTTCTCCAGTAGGCTGCCTCATATGCTTGTCTTTCTGCTGCCCAACCAAAAGAGACTGGCTCACATGTTAACTCCTGTCCGTGCCTTACGTGCAGCTTGATGGGCACTCCTCAAATACAGTATGTTGAAATGGGCTTCTGTGATAAGCAAAACCCAGTGGCAGCTTTACAAGGAGTCGACAGGTGACAAGAGGACTTGGCCGCCTGCAGCACACCTGCTGAAATTGCTGCTGCTGCTCAGAAAACAAAACAAAACTGTTCTTTCAAAATACGCAGCAAAAGGGGTTCTCAGTATAAGCAACTGAAAAACAAACTCACAGGAACCAAATAGCATATTATGAGAACAAGCAAAGAGAAACAAAACGTATCAAGGTCACTAGATAATAAGAAACAAAGTATACCATATTCACGAGATTATCCAAGCAGTCCACTAGAAGCAGGTCACAAAGCAATTCTGCAGTGAATTTCAAGAGTTTCAGGATTAAACTGAAGCAAGAGTTTCAGGATTAAAACTCATTTCATGCATCTTCAACCAATGGAAAGTAGGCATGCATTTTGCCTAGGCCCCCACCTGCCTCAGATAAAACATCTGGCCCACAGAAACTGAACAGTCATGTAAAATGAGTTTATTTGATATGTTTGCTTATTCTGCATTGTGTATTCTGTTTCTGTTCGTTATGGAGAACCCAGGATCATTAGAGAACTTGCTCTACCCCATCTGACTTCTGAGATTGCTCACAGCAGTGTTCATATATTTTGCGGCTATTTTCACAGTGTTAAGAGCTAAAAGTTCCCTTTTGAAAATATGAAAGCTCGTTATTTTCAGGCTGCTGAAGGCTGTGCCCCATCCCAAACTCTGCCCTCAAACAGGTCTAGCCTTAGGTATACCACCAGCTATAAATACCACCAGAGACTACATTAGGCTACCCAGTTTGAATTGCCCATTATGAATTGGTTAGGGACCACAAATCCCTAAAATGGATGGACTTGGAGCTGAGAGCTCCATTAATCTGTCTACCCTAATAAATGGGGAAATGCTATTAAGCATGTGCTACCAACATTCTGTCTTACACTCCAGTCCTATATATTATCAGAAGTGGGGTCCCACTGATAAATAGGTCTTCCTTCTCAGTTAATTGGGTATGGGATTCCAAACCTAAACACACATTGTGGGGTGTGTGGCTGAGTACACACTCCTGTTTATCCATTGCGCTCCCACTGCTGGTTTGGGAAGCAGGGATACACACCTTGGCAACCACAATCCGTATTTCTCCTGCATCCATCCTTTCGGTTCTTATGAAATGCTAAATTTGTATGCATTTTCCCCATCAACCAACATTGACCTGAATTTACCTGCGTTTCAGGCTGGTAATGCATGCAACAGTCTTTGGTTAGAAATATGTCAGAGTAATGCCTGCAGTGAACATTAATCTGAAATAAGCCCATGTCTACTGATTCAGGGACTGCACTCCCATCTGTCTGTAGAACTCTGGACTAAAACATGGCAGCCAGGGTGCTATGTGGCCCTCCACGTCTCTTTATCTGGCCCCCAGGACCCACCCCGGGCCACAATCCTCCTCTTGAATTACTTATGCATCTTTCTTGCCTGAATGGAGGGTGCTATGTGTGCAGAAACCCCTGTGAGATAGCTTAGGCTGAGAGACTGTGACTGGACCAAGGCATAGCTGTCAACCGTCCCTTATTTGGCGGGAAAGTCCCTTATCCCAGTGCTGTGTCCTGCTGCTGTCCCTTATTGATGATGTCCCTTAAATTTCCCGGGTTTCAAAGGAAGCAGCTCCTCTCCCTCCCTCCCTGCCAGCCAGGGAGGAGAGAGGCTCCAACTGTGTTGCTTGGCTGCATTGCTCACCCAATAAGGAGTCTAAGAACGACTGGGGAGTGGAGCTTGCATGCCTTGTGCTGATCAAATCGGCCGCG
Organism: Podarcis tiliguerta; assembly: GCF_965153285.1. Taxonomy (NCBI): domain Eukaryota; kingdom Metazoa; phylum Chordata; class Lepidosauria; order Squamata; family Lacertidae; genus Podarcis; species Podarcis tiliguerta. The sequence continues at coordinate 16,673,564 of NC_139540.1, read as the reverse complement.
TTGCCTGGGGACTCACCTTTGCTCAGCGCTTCCCAGTGGAGAGGGGATGGTGGTTTCCCTTGCTGCATCTCCTTTGCCGGGTTGCTGTGCTGTGGGAACCACCGCTTGAGGCTTCGTTTGACTGCTGGCTGGGCTTTCTGCCTTTGGTTCGGAGGAGCTCAGAAGTTGAGCATACCTGTGCTTGGAAAATCCCTTATTTTGGCTGCTGATCCCTTATTTTCGAGGTTGCTGGTCCCTTATTTGTATCTGTAAGTTGACAGCTATGTATCTGTAAGTTGACAGCTATGGACCGAGGTCACCCAGCAAGTTTGATGGCTGAGCAGGTCTCCCAGGCCCACATCCGACCATCACCAGCTTTATTCAACCTTGGGTCCCCAGGTATTATTGAACTCCAACTCCCATCATTCCTGCCCACTGGCCACACTGGCTAAGAATGATGGGAGTTGTAGCACAACAACATTTAGGGACTCAAGGCTGAGAAAGGCTTCAATGGCTGATACACCGCACTGGCACATCAAGGCAGCAGGAAAGTGCTAAACTCTTCCTCTTTGCTTCATGCTTCCCAAATTCCTGTTGGGAACCCTAAACCTGATATTTACTCTTGAAAGCTGCACATCAGTTGCATTTGCACGTTCTGTAGGGTGAGCAACAGAGAAGAGAAAAGGGGGATTGTAGGAAATGGATCAGGATATTTTATTAAAAACGCTTGGCACCCCAAAGATCTGATGGACACAAACAGTTCTCGTTTGCTGAAAGACTTGCAGGATTTTTGGCATTTTCTGACAGACTCTTTCAGCAAAATCTGTTGTTCCGTCTGAGTCAGAGGTTGCATCAGATAGAGCCTTTCAGTAACTGTTGAAGAGACCTTGCTCTGGGTGTTCCAAGCTGCTGCTGATAAGATTATTCAGGGCTACAAAAGACCTTGGGGACTTTGTGTGGAATCTGAAGCTTTGACTGAATTTAAAGATACTGTGATAGACTGTGAAATCCGCTGTAGAAAAATGGCAAGCAGCCAGCTAAGAGACCACAGTTAAGATGGCCATGTGTACTTCTAGCCAAAGGAAAACACTCTGTTGGTTTAAAGATAAAGAAGCACGAGAGTATTGAGAGCAAGTGTGGTGTAGTGGCTGGAGTGCTGGACCCTGGGAGAGGAGGGTTCAAATTCCCACTCACTCATGAAACTTGCTGGGTGACCTTGGGCCTGCCACAGTTCTCATCCTGACCTGCTTTACAGGGTTGTTGTGAGAATAAAACAGAGGTGTTGGGGGAGAGCTATTTGTGTCATCTTGAGGTCACTGGATTTTATATTAAAATAATAAATAATAAAGGTAGACCCACTAATTGTCCCTATTTTCCAGGGACAGTCCCAGATTTACAGAAGTTTCTGATTTGATCCTAGAATGTCCTGCTTTTCCTTAAAGGTAAAGGGACCCCTGAACATTAGGTCCAGTCGTAGCCAACTCTGGGGTTGCGGCGCTCCTCTTGCTTTATTGGCCAAGGGAGCCGGCGTACAGCTTCCGGGTCATGTGGCCAGCATGACTAAGCCACTTCTGGCGAACCAAAGGAGCGCACGAAAACGCCATTTACCTTCCCGCCGGAGCGGTACCTATTTATCTACTTGCACTTTGTTTGAGGTTTAACCCACAGAGCCACCCGCATCCCTGTTTTTCCTTAGGACATCCCTATTTTCATCAGAGAAATGTTGGAGGGTATGGAGTGTTGTGACCCCCCGAGCCAAGGAGATTACTTAGAAGACTTCTGAAGGCAGCCCTGTATAGAGAAGTTTTTTTAATATTTGATGTTTTATTATGTTTTTATATATGTTGGAAGCCACCCAGAGAGGCTGGGGCAACCCAGTCAGATGGGTGGGATGTAGTAGTAGTTGTAATAATAATAATAATTTTTGTTGTTGTTGTTTAGTTGTTTAGTCGTGTCCGACTCTTTGTGACCCCATGGACCAGAGCACGCCAGGCACTTCTGTCCTCCACTACCTCCCGCAGTTTGATCAAACTCATGCTTATAGCTTCAAGAACACCATCCAACCATCTCATCCTCTGTCGTCCCCTTCTCCTTGTGCCCTCCATCTTTCCCAACATCAGGGTCTTTTCCAGGGAGTCTTCTCTTCTCATGAGGTGGCCAAAGTATTGGAGCCTCAGCTTCATGACCTGTCCTTCCAGTGAGCACTCAGGGCTGATTTCCTTCAGAATGGAGAGGTTTGATCTTCTTGCAGTCCATGGGACTCTCAAGAGTCTCCTCCAGCACCATAATTCAAAAGCATCAGTTCTTTGGCGATCAGCCTTCTTTATGGTCCAGCTCTCACTTCCATACATCACTACTGGGAAAACCATAGCTTTTACTATACGGACCTTTGTTGGCAAGGTGATGTCTCTACTTTTTAAGATGCTGTCTAGGTTTGTCATTGCTTTTCTCCCAAGAAGCAGGCGTCTTTTAATTTCGTGACTGCTGTCACCATCTGCAGTGATCATGGAGCCCAAGAAAGTAAACTCTCTTACTGCCTCCATTTCTTCCCCTTCTATTTGTCAGGAGGTGATGGGACCAGTGGCCATGATCTTCGTTTTTTTGATGTTGAGCTTCAGACCATATTTTGCGCTCTCTTCTTTCACCCTCAATAAAAGGTTCTTTAATTCCTCCTCACTTTCTGCCATCAAGGTTGTGTCATCCGCATATCTGAGGTTGTTGATATTTCTTCCGGCGATCTTAATTCCGGCTTCGGATTCATCCAGCCCAGCCTTTCGCATGATGAATTCTGCATATAAGTTAAATAAGCAGGGAGACAATATACAGCCTTGTCGTACTCCTTTCCCAATTTTGAACCAATCAGTTGTTCCATATCCAGTTCTAACTGTAGCTTCTTGTCCCACATAGAGATTTCTCAGGAGACAGATGAGGTGATCAGGTACTCCCATTTCTTTAAGAACTTTCCATAGTTTGCTGTGGTCGACACAGTCAAAGGCTTTTGCATAGTCAATGAAGCAGAAGTAGATGTCTTTCTGGAACTCTCTAGCTTTCTCCATAATCCAGCGCATGTTTGCAATTTGGTCTCTGGTTCCTCTGCCTCTTCTAAATCCAGCTTGCACTTCTGGGAGTTCTCGGTCCACATACTGCTTGAGCCTTCCTTGTAGAATTTTAAGCATAACCTTGCTAGCGTGTGAAATGAGTGCAAGGATGTCCCTATTTTCATCGGAGAAATTGGAGGTTATGTAAAAGTAGATGCCTTACTCTAAAATAACAGTAAGTTGCCCATCAACAGCTAGCACCTAAAAGCAGACACTATAGTGAAATATATTTCTGTGTATTTCTAATTGGGGAAGGAAATGAAGAACAGATAACAATGTTTTTAAAGGGCAACAAATTGGAAGAAAACGGGCTAATTTAAAAACGACAGTTACCAGAAAATAGGGAACATTCTTGAAATCTTTACAACCTGTTTTAAAAAACTGCATCAACAAATCAGATCGGAAGAATATTCAGAAAAATAGGGTGGGCCTTAAAATATAGATCTCAAATGTCAATTGCTGTGTATCAACCATTTATAATATCAGTTTTGTCCCAATGCCAGGAAAAAAACAATCAATCAATTTTATTGCACACAGCCTTTAAATACAAGATGAAACACCAACATCATACAAGTTGTGACCAGAAACAAATTGAAATATATGGGACACACACAGAAGAGAAAGCCAACCTGAACTGCACTTAAACTGACACAAGCTTTGCAGCAAAAAACCACCCCCAAATAAATCTAGCAACTGCCTCCCTGATTGCTTGTAGTATCAGCCAGTAATTCAGCCAAATACCACTCAAAAGTCTTTCCTGGGTATTTTAGTAAGAAGTAAATAACCTGTTTCACTCATTTCTGAAAAAGTTACATACAAAATATAACAGGTATTGACAGTTTTACTGCTCCATTCATTATGTATGTTTAGGGAAGTTTTTAATGTTTGATTTCTTATTGTGTTTTTATTGTTCTGTTGGGAGCCACCCAGAGTGGCTGGGGAAACCCAGCCAGATGGGCAGGGTATAAATTTATTATTATTATTATTATTATTATTATTATTATTATTATTATTATTAATACCCCCCAAACCCATGCAGTACAGCTGAAGGAAGGTAATTAGCCAAGAAATCAAGACTCAGAAATATAGGCACCTCCAGCCATCCTTTTTTGTTAGGCATTCATGATCATTTGTGCTCTTGATTGGGCAATCATACGCTATCTTGCTTTCAGTACTGCTGCGAGCAGATCCAGATTATTGAATCGGTATTTGTTTCTCTTGCACCTGGAAACCTGGCACGGGTGGCCTCTGAAGTGAAGACTGGTTCATTAGGGTGAATGAGGCATTGCCCCAGCAATCTCAGTCTGCCCTCAGAGAGCACCCACTTATCTGTCTTCTAAATGACAACCAGCCCAGTGGGTGGCTCTGCCTGTCGCTTCCTCTGGCTCCCCCTACTGTTGGCCTCCCTAACTGCTGCCCTAACCATTCTTAGGGGTACCAATCACCACTGGTGGCCAGTTCATTCTCCACATTAGGATCGAGACCTGGACCAACTTAAATCATGGCTCTGCTTCAGGCTCCATTGGTTCTGCCTTTCCTTTCTGAGGAGAGCAGAACTGTGCCGTAAGCCTCTTTAGAACTCTGCCGCTGGTACACTTCACAGGGCAGAGTCATTCATCAATCTAGATATAATTTCCCTCAGATATTTTCATTTGCGTGTTAACGGCCAGATTGTTCCATAGCTTTGACTGATCTTATTTTGTCTAGAAATTCTATTCTCTTTCTCAGTGGCTGGCAGACGTCCATGTATGTTAATCCATTATCTCCCCTTCCAGAAGCAAGGCCAAAGATATATCTGCCAACCAAGCCTGCTGCACTTTGCAGCAGACTTCTCTGGATGTGGTCCCCATTTAAGTCCAAGGGAGCTGTGCTTACATTCAGTGCCTGAGGGTTCTGTTACTGTGTCCTTTCTGACACTTGTTTATGTTATTGATCTGCCCTGGGGAATATATGGGAAAATGTTCTTCTGGATTTATTCAGAAATTTTCTCTCTCTTCCTCCTCCACATGTGGCATTTTTGCTAATAATTGTTGAAGTGTGCAATGCAGTCAATCATGACCATACCCTCTCTATTCAGTAGCAATTCCTAGGCTGCATCTGTTGTTTTGAGCTTGAGGCACTTTAAGCATCCATGGCTTCCCCCAAAGGATCTTGGGAATTGTAGTTGTTAAGGATGCTGAGAGTTGTTAGAAGACTTCTCACAGGCTGAGAGACCCCTCACAGGGTGACAAGCCCCAGAGCTCCCCGCAGAGAGGGATGCCTTGTTAAAACGCTCTGAAAATTGTAGCACTGTGAGGTGTAAGAGTGCTTTAGAATAATGGTGAGGATGCGACCACATGTCATTTTGTTTCATTTACCATCCTGCTTTGCTTTTCAGCTTCACAGAGGTATTTGGTTGACCACAGCTGGAGCAAAATGTACCCTTGATCTAGCCCAGGGATGTCCAACAGGTAGATTGTGATCTACTGGTAGATCGCGGGGTGTCCGTGGTAGATCACTGGACCCTCCCCCCACCCAAAAAAGCTCAACAACTTAACAACTTGGGCTCCCTTGAAAGTTGGACATGCCTGATCAAGCCTATGCAATAAGGACAGCCCTATCATTAAGCAAAGTGAGGCAGCTGCCTCAGGCAGCAGATGTTAAGAGGGAAGCAGCAAGGGCAGCTCCCACCCTCCCGAGTTGGCAGCCCTACTGTGGCAGTGCTTGCACAGTGCTGACCTGAGCTGACTAGCTGTCGTGCCTAGTAGCCTTCTGAAGTGTCACAGACAGTGCCCCTGAGCAAGCAGGCAGAGATCAGCAGGCTTGGCATATGTGCAAAATTTGCTCTGCTCAATGGACACCCACTGCCACAGGGCATCGTTTGTTTGAGCAGGCCAGCAGGATGGGCATTGAAGAGCTGGAGGACAGAACCGTAGACTCAGCTATACAGCTGCAAATAAAACATTTTAAGTCAGGCACCCCCAAACTCGGCCCTCCAGATGTTTTGGGACTACAACGCTCATCATCCCTAGCTAACAGGCCCAGTGGTCAGGGATGATGGGAATTGTAGTCCCAAAACAACTGGAGGGCCAAGTTTGGGGATGCCTTTTTAAAGTGTTTTAAGTGCAATATACAATATGACACTAGATGGCGATGGTGAGCCTTATGGAAAATTCAGTGTATTTTTTAAAACGTTTTTTTTAAAAAAGCATTTCCAGAACGGTTTTTATATGTTTGCGGATTCCACTTGTGTGTGCCACACAATCTGCCCTCAGCTCCCTCAGCTTGCCTGCCAGTCCAGTTGGCTTTTTCAGGCATGATCTCATCCTTTGCACCAAAATATCTTACACTACCCCTGACTCAAAGGCTGTGCATGCACCATAAATGTAAAACACATGACACCCCACCCCCCAAAAATCCTGTAGTTTGTTAAAGATGCTGGGAATGAAAACCTCTTTGTGCGCTGCACTTCAGTTCCTAGAATGATTTTGGGGGGAAGCCATGTGCTTTAGACGTGCTTTGAGCACCACTTAAATAATGAATATTGACAAACCACCGAATTTAAAACACCAACCACCTTTCATTCTGGTTTCTTTTGGCAATTGTTTTATACGTACATTTGACTGGTGTTCAGCAGAATCTTCTGTAGATCTATGAAAATAAGTAAAAACTATAGATCGATATCACTGCATGTATCTTCTGAAGGTTTCTTCATGCAGGTAGCTCCCTCAACAACAAGGAGTTGAGGTTTATTGCAGAAGTCCCAAACCAGTACAGTGGTACCTCAGGTTACAGACGCTTCAGGTTACAGATGCTTCAGGTTACAGACTCTGCTAACCCAGAAATAGTACCTCGGGTTAAGAACTTTGCTTCAGGACGAGAACAGAAATCGTGCTCCGGCGGCGCGGCAGCAGCAGGAGGCCCCATTAGCTAAAGTGGTACCTCAGGTTAAGAACAGTTTCAGGTTAAGAACGGACCTCCAGAATGAATTAAGTTCTTAACCTGAGGTACCACTGTATTTGGCCTTGACTTGTTGCTAAGATCCATTTGGCAGAAACAATCCATGCATCCACATTGTAGCACCCCTTCCCTCCCACCCACCTCCCTGCTGCAAGGAAGGTTTTTGTTTTTTTTGTGGTGAAAAATCTGCTGACATTGTTAAAGAAATTGAGAAGAGCTCTTGTAGCTTGTGCCATTCCTTACTTCCAGTTTATAGTCTGGGAACTTCATTTCCACAACAAAAAGACTAAATCCTTCCCTTCAAATATGTGGCTGTTTCACGCTGTCCTTAAGTGTTTTGCATCATAATTGCATTTGTGTACTTGGTGGGCCTTTCCATTAGCTCCGGACTATGTGGGGTGCCCCATGGAAAGGACAAATGTGCAACAAGTTACTCTAATTTCTTTTGTAGCCTTGCAATTTGCAAGATTGCAAGGCTTAGGAGAAAATGGGGGGGAGGGTTTGACCTAGTTTACCTAGCTTAAATGATGGCAAATAAGGAGAGAATTCTACTCTGTTCACCATTTCTGTTTGGAGGACTTATTTGCTTAAGTCCCACAGCTATTTGCACTCCCTTGGTTTTTTTCCTCTTTTGAGACCAAGTCACACGACCAAACAGCAGCCTGTGGTCCTCTCTGAAGGAGTTATCACACAGAAGATGGAACACAGGGACAGATTAAGACCTATAGAGGCCCTAAGCACTTAAAGTATTTTGGTGCCCTTGTACATATCCAATTCAAAATATAACCAATAATAATAAAATAACATTTTGATTTTTGAAATGAAATAAAATGTACAGGAAGATGGAAAAATAAATGTTTCTTCCACTTTATTTATATTTGAAAGAATAAGTTCTCCTGCTTTTTCTAACCCCAAAGTCTTTGATCAGATCCTCCAGACTAATTTTACGTAACACATCTGCTTCTATACGTAGTAGAGATAAGGCATCTAGCCTGCCTTGTTGCATTGTTGTTCGGTTGGTCAGCTGAGCAATTTGCAACCATTAATGCTAAAAATCTGGCAGTGGACATTTTCTGTGGGGGACACGCTTCCTTTGATGCCCTAAGCACATGCTTATTTTGTCTAATGGTTAATGCAGCTCTGATGGAGTCTGTTGATCCCAATGAGTGGAAGTTGCAGAGAAGTAGATTTTGACTAAAAAGCAGGGGGAAATTGATTTTATTTATTAATTTGGGGCATTTATAATCTACCTTTTTTCTCTCTGAGGAGTTCAAGGTCGTGTCCATGGTTCTATCCTTCCAAATGTAATCCTCACAAAAACCCAAGACCACCCAGTGAGCTTCATGGCTGAGTGGGGATTTGAACTCTGGCCTCCCAGGCCCTAGTCTGAAACTCTAACCACTGTACCACACTGTTGTTGTTTTTTTTGGTCAAAGCAATGGTTCCCAAGCACCCGTCCACACAGACCACTTGGAAGATGGCTGAGAGTCCCGGTGGCAACTGTAATACACTGCACTAGATGGTGTATGATTTTGAATTGTATTTTTATTACTTCTTTTATTTATTGTATATTGCATTGCCATCTCAGGCCCACAGAATGCAAATTGTAATGCAATATGAGAAATGCAAAAAGAGATAAAGACGCGGTTAATATGAATATTTAATGCTGTGGACATGGCATCTCCTGTCTTCCACCACAGATCCACAGATGCAACACTACAGACCACATGGATGAAGATCGTGGACCACTGGTGGTCCATGGATCACCGTGTGGAAATCCCTACTTTAGAGCAGCCGCCTCCTGTGCTTCAGCCAAAAAGGCTCCCAGAGCAGCTTACGTTCAATCAATTAAAAGGAGTTCCCACCTGCAGGTTTACAGCATAAAAGGAAAAAGGGACAGGGAGGGAAGAGGGGGGAAATGAGAACTTCTGCAGTGCTTGTAGAGTGGGTTTTTACTTTAATAACTTGCATTATTTAATAATAAAACTATGAATAAAAGCTATTATTTAAGAGCAACAAAACACAATTACTAATACCTTTCCTTGTAATTTCGATTATATAGTTTTAATTCTATTACTGTTCAAGTGTTTTTCAATGATTTCTCCCGTTCAGTTTTGAGCGGCTCTTAATTTTTATCGGTAAGCTACCTTGATGAGTCCCGGAAAGCAGAGTAATAATAAATATATAACAACCACCACCACAGTTATTATTGCATTATTTAATAAGGCAACTAAAAACCGTTTCGATGCACGAAGTGGTGTTATTTCTACATTTCCTCAGCTGCGCATCTCCTTCAAGCAGAACCCAGACCCGGCCAGGGGTCGGTTCCCAAGCGTGAGAAACGCCTCTCCACTCCCCTCTCCTCTCCCACTTTCTTTGGAATGACATACGGGGTGGGAGGAGGTGAAGATGTTTTGTTTTTTCCCCTGAAGAAAAGGAGCCGCGCTGGCCAGGGGCTAGGAAACAAAAGGCCTGGCCTCGGAGGAGGAGGAGGAGGAAGAGGAGAGGAGAGCGCTTGGTTGTTGGAGTGAGGCTGGCAGCAGAGATCTGCGCTTCATCTCTCCAATTCCCCGCATCCTTGCCCGACAGCCGGGCCCGCCTGATGGAGCCCACCATGGCGAGCGCCGAGCAGGCTGCCTGCGAGGAAGCTTTTTGCAGCTCGCTGCTGGACGACATCAAGCAGAGGCTGCTGCACGCCTTCCGGGGACCGGGGGGAGCCGCCGCGCCCCAGCAGCTGCTGATGCCGTCCAGGCCCGCGGCGCCTTGCAAAGGCAGAGGGGTCGAAGTGGCCCTGGAGGAAGCGCGCAGGGCGCACGTGGAGGGCGCTATTGCCTGGCTCCGGGTGGAACTGGTGAGTGATTGGGGGGCGGCTTATTCTAGAGATATTTTATTAGATACTTATTTATAACCCGCCTTAAACCACCCCCTAGGACGCGGGTGGCACTGTGGGTTAAACTACAGAGCCTAGGACTTGTTGATCAGAAGGTCGGTGGTTCGAATCCCCGCGACTGGGTAGGCTCCCGCTGCTCGTCCCAGCTCCTGCCAACCTAGCAGTTCGAAAGCACATCCAAGTGCAAGTAGATAAATAGGTACTGCTCCGGCGGGAAGGTAAACAGTGTTTCTGTGCGCTGCTCTGGTTCGCCAGAAGCGGCTTAGTCATGCTGGCTACATGACCCAGAAGCTGTACGCCAACTCCCTTGGCCAATAAAGTGAGATGAGCTCTGCAACCCCAGAGTCGGCATGACTGGACCTAATGGTCAGAGGTCCCTTTACCTTTACCCCACCCCCAGGCAGTTTACAGATGAAAACAAGAATTGCAAAAAGCATAGAACTGGAGATTTGGAAGGGACGGGAGGCGGGTTTCCAACTAATCCAAGCCCCCTGCCATGCAGAAATCTCAACTAGCTCCTATCTGACAGATGGACACCCAACCATAGCTGTCAACTTTCCCCCCTTTTTAAGGGAAATTCCCTTATTCCGAATAGGATTCCCCGCAAGAAAAGGGAAAAGTTGACAGCTATGCACCCAACCTCTCCTTGATACCTCCAAGGAAGGAGAGTCCATCGCCTCTAGTGGGAGTCTGTTCTGCAGTCAAACAGCTCTTACCACCAGAAAGTTCTTCCTGATGTTCAGTCGGAATCCCCTTCCATGTGGCTTGAAGCCATCAGTTCGGAGCAGGAGGAAACAAGTTTGCTCCATCTTCCATGGGACCAGGGTTCACATCCAGGCTCGGCCACGAAGCTCACTGAGTGGCCAGGGGCTGGTCGCTGCCTCTCGGCCTAATCTACCTCGCAGGGTTGGGGTGGGGATTGAATGAGGAGGAGGAGAACCACATATGCCGCCTTGAGCTCCTCAGAGAGAAAGGAAGGGTACAAATGCAATAAATGATAACCAGTTTAGGGAGAGGAGGAGCAAAGTCTGCAGATCATAGAAGGATTAGAGCTGCATCTCACTAGTACAGGGGCTTGCCTTGATGACGATCAGGCAGTGTGTATATTAACAATTGGAGACATTAATGCTGGAAATGGAAGAGGAGAGAGTGCTCTCTTGCTTGAATCCTACTTGCAAGTTTTTTTGAATAGTTAACTTCACTGACACAGGTGTTTTTATTCCTGACCTACTCCTGGCTCTGGCTCCTGACACTCATTCTCTCCATGTGAGCAGGAGCTCGAAAACGGTGCGGTTACCAATCATAGAATAGAATCCTAGAATTGTGGAGTTTGAAGGGACCCCCAGAGGCATCTAGTCCAACCCCCAGGTATCTCAGCTGAAGCATCCATGACAGATAGCCGCCCAACCCCTGCTTTAAAAAAAAAAAATCAGCCAGAACTTGCCATTGTCCATATGTAGAAGCCATGCAGATAGATGATCATCCAAACATCTGCAGACGACAGCTGGGTGGTGCTGATGGGAGTTGTAGTCCAAAATATTTGCATCAGTTTGGCAAATGTTAGCATGGGGCTTCTGTTGCTCGGTAATGAGAATCTGCCCTGCCCCTGATCAGGAGCCCCCCTTTTTTTAACCCACTCCAACTACATGCAGTCCAAGAATGGATTTGGACACTGACACAATGCCAGGGCTAAGCGCTGGCACTAATTAAGCCCTTCTGGATGGTGATCGCCTGCTAAAAAGTAATTATCGTCTTTTTGTTCTTTGCAGTTGGAGATGAAGTCCCAGAACCACAAGCTTGCCAAAACTTTGCTGGATTTAAGCATGGAAATACAGAGGCTGAGAAACGAAGCTGACGTGCCAACTGCTCTAGAATCAAAGGCCCTGGGCTTTGCTGCAAGCTCAGAATAACAGAGCTGCTCCGTTTCCGGGAGAAAGCCAGAAGATGCAGCACACAATCCCACCGGCGAGCCTGGCAAAATTGGAAGATTATGTTGCACAGTTAGGTCCGAATTGGTCGGGCAACATGGCTTGAATATTAATGAGAACTCCCGTTAACTTGGCTGGAGAAGGAATCTTAGAATTCAGTGCCTCCTTTGGAGTAGAGGAAAGAATGGGACACCTCCAAAGAATGGAATGTCTGCTTTACTTTGCAAATGATTGCTGCCTGTTTAATCTGCTTAGTTCAGAACAATCGCCACTTGTCAGGTCACTAAAAAGATGGGGGGGGCAACCCCGAAATGCAGTGGTTTGGCAGTTATCTGGATCCTCCATTACAAAAGAGTGAATGAACGATGTCTGTTCCAGACCAAACATTCAGGGCAGTCCCAGATTGCCACTACTAACTTTAGTGGGATTCAGGCACATGCTGACAAATTCAGGTTGTGCAATCCAAGACGGTTTAGCACTCTTGTGCAACAAGCCCACTTCTCCTGCAAAAGACTGAACCCCTTGGAAAGTGATGGGGGGAAATGCACAGGGAAGCGTGGGGTCGCATTGATGCAATGCCATCTGAGCTCCCTGAAAGCAAATGTTCAATAAATAGCTGACATTGTCTAATATCCCTGCAAACTTTATGCAAGCAAATTGGGTGAACTGTGTTTTAAAAAGGGTTCTCTAGAGTATCTCACTGTGAAATCAGGGCACGACTATGATTGAGTGTCTCAGTTTTTTATCCCAAAGGCAAAATGTAGCCCGGGGGGGGGGGGGGGCGGGAATCTACTATGAAACTAACGAAGCTTCCCCACCCCCTCGTGATTTTTTATTCGTTTTCAAACAATTCAACAAATTTAATTCAATTTCAGTACACTATTCCCACTCTGGGTGGCTCCCAACAAAATATTAAAAACACAATAAAACATTAAGCACTTCCCTGTACAGGGCTGCCTTCAGATGTCTTCTCAATAAACACAAACGTCTTTGACTCCATGTCTGGCAAAAGCACACATGAAAGTGGGGTCCTGATTTGACAAGCAAAGGGAGACATGCATGTGGTGTGCTTGTGTAAAACTCCAGCTCCCATTGGCCTCCCCACAACCTGCTCCTGACATCACTGTCCCGATCAGCTGAGATCTGACAGCAGCTGAACTGGCGAGGGCCATAGCTTAGTGGTGGAGCACCTGTCCTGCATGCGGAAGGTCCCAGGTTCAATCCCCGGTGTCTCCAGGTAGGACTGCCTGAATCCCTGCAGAACCACTGCCAGTCTGTGTCTACAGTATTGAGCTAGGTGGGTGTGGTTGGTATAACGCAGGGGTCTGCAACCCGCGGCTCCGGAGCCGCATGTGGCTCTTTTACACCTTTGCTGCGGCTCCGGGGCGGATACTAGCAAGGGGAGGAGGCGCATTGTGCGGGCGCTGTACTGGCTGTGACATCGCATGGGGGCGGTTCGTGCATTAGTCACGCACCGTCCCGACATCACCTTCCCGCCCGCCCGCTACATTGTAAGGGGCATGTACACTGGTCACGGCATTGAAAGGGGGCATGTACGCTGGTCACTGTTTTGAAGGGGAGTGAAGAACACACACATACAAAAAGGTAACTTGTTAATTTAACGTTTATTTCTATGAGGAGGAGTAATTCTAAGGAGTCAAACAAAGAAATAATAAAAAAGTGACAAAAAAGTTATTTTTATAATGATGAGTTTTGCGGCTCCCAGGTTTTTTTTTCCTTCGGAAACGGGTCCAAGTGGCTCTTTTTGTCTTAAAGGTTGCAGACCCCTGGTATAACGCTTATGGTCCAGTTAGAAAATTGTAGGGGGAGATGTGAGTGGTTTAAATCACAAAACCATAGAGTTGGAAGGAATCCTTTGCCCAGCACAGAACTCGAACCCATGACCCTGAGATTAATAAGAGTCTCATGCTCTGCCAACTAAGCTATCGCAGCTTATGAGTGTCAGGCCTAATGAGCAGAGCAGCTCATTCCCAGTGGTCCTAACCCCATGAAAATCAGTTGCCAAGACTGAAAGTCCCTGCCTCCTTTACAGCCATCTAAGGTCCCATCCTCTCCAGGGCGTTTTCCAAGCAATCAGAAACTGCCTGCTTGCAGCCACAGTTATATCCTCCGCCCTTTTCATGCCTCTCCTGGTTCTGGAAGACAGGGGAAGTTGAGATTGTCGCAGAGGGAGACACCCTGGCTTCTTCACCAGCCTCTCCTGATTCTGAACTTCTCTCTGCCACAGACTCTCCCTGCCCACTAAACCCTGTTACCTCTTCAGCTTCCAACACCTCCTCCTCCCAGTCTCCTCTCTCTTCTCCCTGTGACCACTCATCGTTGTCGCTCCACAAATCCCCAGACACTGAGCCTTCCCTTCGTGGGTCTCCAGCTGGTTCCTCTCGCCATTCCTCTGCGTCTAACCAGTCCACTGAAGGTGCTGGGGCTGGCAGTGATGCTAAGGTAAAGGTAAAGGTACCCCTGCCCGTACGGGCCAGTCTTGACAGACTCTAGGGTTGTGCGCCCATCTCACTCAAGAGGCCGGGGGCCAGCGCTGTCCGGAGACACTTCCGGGTCACGTGGCCAGTGTGACATCGCTGCTCTGGCGAGCCAGAGCAGCACACAGAAACGCCGTTTACCTTCCCGCTAGTAAGCGGTCCCTATTTATCTACTTGCACCCGGAGGTGCTTTCGAACTGCTAGGTTGGCAGGCGCTGGGACCGAGCAACGGGAGCGCACCCCGCTGTGGGGATTCGAACCGCCGACCTTTCGATCGGCAAGCCCTAGGCGCTGAGGCTTTTACCCACAGCGCCACCCGCGTCCCTTGGCAGTGATGCTGGAGCCTGCCAAATGGGGACAATTTTGGAAGGGGGCAGCTAGGGGGCACCTTGACAGAGGCCTCTTCACATCTGATGGCAGTCTCATCCTGCAAATGCCACCAGTAAGATGAAAGGCTGGTTCATATGTCTCAATTCACGGCTGGCATGCGTTGAAAAACTAATGCAGATGGAGCCCTTAATGAAGAAAATATGTAAAACAGCAGGTAAAAATAGATATCTTCCTTCCTTTTCCTTTTTGAAAAAAACAATAAGTGGATATATACAATGACTGTGCCCTCTTTACCTGAAAGGCACCAACCCCTGAAGACAATGCTTTTTGTTCAGAGACGGCAGCGCGCAAAACCCACAGGGCGGTTGGTGCTGTTTGCCGTGCGTAAACGGTGAAATATGTGCGCAGACAAACTTTTTAATTAAAATAGTTCTCTCACCCTACGGCTGGTGGCAGAAGTAAGGGTGACAAATGACGACATTTGCAACAACAAGCTGTTAGGGTCCTAAACGCTGCAGATTACAAAGCAGCATTAAATCTCAGCAAAAACGAGCTTACAGTCACCTACACAGGGATTATACATAAATGATACTTTAAAAAAAAAAAAAAATTTAATGCTGCCACCAAGCTCAAAAATGCCGTGATTATGAGGCCAGCAAGCCTTGCAGTTACCCATACACTTATACATGCTGGGAGCTTGAAATAATACTGCTTATAAATAATGCAGGCGGTAATCCAGAAATAAGCTTTGCTAGCTAGCCCATTATATCCAGATTTCGTACAATGTGCAAAGTTCACAGGAGACGAGGCTGCTTTGCATACCAGTATTTAAGGTATTCTGAGCTGTGTGATGCTTCCAGTGAGTGAAAGGACCAGCTCCACACAGGACCTTTCTCCATCCAGATGTTGCAGAACTACATCTCCCATCTGCCCCAGCAAGCATGGACAATGGTCAGGGATGATGGGAGTTGTAGCTCAGCAACGTGCTGGCGATCCAAAGGGTGAGATCCAACTAAGTCCTACTCAGAGTTGGCCCACTAAAATTAATGGAGCTAAGCTAGTCGTGAAGGGACGCGGGTGGCGCTGTGGGTTAAACCACAGAGCCTAGGACTTGCTGATCAGAAGGTCGGCGGTTCAAATCCCCGCGATGGGGTGAGCTCCCGTTGCTCGGTCCCTGCTCCTGCCAACCTAGCAGTTCGAAAGCACGTCAAAGTGCAAGTAAATAAATAGGTACCACTCCGGCGGGAAGGTAAACGGCGTTTCCGTGCGCTGCTCTGGTTCGCCAGAAGTAGCTTAGTCATGCTGGCCACATGACCCGGAAGCTGTATGCCGGCTCCCTCAGCCAATAAAGCGAGATGAGCGCCGCAACCCCAGAGTTGGTCACGACTGGACCTAATGGTCAGTGGTCCCTTTACCTTTTTAAGCTAGGCGTGAGCATTACTTCTGATGGTTCTACTCTGAGGAGGGCCAGTATTGGGCCAAAATGTCTTGGGCTGGCCCTCACAGCAAGCTCACCCCCACCCCGGCTTTCTTTGTTTGCAAAGCAGGTATGTGCAGACTTATATGCAGAGCCACACCAGTGTTGCTTATTTACTCTATTTGCTCTATCTTTTTTCTCTCTCCCAAAATTATGCCCTTCCAAAAGGGAACCTGAGGCAGCTAACAATTATAATCCCGCCCTATACAGAGAACACTTAATGCATCAACTCAGAACAGGATAAAAAGACAACAGGTGATACCTGCAGTATAAAGCATCACCCAAACGCCTGGAAAATTGTAATATTTGGGTGGGGTATGTGTGTTGCGTTCGAGTTCCCCAGAGACTTCCCCATATAAATGGAAGAAATGAAATAAAGAAATTGATTAATAAAATGTTGTGAGGATGGTGATTTGGGAAAATCGAAAAAGAAGGGAGCAGTCTTGTAGACCCACTGAAATTAAGAGGCACAACTAACTTAGGTTTATTGATTTCAGAGGGTCTACTCTGCATAGGGCTTAGTTGGCTCTAGCTCGGATTCTACTGAAGTAGCCAACATTTCCAAGGTTCATCCTTTTGAACAGCAGGCATGCTGCCCATCAATTTGATTGGCAGGACAGCATTGGCAGGAGAGGGAGCAGAAAGCTATAACGATCTCTACTTCAGCAGAGCTGTAAAAACCAAGCCAGAATTTATGGCACCACTGAAATATTTCTGTCTGCTGCTGTGGAGGTTATTAACTAAAAACAATTCCTCACTGGAGATTTATTTGGCTAAAAACGCGCTGAAATTATTTGCATCAATGAACTGCAATGTTGGTAAAGTTCCGCATAAATACTACAGGAGGGAATTCAAAACTGAGACAGCCAACTAGCTAGATGAAATGCTTCTCTTTCTTAATATATTGGTTTTTAAAAAATCCATGCAGAAACTGAATTTAATATATATAGGAGCACACACATTCTCCACACAGACACACCTTGATTTTGAACACAGTAGCACAGCTTAGCCACATGATTTTAACATTCTCTTTCTCTCTCGCACACAAATGCTAATTAACCCAACATACCACTTTGCAAAGAAGCAAACTATAATTCCCCATTATATTGTCTTCATTCAGAAATATATATAACTTTCTTCAAACTCCTGCAATAAATAAATACTATTCACAACAGTCACTCTAATGACCTTGCTTCCTAAGACCCCCGTTGACATTTTTCATGATCTTTTAGACATGATGATTTGCGCTCATGATGATATTGAGCTGGTTAAACACAGCCCCAATTTTGATGTAGTTTGCACCGGTCACATTTATGTTCCTACTTGTTTCCTTCGTTCTGCTTTCATTGCACTATAGCGCAAGAGGGCCCCGCCAGATGCCATAATGCAACAACACTGGGGAAACTAATGAAACAGAATGATGTGCGGACACTCCAATAGCAAACCACCACCAATGCACTATTACCAGTGGCACATTCACACCGTACTTTTAAGGTACTATGACACCACCTTGAACAGTCATGGCTTCCCCCAAATCATCATGGGAGCTGCAGTTTGTTACAGGTGCAGAGAGTTGTTTGGAGAGCCCTATTCCCCTCCTAGATTTACAGTCCCTAGAGTCCCCTGGTGTGGGATGTGAAATACAAGAGCAATCAAGTACAACATTCCTAGAGTGAACATGTTTACACATGGGGAGGAATGTTTGTCCAGCCAGCAGGTAAACTTCCTTGTTAACACAAGTTGGAAAAGGATATAACCAAACAATATATCCTCTCCTGCATCCCTGAACATTCCCACACCTGGAAAGAGTGATTGCCTGATAAACCACTCAGGGTATTGAAGCTGTGGGAGAGGACTAGGTATCTCCTAGCAACTCTTAGCATAGGAGCTTAGGAATCTGCCTAAAGGCAGGTGGGAAGAGAGGCAAAGGCAACGTTGTACACAACCAGAGTAGGTCCCTTTCAGCTCAGTGCTATACCTGTCTATTTTCAAAAGTAAGTCTCAAATCAGGCATAGGCAAACTTGGCCCTCCAGATGTTTTGGGGCTACAACTCCCATCATCCCTAGCTAACAGGACCAGTGGTGGCTGCCTTCGTGGTTTTCACTGTCCAACACCAGCTTTGCAATAAGATTCAACTTCCAGTTCAGTAGACCACTGTATGTGGAATGGAGGCAGCCACCATCTTGTCCTTTGCTTCCAGCATATCTAGGCCCAGGCCCTAAGGAATATAATAAGCAAACAATAAAAAAAAACAGTCAAAGCTATTAATTAGGAATGTCAAAACTTGATGATCCTGAGGGTAGTTTCACTGTATGCCTTTCTTTATTAGGTAAGGATATAAGCACTTCACTTCTGCTAATCAAATCTATAATTTAGTATATTTGGATGATAAGGTACAAAAACATTAATTTTTACAAGGCTGGCTCATTATTTTAAAAACGTTTCCCCTCTCCTCTTGTATTGCTTCATCAGCGAAATGTGTAGATGCTAGATTATGTTTACTTCGTTGTTCGGGTGGTGAAGGATTGTAAATACTGCCGCTATTAAAAACAAAGCCATAAAAATACATTTAATTGTTTGTTTCTAAATCTTGCTTGACAATATGGCTCTCTGTACAGGAATTCAGATTGTGTCAGCTTTCCCATTATACACCCCTAAAAAAATAAAATTAAAAAAAAGTTTAGCTATCAGCCATAAACTTTTACTCCCAGCTGAAACTTATCAAGTCTTTGCTTGAGAATTTCTTGTTTTATGTTACAGGATGTTGAAGAGCTTGTACTCTCTATATCATGGATGAGGAAGCTGGGGCCTTTCAGGACTACAAATCCCATTATCCCTGTCTCTTGGCCATGCTGGCTGGGGTTGATATGAATTGAAATAGAAGGTTCCCAACTCTGCTTTACTTTTCCAATTCCTCCAACGTAAGGGTAACTACCAGCAGTATGGTAGCTTAAACTGCACCAGTTTGGACACTGCAGCCCACCCTCAGTTGACTGGCAGTTTGCATGCTTTCAGAAGAAGCCTGAACTAATTGCAATGACACAACCCCCTTCTTAACAGGCATTGGTTGGGGAAACCCAGCCAGATGGGCGAGGTAATAATAATAATAATAATAATAATAATAAATTATCATACCTTATTATTCATCACCTAGAAACTGGGGTGTTAAGTGGTGTAAAAAATGATTAAATAAATATATATAAACTTGATAAACCCCTTCATGGATCACTGCCTTGCCGTGGCGAAGGGGCTTGAATAACTCAGAGAAGCTATGAGCTATGCTGTGCAGGGCCACCCAAGATGGACAGGTCATAGTGGAGAGTTTTGACCAAACATGATCCACCTGGAGCAGGAACCGGGAAGCCACTCCAGTATCCCTGCCAAGAAAACTCCATGGACTGGTCCATGGGGTCACGAAGAGTCGAACACGACTAAACGACTAAACAGCAACAAAAACTTGATAAAAAGGATGATAGGTTTCTTCCTGCATACCTAAAAGTGAGGCATCTGATCAAAGATCTGTATTTTAAATAAGCTTAAAAATATATCTGTAGATGCTTGCTTCAGATGCTTGCTCCAGGCTAGGCAGTAAAAGCTGCTGAGTGCCTTGGCAGATGTTTAGCCTTGGCAGATGTTTATTTTTCTGAACAGGGCCCCTCATTGATTTGTTGCAGTACTTCAAAGTTGTAAAAAGGAGCAAAAGCTGGGAACAAAGGTCATACAAATTACAGAATACAATCCAAGCTGCAAAAACATTAATTAGAGTTGGTAATTACTCAGACTCAGCCATTTCTTCCCAAGGTTTAAGGTATCCTGAGAAGGTTAAAGGGGCAAAGAGCTAATAGCAACAACAGCTGGCGGGGGGGGGTGTAAATTGAAGGGGTTGCTTTAGAAACTGTTTTTTTATTAAGTTCTTTTTCTTCTAAAAATCTATGTGTGATATATGAAATGAATTGACTTTAGTGTAATTATGCAAAATCTAGAAAGTAAGAAATGTTAGATTCTTATATTAGATTCTTATTTCATTGATGGTGTGTGAGAAGGTGAACCCAAGACCTCTGTTTATATGACAAAATTTAAAACCATGAGCCATCTGTTTTAGCCATTTGTCCCTGTTGCCAAGGGCAGAAGAGCAAAGAGCAGAAGAGCAAAGGGCATAGGGTGATCTGATAATTAAGATGCCTTGTCAAGGCAAATGTAAGATATATGATAGAAGGAAATATAGCTCTTTGTCTCCCATAAAAGGTAATAGGAAATGGGTGTATCTTTTATGATTGGTTCTAGCAAACAGCCAATAGGAATTTCAACCAGGCTGATTGGACAGAGGCAGCCAAAGGAGGAGTAAGGAGGCTGGGCTGAGGCAATATAAGTGCTGGCCACCAGGGCTGGGGTGTGCAGAGCTTTTGGTAAATATACCACTGTGCCAATCATTTATTTGTCTGACAAATAAATTATTATTTTAATTTCTCTATTGCTGCGTTGAATATTTCATTCCAGCTAAGCGTTAACCACAAGCAGGGTGCTACAAAAGGGCTGATTCAAAAAAAGTTGTGGGGATCGCTTTATCTTCACTACTCAACTCCACAATCCTGGAGGTTCAGACTGACGACTAGTCTATCAGCAGTTCAGTGAAAACTGTTCTCATTGAGAGTTCTTAGGAGATTCCCTTGTGGCCCTTGCGAGCCACAATTCTCATCACCCTTAACCAACTACGGTTTCCTAGATTCTTTGAGGAAAGCCATGACTGCTAGAGTGGCATAAGAGTGCTTTAGTGTGCAGTGGTTGTAACCCAAGTCTCATCAGCTTCCTGCTTGTGGTTAATGGGAGTTATAGTCGAAAACTTCTTGCCTGGAATGTGCAGCTGGTAGCCGGAAGTGAAACAGCCGTCACAGGAGAGAAGGAGAGAAGAGCCTATGAAACGTATGACGGGCACTTGCCCGAATGTTTTACGCAGCTGCATATTTAGCAACCTGCTATGTTTATCTTTCTGAAAAAAATCAATTAAATGGGCGCATGTGTTATACAAATTGCTGCATTTGCTTCACTTCTGTTCCTGTCCTCTAGCCAAATATGGCACACTGTCATATAAGCAGAGGCTTGACAACCATATGTCAGGCGTGCTCTGATGGTGTTTCCTGCTTGGCAGGGGGTTGTTGGACTCGATGGCCCTTGTGGTCTCTTCCAACTCTATGATTCTATGATTTCAGAAAGAGGCCTTTTTTGTGTGCAAGATTTGCTGGAAGGTAATCATTGAAATTATTTTTTTATAAAGCATTTGGGGTTCTCTAGAGATACACAGAATTGTTTTTGATTTGTAAAAAAAGAAGAATGTGCACCATCATTCCCCTTGCCATATGTGCCTGCATAGATAACAACACCTTTTGCTCAGCTCTCAGAATTAAAGGCATTGCTTGCATGGGAGATTTTGCAGTTATTTCATGTATCGAACACCCTATGAAAGGAACCAGCAGCACTCCTTCTCAGCTTTGGGAATAGACCTTTGGCTGCGGAATCTTCCAAAGCTGAAGAGATTCTGGTTTGAAGACATGACAGTGGAGAATGAGTGGTTCACACATCCTCTTTTAAGCTCTTGTGTCCAGATAGGAGGGCTGTTTCCGTCTGTCAGTGTTATTTAAAGTCTACTCAATATTGATCCAGGGTAGATTCCAATGTATAGTTAGCAGAGTAACAACTTAAACACGTTGCAGGATTCCCAAAAAATAGACCAGAGGCAATTAATATTTCATCCAGCAGAGCTTTACTGGCACTGAAGGCGAATGAGCATAATGGTCACAAATCCAATACATTCAGGATTGGCACTGTCCCTAAGAAATCCAGTTGCAGCAATAAAACTTAAAATAACGTATGATAAGACTAAACCTTAACACTAAGTATACAGAACACCACACCAGACGGAAAAGAGATAGAAAGAGAAAACGTGAAGGCCAGGCTCCTTCTGGCCCTACTATTATAGTCAGCATGACCTTGATAGAAGAGATAACAGAACCAGTTTAAAGCAGCTGGTACTCGGCTTCTCTGAAGGAATAACCCAAACATCATGATATTTTTTTCACACAGAGAAGCTTCTTGAATTAAGCAGAACAGGAAAAATCTCTACACATCAGATCCATGCTTTCTGTACTAAGAAATGCAAACCGACAGCCGGAAAAGAACTCAGGGTGGTATCAAATACACTCATTCTATGAGCACAAGGATTTACACTTTGCAATGGAACATCCTTTTCTTCTACTCCCATGCATACCCTGCACCCAAGGGTGGAGGAAGGAGGGTGCGGTGGGTGCGAGTTGCCCTGGGTGTCATCACTGAGGGGGTGACAAATGCCAGGCGGCACTCACCGTGGGGCCTGCAACGCACCCGAGCCACGCATCTCTCCTGGGAGTGACGCAGTGGCTTGGGTGCCCGCAGGCTCCGTGCTGCCCCGAATGGTCCTCCCGACGCCTCCCCCCCCCCAGCTATAGGGTGGCTGAGTGGGAGGAGGTAGGCAGACTCCGGAGGCCCCGTGGTGCGCCCCACCCCTATGGGTGGCTTGCCCCGCTCCTGGGCACGCCGCCCGAGGCGCATGAGCGGCTTCCTCCGCTGCTGCCTACACCTTCTCTAATTCTGCTCTGGGGGTTTGGAGGAGAACCCTGAACAGATTTAGGGGATGTATATGGGAAGGACAGGAGGAAACGTCTCTGCATGGAACTCCTTTGCACAGCTCAGCCTTGAAGAAATCAGGATTTAACCCACCACCCATCAGCTGATGGACGAAGGATTAAATCCTGCTCGGTTGGCTACACTTGTGTTCCTCTGCTCCATTCTGCATTCATGGCAATATAAAGGAATCAATTTAATAAACAATGTCATTTGCTTTTATGGATTTCCTGACAAACACAGAGACTTCTGCGTTTCCCTTTCCGTGTTTGTTTACAGCAGAATTCTTCAACATCCAACAGAATTCTTCAACTTGCCCATTTGCATAGTATTTGCTAAGCCACAGTTGGTGCTGCCTGATCTCCTAAACATGGTTAGGTTGTCATGAGACCACCACACACACAAAACTTGCACGTTTCTCCCCTGCTCTCCTCCTCTATTCTACCGGTGTTTTGGAGCTAACAATGGTTAATGCCACATTCGTACCAGTATTGCATTTAGCACTAAACCACAGTTTTTAGCCATGGTAGAAAGTGGGTTTGCAAAACTTTTGTTCATTAATCTACCAGCTGAACCTTGCAGTGATGAATGTAATGAATGTATAAATGTATAAAGTACACTCTGTCAACACATGGAGTTTTGAAAAATGGTTCATTTCTTTCTGGGTTCTACCTTTCTTGGGCCTGTGCGCTCATAATTAAGTGAGAGAGAATGGAAGAGAGAACAACTTTGTCTCTGTAACAGCAAAGAACAAAGTGTTCCTTCACTGAATCTTGTTGATCACAATCTGCTCGCTGCCTCTTGTACGCCTCACTTATAATTAACTTATATATATTTTATTGAGATTAGTGGCTTGTCAGCATTTTTGGGTGTTCTGCTAGAGATTCAAACTAATAACAGCATTTATCTTCTCTGTCTGCTTGGGTATGCTTCATTTTGGCTGATAAAAACGAATCAGGATTTGCAAATGGTTTCCATGTACCTCAATTTCTTAAAAAGAGTCCTAAGAGTGATCCCGTTTTCGTGGAAAGTTTCCAAATATTAAGGCATGCAGAAAGCGTTATTTATTGCTTTCAGGCCAATATGGAATAGAAATGAAGAACTTTTCACCCTCTTCCCACCATAAGCTCTGTATAATGACATTTGCCAAAATATATTTTACAAATTGATAGCCTCTTTCTTTCCGAAATAGACTATACAGAGATAGGTCACCAAAGAATTATGATGCTGTGATGTAAAATCTTAACCTGGCCTATCATAGGCCTCATTTGCATGCCACATTAAACCATAGTTAAAAGAAACTATGGTTTAATGTGAACATGTAGAGTGTTGCTCAACACTGGTGAAATCATGGGCACCTCACTCCTTCATTGGTTGTTCTGCTGCTTCTGCTGCATTGCCAGCAAACAAGCCATGGTTTGGCTTAGTGTTATGTCCAATCCAAGACCTGCTTATGGTTTGTTACATTCAAACCCATAGCCTGGGTTTAGCCACACCTCTTTAATCCACAATCAAAGTGAATTGGGCACTCTTGTGCAACAAAGCTGCTTTCCATACCCCAGCCCTCCTAACTTTGGGTGGTAAGGAAAACGAACTGGAAAATGTGGGATAGCAATTCCTAGGTGTGATGCCATGCAGCCAATATGCTTTGCAAGAGGCAAACAAATCAGAATGAATGCTCAATAAATGGTGGATGTCATATAATTTTGCTAACTTTGTGCAAACCAATCAGGACAAATGCTGAATAAACAGCTCATCTGGAAGTAAAGTTTGCCAGGCCCTCTGCTTTCTGGATTCAGTCTGTTTTGTTAATCTGCTTCTACTAACAGAAGGTAGGGAAATTAAATATGAAATGCGGTCTCAGGCTGAAACATCCATAAGCAAGGTCACTCCTGCTTCCTAAACAGCTTTATCTGGTACTGTGGTTGTGCAGCCAAAACCCTCCCCAGCAGTCTTTCTGTGAAAGGTGCAAAGATAGAATGCTTCCATACATTTCCGGTTAAATGTGGCAGGTCAGGGGACCTTTTAGTCATGTGTCAGAAGCAGCTTCATCTGTCTAACTTTCAAGCCAGCTGTGAAGGATAAAGCTTTCGTCAAGGCTAACTGAGCTTTGCAAAATGATTCTGGGTGCCCTGGAAACCACATGGGGGAGGAACTAAAGGCACAGGGACAGAAGGTCCAATAGGAAAGGGCACCATTATTCATAGCCTTGCTGTTTCATTCCTTGCGTCATGCTTCCGTAGCTTCCATGGAGCTCCAAGGTGAGGGGTTTAAAATGTAGTAGCACTTAAGCAATATTGAAGCAGTGTGTATATACTTCTAAGCAAAGTAAGTGTGTGAATCAGCTGGCACAGACTTCACCCATCTCCACTTTTGCAGACATGGTACCACCTGAGCTAAATCACGAAGCACATCACACGCACCCCATTTTAAAAAATTTTGTTTTCTGCTTTTGCTGCATTTTCAAAAGAGAACCTTGAAACAGTGACATAGCGTGGGTTGTCAGTGCCTGGGGCTGCGTGGAGAGGGAGGGACGGAAGGGAAGGGAGGGGAACAGATGGAGCACATAGGCACATTCAACTGCCTAATGGTGTCTGCATCACCCAGGAGATTGTAGCCGCAGAGATCAGAAAAGAAGAGTCTGATCTGTTGTCTGGAGAGGTCACTTCCAGGTTCACATGGAGAAGCCGTTTTCAGTGGAACCCAGCAACTGTATTGAGGGAGTACCAGCTGTTGAAATTTTGCGCCCATAACAATTTTGCACCTGTGCCAAATGCCACTGCCTTGAAACATCTTGCATTTCAAACACCACTTTGCACTAAATAGTACCTTTGGGGGCATAAAGCAGGGGTGTGTGTAGTGATTAGCTAGCATGCAACCCCCCCATCCACACTGCTGCCCTGCAGTTTCTTTTCCTTAAAAGCCAAGGTGCCCAGCTGAAGCACACTCTTTAAAAAAGGCTTGTTTAATATAACATGCAGTTTGACCCCATTTCCCAAGGAAAGTAGGGAAAGCATTTGGCCGTCACAATAAACCATAGTTTGTTATCTTTCTTCTTCTTTGGCAATGAGTCCGTAAGTGACTGTGGAAGACAATTCTGGATCCACACGTCCTTCCACAGTGGGGACATAGGTTTCTGGGCAGGAGTTGATCATGATGAGGTTTGGCCAAGCGTGCCTTCCTCTTAGCACATTTCTCCCTTGTGTCCTGAGTTTGAGTGTCTTCAAAGCCTTTGGTAAAGGCTGTTCTCCAATTGGAGTGCTCACAGGCCAGTGTTTCTCAATTGTTAGTGTTTATACTACATTGTTTTAGATTTGCCTTGAGACAGTCTTTAAACCTCTTTTGTTGACCACCAGCATTACTCTTTCCATTTTTAACTTCAGAATAGAGTAGTTGCTTGGAAGACGATAATCAGGCATCCGCACAACATGACCAGTCCAATGGAGTTGGCGTTGAAGAATCATTGCTTCAACACTGGTGATCTTTGCTTCTTCCAGTACACTGGTATTAGTTCGCCTGTCTTCCCAAGTGATGTGTAAAAATCACAGAGACACTGTTGATGGAATCTTTCAAGGAGTTGGAGATAGCGTTTATAAGTGGTCCATGTTTCACAAGCATACAGTAAGATTGGTAGTACAATAGCTTTGTAAACAAGGTTTGTTATGATGGGAATGGGAATCCACACGTCAATGCCCTTTTCCTTTTGTCCAGCTTTCACTTCTGATTTCAGCTAACCACAGTTTAGCTTCAGACCCATATCCTAAGTTGTGGTTAATCTTAACAATGGTTTGTTGACACTGGCCATCTTCATAGATAAGGGCTTGAAGTTGACTGGTTTCAAACAAACCATATTTAAGATTAATCACAATTCAGGATTTGGATCTAAAGATAACCATTTGGTTTGTTGGGTTTGGACACCATGGCAAGCTGTACTTAATTTAATAGAGTGATTATTCCAAACTCTACCTTGTGACTATGCCAAAGGAAGGAGCACATGAGCCCAGGCAGCTAGGCTCATTCCCATTGCAACAAACCATGGTTTATCATGATATCAAGACATAGATGTTGTCTCAGCTGTAAGCAGGGCTGGTGAAGTGACCTGCTTCAGCTAGCACAGAGGGGTGAGATTGGTGGGGATGTGGAATAGATGAAGACAATAACAGATGTCTGAATAGTACAGTGAGATGTTTTATATAGCAGGAGTAGAACATGTGATGCCCTCCAGATCTTCTTGGATTCCAGCTCCCATCATCCCCAACCTACATGGCCAATTGTCAGGGATAATGGGAGTTGTAGTCCAACAGTATCTGGAGGAAACCATGTTGTTTAAAAGCCAGAGTAGAGAGGTGTTTGAATTCCAAAATGTGTTGAGCCAGCAGTGCTTCCCTCTTTTGTTTCTACTGATGTTGACCACAGAATGCATCTTTCAAGCCTAACGGGGGAAGGGGCCCTCTGGACACCAGGAAAGGCTTCTGTGGGTACCTGTGGGCGCCACATTGGTGACCTCTGTCCTATAGTCTGCGAATGGTTCTCTCTACCTCATAATTTTGCTGAATCTGCAACACGGCTCTTAAGAGCTCTGCATAATTAGAAGCAAACGCTGAGATGAACTCTCGGCTCTCCGTCTTTTGCTGGGCCACCTCTTTGGGAAGATATAATGTATATTTCATTTAGTGCCTTCATTGTCCCTTTATTGCTTTCATTCAGAGAGTAGGCTGCTGAAATACCGCCAGTGGAGGAAAACACATTTCATGATGAATAGGCGTACAACATGAAAAATGAGATTGGAAGGATATCTAAACTAATTTCAGGTTATTACAGTCTTCATTGCCAACTAATTCTCAGTAGCTTTACTCCGGGTTTAAAGGCAGAAATTTAAAGCCCCTGCTTTGTATAATCTGTATCAACCAGCCCACCCCCCTCCCTGCTTCCTTTCAAAGTGGGGCTTTGCAGCAGTCTCTTTAATTTCCAGGAGACTGAATTTCACCTTTTATAACATTGAAAGACAATTATGCTGTCTTTATGATGAAGGATGTCTGCTTGGACCTGACAATAAAAGCCAATGTACTAATGCCAATAAATATCTGAACTATATATTTCATTTGGCTTCCCACCCTTTTAGAAGATATCGACTTTATAGCAGGGATAAAGTCCTGTGGATGGTTTTTGGACTTTTCTGATTTTGATTTTTTTAAAAAAAAAATTTGGACTGTGAACATCTGTCTGAGCCAGCACGGTCCATGGTCTGGAGAATGAGAGATCTAGAAACAGCTGGAGGGCCACAGGTTCCCCATCCCTGCTCTATAGATATAGCATTGAACTTGAGGGATTTTGGGGAACCTAATCCTTGCCAGGTGGAGTTGCTGTTAGTTGTGGTATGCCCCGCGGAGGACCTTAAGGTCCATAAATAGCAACACCCTAGAGGTCCTGGGCCCTAAGGAAGTCAGATTAGCCTCAACCAGAGCCAGGGCCTTTTCAACACTGGCTCCGGCCTGGTGGAATGCTCTGTCTCATGAGACCAGGACCCTACAAGATCTGTTTTCTTTCCACATGGCCTGTAAGACAGAGTTTTTCTGCCTGGCCTTTGGCTTGGAATCAGCCTGACCCCCTCCCCCTCTTTCCTTTCTCCTTCTGTGATGGAGCTCCTATTTAGGGACTTCACTGGCTTAGGTCCAGTCATGGCCGACTCTGGGGTTGCGGCGCTCATCTCGCTTTATTGGCCGAGGGAGCCGGCGTACAGCTTCCGGGTCATGTGGCCAGCATGACTAAGCCGCTTCTGGCGAACCAGAGCAGCGCACGGAAACGCCGTTTACCTTCCCGCCGGAGCAGTACCTATTTATCTACTTGCACTTCATGCTTTCGAACTGCTAGGTTGGCAGGAGCAGGGACTGAACAACGGGAGCTCACCCTGTCACGGGGATTCAAACCACCGACCTTCTGATCGGCAAGTCCTAGACTCTGGGGTTTAACCCACAGCGCCACCCGCGTCCCTATTGCCTTGATAGTTGCGGCTTAATTTGCAGCAAATCTCACCAGGGCTTAGCAACAAAACCTGTTTCACCATAAGGCCTTAACTTTAGCACATGGGAAGTGATAATAATGAGCAGAATAGCAATGAAGAAAGTACCTCTGCGCATCTGCAGAATTCCTTTCCAATTGACTCAAATGACCTTTAGGCCTGAGAATGATGTTCCCATCCATTATACTATAGTCTGTATTGATTGTTTTCCATTACAAACAAAACGTATGTATTAGGGAAGATGAAAGGTGACCTTTATATTCGTTGCCTATCTATCGATTGTGATAAAATGACAGGAAATGCACTCTGCAGGGACAAACTGAACAGCGTTCTGCTTTCATCCCCGAAACCTAAGCTGGTGCTGCCATCTTGTGTTCCAAAGGAACCACCGAGCCGAGAGAAAGACCTTGTTTACGGTGCTCAACATTTCAGTCTATCAGGAGGACCCGGCTTTGAAGTGGTCCTGCGACCCATTCTGGGTTTCACACTTTAAGAAAGGTTAAGAAAAGTTGGAAGAGGTTGAGAGCAGGGCAGCAAAAGATGGTCAGCGGTATGGAAAACAAGTCATATAGGGAAAGGTTGAAAGAACTAGGTCTGTTTAAGCTGGAGAAGAAAAGCGAGAGGGGACTCCAGGGGACCCTTCCTATGTCTTAGGGACTGTCACCGCAGGGGTGTTCACATGTGCACACATGTATTTTTTTGGGGGGGGGACTATCCCCCTTAAATATATATATTTTTAAAATAATATTTATTAGATGTTTTATAGCTATAAAAAGAAAAAAGGTAGAGAAAAACAATACATAGATTCAACAGACAATACATCAACAATAAAAAAGATACAATACAACAATACAACAAAAAAACCAAAAACGTTTAAACACACATCCAAGTTTCATATCTATATCTTTCATTTGCTTATTTCCTCGACTTCCTCGCACCTCCCTTTTTTGTATTCTAGTTCAAATTAGCTGGTTCAACAAATCCTTTCCCTCTTCTTCAATTTTTGTTCTATAATTTATCCTAACACAATTTAACTTTAACTTTTCCACTTTGGCACATTAACAATTAATATTCATATAGTTCTTAATAACACTTCTGCTAAAGCCATGTAACTTCATTCCAATAGTCTTCTAACATTCATTAATTTTGCAATATTTCTGTAAATATACTTTAACTTTTTTCCAATCTTCCTCCATAGACTCTTCTCCCTGGTCTCGGATTCTGCCAGTCATTTCCGCCATTTCCATATAGTCCATCAGCTTCATCTGCCATTCTTCCCGGGTGGGTAGCACATGTGCACACATGTAATTGGGTTGAACAGCTGTTCACATGTAGAGGTCAACAAGTGCAGAGCCTGTGTACAGAAGTGTTGAGCCGTATGACTCTTTCACACATGCGTGGAGACTGCTTGTACCTGTGTTCGGTGTAACATGCGAACGAGCATATCAGAAGGGGCCAAGACTTGCCCTCCACTGCCTCAGAGGCAGGGCTAGATTTGAGGGGCTTAAGTTACAGGAAGGTAGATTTCAGGGAAGCAAGATGTATTGGAGTGTTAATGCTGTGAATAATAATAATAATAATAATAATAATAATAATAATAATAATAATAATAATTTATTTATATCCAGCCCATCTGGCTAGGCTTCCCCAGCCACTCTGGGTGGCTTCCAACAATATATTAAAATACAGTAATGCATCAAACATTAAAAGCTTCCCTAAACAGGGCTGCCTTCAGATGTCTTCCGTAAAGTAACCACACATCAGAAAGATATACAAGAGGATTTTGCTCCTGCTTCATAATTATTTTTATTTGATTTGTTATTTATTTAATGTATGCAGTGCCCGTCATCAAAAGGCCATGTAGCAGGTCTGTAGCATAGAACACAAATGTCAGTATATATAACGTAATACCTACACGGTACAAAAATCATGACAGTTACATAAATGCAATTGTAACAATAAGAAATGTACAATAGAATGCAATTTTGCATATTTGCTTTTCCTGCCTTCCCTCCTTGGTCCAGTTCCCTCGTGTGTCATGTTTTTCAGATTGTAAGCCTCAGGCAGGGACTGACTTGTTTTAATTGATTGTATGTAATTGATTGGAGACTGGGGGTATGTAGAACAGTATGTTGTTGAGATTCAAGACATCCAAAGGTGAAGCAAGGAATTACTTGCCATTTTTCATCAAGAGTGAACGACAGGCAAGCGAAACGCCTGGTCTGCCGTGGGATTAGTGCCTGAGAAATTGTTTGAAAACACACAGAAAAGTATTAAATTTTAATCATTATTTGGTCCCGGTGAGGATTTTTTTTTCATTTGTTTGTTTACTCTCAGCCGGAGACGCTGCTTTGTTTCCTCTGAGGCTGAGGAGGAAACGGTAATTGTCTTATCAGTTAATCTGACTCTTATCTGCTCTTTGTCAACTTTCAATTGGATTTTCATTAGCCTGAGCTCAAGCCATGATGAATAAATAATTACAGTGATTGACATTTGCATTAAGCAAGAAACAAATAAAAATTCTCACCAGAGGCACAAATGGAAACAAATAATTAAAAATAAAGATACAGCATCTTGGCTCTTTAAGTTTAAATTATTGCTCCACCACCTATTTGCTGTGCAGTGTACAGAAGATCACCTAACTTGGCCTAGGGACATAGGAAACTGCTTTATACTGAATTTTATAATCTGGATATTAGAACAAGTCCTGTACATCCTTAGGGCCATATACCAGTTGTGTTTCCTTCCCTGACTATTTACAGCTCCTGCAGAAACTCACAAAATCCAGTTATTTGTGATCCATTCTCATCTCCTTGTGGCCAGGTGTAAGCCCTCCTAAGTCTTTCTCTGTCTGTGTTTCATACCCTCCAACATTTTCCTTCCCCAAATCAGGATGTTGGCAGGGCCATGCCAGAGTGCCTTCTCTGGCACATGTTGGAAGAGCCTGGAAGGCACTCTGGAGCCAACCTGCTGACGAGCGCTGAAGTGAGTGTCCTTTGGTCTGGGTCTCTGGTGTGACAAGCCCCCCCCCCCCCCCAGTACATTTCAGGATGCAGACAGAAGCCAGGATTGGCTTCTGCAATTCTGGAATGTCCCAAACCTTTGTGACCCGGTGGGTACACCTGGAATGCTGAATAATTACCAGGGGTCCTTTTTGTTAGGGATAATCCAAATGAAAATTCCCCAGTGTCAAAAAAGGTTATTTATGTATGCCACTACTGTGGCCCGTGTTTCATTAGCTCAAAAATGGAAAACGAGCGAGGTCCCAAGTAAAGAAGAGTGGCAACTTAAGCTGATCAAATATGCGCAGCTTGCAGACTTAACATATGATATAATAATAATTTATTATTTATACCCAGCCCATCTGACTGGGTTTCCCCAGCCACTCTGGGCGGCTTCCATCAAATATTAAAAACAATACAGCATCAAACATTAAAAGCTTCCCTAAACAGGGCCGCCTTCAGTTGTCTTTTAAAAGTAAAATAGTTGCTTATTGCCTTGACATCTGCTGGGAGGGCGTTCCACAGGGCAGACGCCACTACCAAGAAGGCCCTCTGCCTGGTTCCCTGTTACCTCACTTCTCGCAATGAGGGAACCGCCAGAAGGCCCTTGGCACTGGACCTCAGTGTCTGGGCTGGATGATGGGGGTGGAGACACTCCTTCAGGTATACAGGACCGAGGCCATTTAGGGCTTTAAAGGTCAGCACCAACACTTTGAATTGTGCTCGGAAACAAGAGAACAAGAGAACAAGAAGAACATACATTTAGAGAAGATTGGAAAATGTTTATGGAAAATATGGGGGAAATTGTGTACACCTGAAAACATTGGCAGCATTAAGATGAATTCAACTGTGTAAATAAGTTTTGATGGACGTAATAATGGAATACTGAATGCTTTAGTTTATGTAAAATATGCAGGGATTTGTGATATGCAAAATGAATCATGGAAAGAGAAGAAGGAAAGTCACGTGTTAAGTTGTAGGTGAACATATCAGATGACACAGCAATTCTTCAGGCAGCTCTTGTTTATTCAGAGGCCAGAACAGAACTGAACCGAAGGGTTCAGCCAACCTGCTTATACGGAGCTCAATTACAAAGCAACAGTAACAACTTTCTGTAACTATCCAATCACTGAACGTCACTTTCAATTCCTTATCTGCATATGCGGAAAAGAGGCACCCATATCAGTCACCTTTGCACTTTTCCTTTGTTCAGAAGGCAAGGAGGGTATCCAGTCATGGCATCCAATGAAATGTGGGAACATGTAAGGGTGTGTTTTCATTACAGGGGAGACTAAGGTGGTACAAACAGGAACTGAGCAGGAAGAGCAGCTTCTCATGTATTGAGGCTTTTTGAATGTGTATTTGCAGGTGTCATAGACACAATGGCACCTCTGGGTCCGTTGACCATACTATGAGGTGCAGAGAGAGAGAGAGAGAGAGAGAGAGAGAGAGAGAGACTCATGGCGTGCAGAAAGAAAAGCCAGGGAGCTTGGCCAAGGAACTCAGAGACACCTGTGATGGTTGTGAAGAGAAAAGGGGAGTCTTAAAAAAGAAAACAAGAGTGAAAACTGCAACAAAAATACTGTTCTGTGTTAACTCAGCAATGCAGCCTTTTGAAGTAATGAAAATGTAAAAGCGGCCTTCAGAGTTATTTGAGCTCCACACATCAAGCTTAGATTATGCCCCAGAGTTCTACAACACACAGGCAGGTGCTGCTCAGGGGATTTCCGCCATGTAAGGTGGCATGATAGCTCAGCTCCCACAGGTAGGAAATTTGGACAACCACTGGCTTAGCTTGTAATAGGCTCGTGCCCTTGTGTCGTTAGTCAACTGAGCTAAGAGTTGAAACCTAATGAGTTCTTTTAGCCAATTAAAACCTAACACGTTGTGACTAATCAAGGTCACTCAAGTCCTGCTGAATATTCTGAGCCTCTAACCTCAAACGCTCAGGGTTGGGGAGAACCAGCATCAAATTGGAAATAGGAATATCTTCCCAATACCAAGGGAAATTGTTTCACATGGACACCATTCACACAAACCGCAGGTGAGGTTTAAATCTGTTCCTGGAGTGTCCAACTTGGAGGGAGGGAAGTGGAAAATCACACGATTCAGGGTTCAGAATACAGAAAAAGAAAAGGAAGAATTGCACACATCAAAGGAGATGTCAGAGAGAAGATCTGTGGTCTTGGTTTCTCCCCATACGTGCTCATTTTTAAAAAGAATTTGATAACTAGTTGAATATTATTGAGGAAGAGGTTTTAACATCTCACCTGTAGTTTGTTCAGGGTGGTGAGAATTGTAAGTCTGCGAGGTCAGCACCCATAACAAACCCAGGGTTCATTGGGGGAAGCCATGACTGCCAAAGTGGTATAAGGTAAAGGTAAAGGGACCCCTGACCATTAGGTCCAGTTGTGGCTGACTCTGGGGTTGCGGCGCTCATCTCGCTTTATTGGCCGAGTGGTATAAGAATGCTTTAAATGTATGTTGTGGATGTAAGCTCAGTGTAGCTGCTGTAAAACGGAGGTTATGTGTGTCCCTGGCAGTATGTACCTGAGCCCTGCCTATAGAATCTGTACAGTCACAGAATAACAAATTGGTATGCCATGATTATTTTAAATGAAAGACAACGCTACGAAGGAAGTTTTCTACTACAGGCTTCTTTTGTTCTATAATGCGTTTGATGGAAGAATCATTTGGGGCAACTGAAGTTTGGAGTCTTTTCACATCAATATTATATTCTCGCTAGTTAGTGACAGTAATTGCCAGCTGCACTCAATTTTTGCCAGCTGTGTAATTTCTCCCAGAGGGAGAACAAAGTCAAAGAGGTGGTAGAACACCACAAAGGAAAAATCCATCCACAGTTGTCATTCTGTCTCCTCATCTGCATGGTATTTCATCTCTAACTGCTTC
This sequence comes from Podarcis tiliguerta, assembly GCF_965153285.1. Classification (NCBI taxonomy): domain Eukaryota; kingdom Metazoa; phylum Chordata; class Lepidosauria; order Squamata; family Lacertidae; genus Podarcis; species Podarcis tiliguerta. The sequence continues at coordinate 16,638,839 of NC_139540.1, read as the reverse complement.
TCTGCGTCCATTATCTCCAACCTGAAAATTGCCTCCTCTTCTCTCAGATTACTCACCATATCCCTTTCCATTTGTTTCTAAGCTCCCTGTTCCTTCTTGAGGAATCATTTTTGCGTTTTCTTCCTGTTTCTTGGAGTACATATTGAGGTCAAGGGCAGACTTGCAACCAGGGCTGACATCAGCACTGATTTCCGGCGAGATCTCACTGTAATATCACAAGATTTTGCACGCTCTGCCAGATCTTGTGAGATCTTGGTGATTTCTTGTGAGAGCTCGCCAAAAACTGGCACTGATAACAGTGCCGCTGGTGACGAAAGCAGCCAGGCACATGGAAGCGCCGTCTCAAGGACTTCTGCCACCCGAGGTGGCTGCTTCACCCCGTCTCATGGGTGGGCCAGGCCTGACTGCAGGGAACTTCAGGGCTAAGTTGTAGTGCTTCCACCAACTCACAAGGTTATCAACAAGACATTGTGTTCAAACCATCTTCTGACAGATTACCAGTACAGTGGTACCTCGGGTTAAGAACTTAATTCATTCTGGAGGTCCGTTCTTAACCTGAAACTGTTCTTAACCTGAAGCACCACTTTAGCTAATGGGGCCTCCCGCTGCCGCCACGCCGCTGCTGCATGATTTCTGTTCTCATCCTGAAGCAAAGTTCTTAACCCAAGGTACTATTTCTGGGTTAGCGGAGTCTGTAACCTGAAGCGTCTGTAACCTGAAGCATCTGTAACCTGAGGTACCACTGAATTAGAATCTGGAAAGCTAGTAACATAGGATGCTGCTTTATACAGAGTCAGGCCATTGGTCCACCTAGCTCAGTACTGTCTACACTGACTGGCAGTGGCTCTCTATGGTTTTCAAAGGAGGGTTTTGCTCAGCCCCTCCTGGAGATGGTCAGTTTGCATTTCTTAGTACAGAAAGTATTGATCTGATGTGTAGAGATATTTCCTATTCTACTTAATTCAAGAGGGTTCAAGAAGATTCTCTATCTGAAAGAAACTTCATGATGTTCGGGTTATTCCTTCTGGGAAACTGAGTACAGCTGGTTTAAACTGATTCTGTTATCCTTTCTGTCAAGGTCATGCTGACTATAATAGTAGGGCCAGAAGGAGCCCGGGGTTCACTCACTTTCTCTTTCTATCTCTTTGTTCTGGTGTGGTGTTCTGTATGCTATAGTGTTAAGGTTTAGTCTTATTATAAGTTCTAACAAAATAAAAAAATTCCTTCCAGTAGCACCTTAGAGACCAACTAAGTTTGTTATCGGTATGAGCTTTCGTGTGCATGCATCTGAAGAAATGTGCATGCACACGAAAGCTCATACCAATAACAAACTTAGTTGGTCTCTAAGGTGCTACTGGAGGAATTTTTTTTATTATTTTGTTTCAGCTACGGCAGACCAACACTGCTACCTACCTATATCTAGAAGTTCTAAGTCAAATTTAAGTCTGCTGCAACTGGATTTCTTATGGACAGTGCCAATCCTGAATGTATTGGATTTGTGACCATTGTGCTCATTTGCCTTCAGTAGCAGTAAAGTTCTGCTGGATGAAATACAATTGCCTCTGGTCTATTTTTGGGGAACTCTGCAACGTGTTTAAATTGTCCTCCTCCACGGATGACAGAGATTGAACCTGGAACCTTCTGCACAGGTGCAAAATGTCTTATTCTTTTTAAGTGGATTTGTTGTGCAGGGTGACAGAGCTCTTTAATCCACTTTTACAGCACAAACCTAAAGTTTGGGTGTGTTCTCAAATCCCTTCCAACAAATACTCGCAGTCTGTGAGTCAGGAGAGGACGTGCGCTTGTGTGATGTGGTTCGGATGGCTTTGTCTAGTAAAGGTAAAGGTACCCCTGCCCGTACGGGCCAGTCTTGACAGACTCTAGGGTTGTGCGCCCATCTCACTCAAGAGGCCGGGGGCCAGCGCTGTCCGGAGACACTTCCGGGTCACGTGGCCAGCGTGACATCGCTGCTCTGGCGAGCCAGAGCCGCACACGGAAACGCCGTTTACCTTCCCGCTAGTAAGCGGTCCCTATTTATCTACTTGCACCCATGGGTGCTTTCGAACTGCTAGGTTGGCAGGCGCTGGGACCAAGCAACGGGAGCGCACCCCGCCGCGGGGATTCGAACCACCGACCTTTCGATCGGCAAGCCCTAGGCACTGAGGCTTTTACCCACAGCGCCACCCGCATCCCAGGCTTTGTCTAGTTTCTAGCAAATGGCAAGTGCGCCAGAGGATGTGCCCAGAATCTCTGGCAGTGCATAAGGGTTATGCCACAGTTTGGATGGTTGTCGAAAAGTTGCCCTCAGGGTAAGAAGTTTGAACTCTGTTGGCTTGGAACAATTCAGCAGATGCTGGTATGAATTGAAAAGGCATTAGCAGGAATAAAGTCTGGGTTGGTTTTTTTTAAGAAGCCACCTTGGGATTTAACTTTAAAATAAATATTGTATCAGAAGTTAACTGTAATCAGACAGTGGCAGGCTTGTGTTAAGAATGAAATTGGAAATCCATAGGCAAGAGAATTGATGGGACCTGCGGGGATACAGATTATATAATATCAATATGAATCTCATGATTCTTCTTTGACTGGCACATATTTAATTCCTTCAAAAGAAATAAAATATGTGTACAGGCCTGTCCTTGATTAGAAGCAGATACCTTCCCAGTTCATTCCTGGGGAAAACAGAATATTTTCTCTCTCCCACTATCCTTTTGTTCTTGTGTACCTTCATCCTTTCACACCATTTTTGTCTTCAAGAGCACATAGGCAGTTTTAAAAAGACAGTGGTGAGCCAAGAAACGAACTTTTAACAATAAGGTAAACAGCAAGTGTGCTTAGACATGTGGCAGGCTGCATGTGAGGTCCATTTAAATCATGTTCAAATATGTCTTATAATGAATTTTTGCCAACTCCCAACCAGACCCATTGATGATAATGCAAGATGACTCACAAATCCAGCCCCATTTTCTCATTCAATTACTTGGGCAGTGGAAAAAGAGGCTAGAGTTTTATAGCCTCCTTCTCTTTTCAGCACAGCTTCTAAGATCCGTATCTTAACTATTAATCTCCCAATTATCAGAATTCATTGTATGTATCTGAGAAGTCTCATTTCAACTAGGGCATATCACCCAACTGAAGAAAGCTTACAGTGAAGTTCTATATGTGTTTACCAGCAGTTAGTCAGACTGAGTTCAGCTGGACTTACACATGTAATTGTGTGCAGGACTTCTTCCTCCATTGATTAGTCTTATCTAACCAACTGGATCTACATAAATTTGCACAATTTTGTAGGAATTAGCTCTGACTGTTAGCTAGGCAGATTGAGGTGGAGACAGAGAAGAATCAGGCAGGGGAGGAGAAGTAGAGCCAGGCAGAATCTGATGAGTTGTTGTGCCTGGCAGAATCCGAGCGAAAATGCTGCTAGTTGAGAAATCTAGTCTTGGGGTATGTGGTTGCATTAAATCTTTGTCATACTCCAATCAGGCCAGTGGTGTAGTGGGTGGGGGGTACAGGGGTGGTTGCCCCGGGTGCAAAATTGTTAAGGGTGCAACATTTTAACACCCAGTGCTGCCTCAACACAGCTGTGTACTTCCATAACATGGCTGCATGCAAACCAGGAAGTGATCTCTCTAGACAATGGAATTGTTGTTGTTTAGTCGTTTAGTCGTGTCCGACTCTTCGTGACCCCATGGACCAGAGCACGCCAGGCCCTCCTGTCTTCCACCGCCTCCCACAGTTTGGTCAAACACCTGCTGGTAGCTTTGAGAACACTGTCCAACCATCTCGTCCTCTGTCGTCCTCCATCTTTCCTGCCATCAGGGTCTTTTCCAGGGAGTCTTCTCTTCTCCTGAGGTGGCCAAAGTATTGGAGCCTCATCTTCAGGATCTGTCCTTCCAGTGAGCACTCAGGGCTGATTTCCTTCAGAATGGATAGGTTTGATCTTCTTGCAGTCCATGGGACTCTCAAGAGTCTCCTCCAGCACCGTAATTCAAAAGCATCAATTATTTGGCGGTCAGCCTTCTTTATGGTCCAGACAATGGAATAACTCTTCTTATCTCGCGCCTACAATCTCCTGGGTGAAGTGGGCGCTGTTAGGCAGTCAGTCTGTTTCCCTTCCTGCCCCCCCCCCGGGCACTGGCAACCCATGCTACACCACTGCCTCAGGCCCTCTGTTTGGAAGCACCCTTTGACTCACCCTAGAGCACAAGTGGCTTAATAGAAAGGGATGAATCTACTATGTAAAGAGAGCTGGTAATAAGACAAAGCAGCGTCAAAAAGGTTGCACAGCCCCATTTTAAAATTAGATGTGAAGTAGCTCTTAGACACAGGCCCGAGGGAGCTGCAGTTCTTTCAACAGCAGCTCTGAGGGTATGTCCCCATGTCCCCATGCACACACCTTGAGCACTGCTCTCAGAGAGCTGCATGCAATAATTAAAATATTGGTGGTAAATTACAACCAGGTTTTTAATCCCTCAAATAACAAGGTCTCTAGGTTGGGGAGTTTACGTTTCATGATTGCATCTGATGAACAGACCATTGTCTGTTGAACTCCAAAACATTCATTTAAACCTTTATTACCTTCCCTTGCAAGAACTGATGAATTACTATCTCATTGTAGTGGGCTCTGAGGCTACTCAGTTTTGTCAAGCGACCTAAGCTTTTAACAAAGGGCTCCAGTTTGATGATGACAGGCACAGAAAGCACAAAGGACAATTTCTTGGGAGAAAGAGATTTAAGTGACAAGCAGTTATAAGTGAGGAGCAAATAAGGGGTCGCTCAGTTACCAAGTCCACATAGGCTGCCATGCAGAATACATTTTGTAGAGGACAGCTAACAGTTCTTTCAATAGGTGATTAGAGACAATTTGAATGTGTTATAAGTATGCAACACCAGAGGGCACCAGAGAGCAAAAAAATTCTATGTGATTTTTACACCGTGTTTTCTTTTGTTATAGTGATTTAATTTCTGACCTATTTATAGCATTCCTCCTCCCCGCCCAGTAAATCTACCCATAAACTGATTAAAATAAATAAATGAATAAATGTAAACTCAACATGTTGGAGACACACACAAGAGAGGTAGCTATGATTCTCAGATCACTGGGTTGCCTCAGATTATATCTTTATCCAGCATCCATCCCTATTCGCTTTCACAAATCTTACATGGTAGTCAGTACAGTGGTACCTCGGGTTAAGTATTTGATTTGTTCTGGAGGGCTGTACTTAACCTGAAACTGTTCTTAACCTGAAGCATCACTTTAGTTAATAGGGCCTCCTGCTACTGCCGCGCCGCCAGAGCATGATTTCTGTTCTCATCCTGAAGCAAAGTTCTTAACCTGAAGCACTATTTCTGGGTTAGCAGAGTCTGTAACCTGAAGTGTATGTAACCTGAAGCGTATGTAACCCGAGGTACCACTGTACTATTTTTCTAGAAAAGGAGGTGCCGGAACTCACCATGAATGCCTCCCTCGTTCTCTTAGAATGGCAATGGCACCAACCTGAGAGGTGCCGAAACTCAGTTCCTGCTTATTGCAACTGGTAGGATGGAAGGCAGGGAGCCCAAACAGTGGACCCACAACCACGGGGCGAACCACAGCCAATAATTCTAGTTTTCATAGAATTTCCTGCCTCCTTTCACTGAACTGCTTTAAAAAATGCAGTGTATGTGGCCTTGCTTTCATTGGTGGAAGAAATCTGGGACTATCAATGCAACAAGAAAGAAAGGCAGGATTATGAATGCTAAGAATTAAATAAACTACCCTATCTTGAATGATCTCCGTTAGCACCAGCTCAGCCAGACTGTGGCATAAGATTTTACGGTGGTAAAAATTAGTGCTGACCAAGGCTATTTTTAACTTCTTGATAAGACATTCAGAACGCGATGCCTACAAAGAATGCTTCAGTTTATTGCTGTCTCTCCTGCCTCCACCCCGCCGGAAGCTAATCTAAATTAGAATCTCCTGAGATCAATAGCTCATATATATTTTTTACAGCAGAGCGTTCTAACTGTATCATATAGATTAGATAAATCATCTTCCACCGCACTTGAAAGTTTATAAGTTGCAGGGGTAAAAACTACATCAGAACTGGCATTAGGAGAAGTAGCTATAAAACACCATTTTTCTACAAGTGCTGGCTTTAAAGCATAGCAGCTATTTTGATTGCAAATCCATTCCAAGATCATGGTAGGCCTGCTGTTCTTACAGGATAAACATTACTCTTTATAATATCGCTTGGTGACATGTTGCAGAGTTCTTGGCCGCGTTTGTGAAATGAACAGATCAAGGATCATGCGTGGGATGAAATGGGAGGACATTCAAAGTAAAAACTATGCATTTATAACACACACACCGAGAAAGCATTATCGTAGATTCAGAAAGCTGTCTGATGAAGGAAAAGGCACAATCAGTTAGCTGTAGCCTACCTTAGTTCAAGGGACGCGGGTGGCACTGTGGGTTAAACCACAGAGCCTAGGACTTGCTGATCAGAAGGTCGGCGGTTCGAATCCCCGCAATGGGGTGAGCTCCCATTGCTCGGTCCCTGCTCCTGCCAACCTAGCAGTTCGAAAGCACCTCAAAGTGCAAGTAGATAAATAGGTACCGCTCCAGTGGGAAGGTAAAAGGCGTTTCTGTTCTCTGGTTCACCAGAAGCGGCTTAGTTATGCTGGCCAAATGACCTGGAAGTTGTACACCGCCTCTCTCGGCCAATAAAGCGAGATGAGCGCCGCAACCCCCGGCCACGACTGGACCTAATGGTCAGGGGTCCCTTTACCTTAGTTCAGGCTCTGGCGGAATGAGCAGATGAGCCCAATAGTGGGTCCAAAGCGGGCAATTTCTGCATGTTCTGTAGAGGGAGGTGAGGGGCAAGCCTGGGAAGGTAGCCCACCTAGGATAAGGAAAACTCATTACCTTTGGGAGAAGAAAAGGCTAAGGAATAAACCCTACACAAATCCGAAGTGAAGTCCCTGCTTCCGGCAACTCCTGTAGCCAATCTGGTGTCAAACATATTGCTCTGCTTTCCTTTGGACCACATCAGTGAGACCAAGAGATGACTCCTGTCGTCTGGGCAGCCGACGACCTCCATACACACTGCCCAGGTTTGTGCCCCAAGGAGGTTCCTTTGGTTCTGCTAATGCAGCCGTTTGACTTCACCCTCGGAGGCACACTCCATTGTTTGTTGAGACAGATGGCTGCCAACAAGCTTAGTTCGGATCCCAACTCAGAACTACGTCGCAGATAATGTTTTCTTTTGCAGGGGTGTAGGAGATAGCTGTTTACACAGTGGTAGGCTGTGTGGCACCCTCCAAATGTTGTGAACTATAACTCCCATCATCCTTGATCACCAGCCATGCTGCCTGGGAGTTAGGGAAAGTGTGATCTGAATGGGCGTCATGATGTGAAGGGCTGCAGCTCATCAGGAGAATGCTTCACATGCAGAAGGCTCTCAGGTTCGATTCCTGACCCCTCCAGGCAGGGGTGGGAATGTCCCCCTGTTTGAAACCCTGGAGAGGCACTGCCAGTCCATGTATGAATGCTCAATAAACAGGTCAGCTGGAGGAGCTCCCTATTGCATAGCCCAGCTGAAATCCGACAACTTCTGGAGTAATAGGCTGAGCTACTGGTTGGAATCGATATGTCAGGTGTGGGGGCAGGAGCCAGGCCCTGTGACCAATAGGACTTTGCAGGACTGGGGCCTTCCTAAGTTTGTTTGAAGAGGCAAGGCACAGCCTCACAGGTGAGGCTGATTGGTAACTCACAGCACCTGGTGGCAAGAGCTGGGAAGGGATATAAGGTCAGCATTTTCCCTTCAGCTCTTTGCCATAGCAACACGTTCCCTGCCTTGCTGCATTTGACTCCTTGCTTCTTGATCCTCGGACCCCTGACTTCATGACTTCTTGCTTCCTCAACCCTTGGACCTTTGGTTTCTGACTCCTGGCTCTTTGACCCTCGGACTCTTGGCTCCCTGACTCCTGGCTTCCGGAGTCCCGTTCCTGCTCCCACCCCACCGTCTTGCCCCCGGTCCCGATGTCCTCAGCCGGGACTTTGACCGCTAGTGAACCAGACCATGACATGATAACTCTGTATCTCATCTCTATCACTTTCTTCCAGCTCCAGAAATTCCAGGCTTTTGCCTAGGCTGAGGATTTTAGCAATTCTATGCTACCCCTGATAAGAGGAGGGTGCTTAGGGACTAACTATATGTTGAAGCAGTTTGCAATAAGGAAAATCAAAACACACAATCAAAATACCTAGCTGTCCAATAAGCATGATTTCAGATTATTTACATTTTTTTAAATCCAAATGTATAAATATGCAATATACATAATAACTATATCTATGGAATTTAAGACTGGAGAAACTGACTAGGCAGTATGACAGAAGATGCCTTATACTAAATCAAATCATTAGATTGGTCCATCTAATTCAGTATTAGATTATTGTAACTCGCTCTACGTGGGGCTGCCCTTGAGACTGACCCAGAAACTCCAGCGGGTGCAGAATGCCGCGGCGAGACTCCTTATGGGGTCTTCGCCGCGAGATCACATTCATCCGGTACTATACCAGCTGCACTGGCTCCCGGTGGAGTACAGGATCAGGTTTAAGGTGCTGGTTTTAACCTTTAAAGCCCTATACGGCCTAGGACCCTCGTACCTACGGGACCGCCTCTCCTGGTATGCCCCACAGAGAAACCTACGGTCTTCAAATAAAAACATCCTGAAGGTCCCAGGCCTCAGAGAGGTTAGGCTGGCCCCAACTAGAGCCAGGGCTTTCTCGGCTGCGGCTCCAATCTGGTGGAACGCTCTGTCACAAGAGACTAGGGCCCTGCGGGACCTGACATCTTTCCGCAGAGCCTGCAAGACAGAGTTGTTCCACCAGGCCTTTGGTCAGGGCCTAGCCTGACTCCCTCCTCTGGCAACCTGCACAGAATTTTGCTTAACGGTTGCCGTTAATTTGATTTTAATTAATTTTTATAATGGAATGTTTTTAGAATGTTTGATTGTTTGATTATTTAATTGTTGTTAGCCGCCCTGAGCCCGGCTTTGGCTGGGGAGGGCGGGATATAAATAAAATTTATTATTATTATTATTATTATTATTATTATTATTATTGCTTTCTCTGCAATATTCTGCTCTGCAACCATCCTCCTGTTTGACCACTGGCCGTGGTGGTTTGGGGCTGATGAGAGCTGGTGTCTAACAGCATCCCTGCTCAGCATCACCTTTCCTTAACTTGATGTCTTCCAGATGTTTTGCACAAAAACGGCCATCAGCCTCAGCCAGCATGGCCAAAGCCAGAGATTATAGAGGTTGTGCTCAAACTTCTGAAGGGCACCAGTTCTGGGAAGGCTATGCCTCTGGCATGAGTAGACCAGTCCTGTCCCTGAGCAGAAAGGGGGAAAGGTTGGAGAGAACAAACCAAACTTGCCTTCAAGAGGGTAGTAGTCAAGAGGTAGCCTAAGCAACACAGAGGCATCAGGGCCTCTGCCTTGAAGGAGTGCTAAGTCCAAATGCTTGGATGTAAGAAAGCGTCATTTTCCATTTCCCCCCTGTATTCATCACATGCATCACTGTTTCCGTTCCACTGCTGTTCAACTTCTGCCAAAAATATCTGTCTCACAGTACTCTGTGGCGAAATTATGTAATTTACACAGATAACTGTTGATTACATAAACTATGTTGTCTTTACATCATTCTACCCCATTCATTTCAATGAAAAGGAAACACAATACAAATGGAGGAATGTAATCAGTTATGTATAATTTGCAGATTGAAAGCAACAGCAGTGAACACCAATCGTATTCTCTGACTTGCTTTCTTTTCCAGAGATGGGGCAATTTGGCAAATATGACCAATTTCCTCTCCTGTTTCTGTTTCTGTCAGAATTCTCCGCCATCCCTACCCAAAGGTAAAGCAGCCAGACATTTTAAAGCACACTTTCCTGCACATTTGGGTAGGGAAAAGTTAACAACGAAATTGTTACTAACACTGGAAAAGCAGTAAAATCGCTGTACAGAAACTTAATTTTGAAAAAGGGATGTCTTTGGCATCTCAATGGAATCTTTTCTCTGCCAAAGCAACTGACCTGTTTAATGTAGGCTCCATGATAAATATAAGATTTAGTATGGGGCCAGGGAGATGTAATTCTTTTAAAGTCCAGCCAGGCAGGCAGTGGGAGTCGTCATGTGTAATCATTCCTGGGTTACTAGCAGCTTGGCTTTTCAAATTAAAGTCCAGATCCAATTGTGCTGGATTCATTAAAGAAGAGAGAAGACTCAGAGCTGCCCAAGGAGCACTTGCCTAGTATATCACACCTTAGGGGGAAAGCAATAAAAAATATTCTTAAGAAAGAAGGGAAAACACTGCAAGGATTCTTGTATAAACAGGGTAAAGGATGAGCTTCTCAAGGCCCTTCCAGATTGGTGTGAGGGCTATTTTTGTGAGTTTATTCTGCAATATGTCACTGATGCAATCTTAGGACATTAGTGGTGGATTTATACTGGATCCTCTCCACATCATTCTGCTTTCTTACTTGTTCTGTTATGCTTTCCCAAAGTTATTGCATGATAGCCATATGGCACAGCACTCTTGCACTCTTGCGTAATGAAAGTAGGACATTTGTGATACGAAAACTTACAGGATTTCAGCAGGAAGTTACAGGACATGCACTGATGGACATGCACAAAGGAGTCTGTCCACCCATGGGTGTAGCCAAGATATATTGGGGGGGGGGGGCAAGGCACCCACCTGACATCATCCTGTGTTTGGTTCTGTCTAGCTGATTAGGAATGAAATGTCCCAACAACAGTTACTTTAAATTACAGTTATACCTTGGGTTACAGACGCTTCAGGTTGCATTTTTTTCAGGTTATGGACCAGCCAAAACCCGGAAGTACCGGAATGGGTTACTTCCGGGTTTCGGGGTCACGCATGCGCAGAAGCGCTAAATCATGCTTTGCGCATGTGCAGAAGCGCAAAATTGCAACCCCCACGTGCGCAGACGTGCCGCTGCAGGTTGCAAACGCTGCGGGTTGTGAACATGCATCCTGCATGGATCACGTTCACAACCCAAGCATCCAAGGGGTCATCCATTTTGATCCCAAGTGCTTGGAAAAATCTGTCAAAATCTTTCTGCAATTCCTACTTCTTCTTCTTTTTTTTACTTGATTTAAGGGGGAGCAGCTGCCCTCACCCCAAGGCTCCCCCTGGCTACACCCATGAGTCTACCCTAAATCCTTTCCAGGCATAAACAGTATTGAAAGTGGGATTGCGTACACCAATGCCATCATGAGCACAAATGATCATGAATGCACAGTGAAAGGGACACCTTTAACCTTTGCAATGAAGAAAAAGCCATTACTTTGCAAATTAAGCATATGTTAGCCAGTGGGAGGGTGGGGGAATAGCTGGGCATCTGCTGAGGTCAACACAATTCTGGGGGCTTCCACCGCTGACTCCAGAGCCTCTTGACTCTTGCTCATCTTCCTTCCTTCTAATGCATTGCCAAAAAACCTGAGATGGTCGCTATACAAAACTGGTGGCAATTATTACAGGCCACTCTAATTAGAGAGTGGGATGGAGTGAAGGAATACATGAAAAAATATGGTTCCGGAATTGAAATATTAATAGAGAATGTGTAAAACGTGCAGGGGTAAGCAAGAAAATAATAATAGAATCAATAGAATAATTATTAAATTAGAGTGGTACCTCGAATTACATACGCATCAGGTTACATACGCTTCAGGTTACAGACTCCGCTAACCCAGAAATATTACCTCGGGTTAAGAACTTTGCTTCAGGATGAGAACAGAAATCGTGCTCTGGCGGGGCGGCGGCAGCGGGAGGCCCCATTAGCTAAAGTGGTGCGTCAGGTTAAGAACAGTTTCAGGTTAAAAACAGACCTCCAGAACGAATAAGTACTTAACCCGAGGTACCACTGTATAACAACCCAACAAGATGGAAGAAGCAAAATATTGAGATCACACATGGGTGAAGGGGAGTGGGGGGTAGATAGGAACCTATAATATCATTTATAATATAATTTGTTAATTGTGTTGTATTTACATATAGCAAAGGGAAGCCTAGAGCGCTTAGATATATTTTAATTTAGGTAATCTATGTAATAGGCTTATGTTAGAAAATGAATATGGATTTTGAATTTGATGTTTGTAATTTTGGGGGGGTTTTGAAATAAAAATTAAAAAACAACAACAGAGTGGGTCGCCGTAAAAGAGCACAGATTTGCACAAAATTTGGCTAGCTTGATGTACAGATGCTGAAATCTGAATGGAAGCACAATAAATAGACCATATTGGGGAAGACTGTGTCCAGGTGGTGTGTCTCTGTTCAGCCTGATGCTCAGGTGTTGTTCCCTGTCGATGGACAACTGTCAAGGCTTCTGCTCTTTCTTCTTAGGTGTCTTTAAACCACACTTGGACAGAGGACTGACCTCTGTAAAGCAGGATATGAGGCCACCCTATTGCTGCTGCTGCTGCTTGTCTGTCCACTCTTGAGCATCCAAGCAGTGGTGAGAGTGAGGACATAGAACAGCATCTTCCACTTGTCCATTTTCCTGCTCCAAGGAAGACTGGTCCCCAAGGGCTTTGGCTTCCAGAGGAGCTGTTCCTTCAGCACTGATGGAGTTAGCTCAAACTGAGAACTTATTTAAGAACTGGAAGGCAAAGCCCTGAGGGAGCAGGTACCACCCCGAGGTGCTGTAGGACTCCAACTTGCATCACCCACAGCCAGCACAGCCACTGACCAGGATGATGGTAGCCCAACAACATCTGTGGGGCCACAGGTTCCTTATCCCTGAACTGGGTCATCCCGCAACGCTTCCTTGCATGAGTTGCTACATCCATGGCAGCAGCATTACTGTGCATTTGGTAACTTTATGCTTCATTGGCTTGTGTTTCTTCGGCTGGCCTTTCTGTTCCAGTATCCAGAGACCCTAATTTAAGGCTACGTTGGGTCTCCAGCCTCTCTGGTCTGTTTGCGCTGTTAAATTGCCGCACAGCTGACTAGAACAACCACTCAGCATTGATTATCTTTTTGTCTCACAATAGTGTCTCGTTCCATAAACTGTGTCTTTGTGCGTCGGGAAGGGGGAGAGGCAATTAAAGAAGCATCTTGTTGTTTTGCTCATTTTCAGTAGTTAACGATTCCACCGGCTTCTTTTTAAACGTTTCGTTCAATATTTTATTACTTATTGAAATCGAGGCAGTGTGGTAAATTAGAGCCCGTGCGTGCTATTTCGCTGTGCATGCTTCAGGAAGACTTCTGGGTTTATACAGAGTTTACAAGCTCCTTTTCCTTCCTAGGGCCCAAGGCAAGGATGACTGATGGCAGGAATGGGAAGGGGGGCCCTGTGGCCCTACAGATATCAGTGGGCTGCACAGTGGCTGAGCTTCACGCTCCGGCACTGGGGGGCGGAGAGCAGGTGGGGGTGGGGCTGGGGGTGTGGTGCACCGCCTGTGGGGGCATGGCACCCAGTGTGGGCAGAGGGGCAGCCGCGATGGCACCCCACCGGGATCGCACTGCTGGTGGCAGTGCGCTCCCCCCCGCACTCCTCTTCCTCTGCCAGTGGGGCTGCACCTCCCATCATTCCTTAACCTTAGCCATGCTAACTAGGGCTGATAGGATGCAATTCAAACAATTATGGGGTTGGGAATGGGGTTTCCCCAAACCTTTCCATGGCAGCAGGATTCGCCAGCTCCCATCACCCCCAGCCAGCATGGCCAATGGTTTAATATCTTTTTTAGCAGCCCCTCACAAGGCATGGTTTGTATGCCAACGTAGAAATAAGATGGAATGGGTTGCTTCCTTTCATTGCTAGTTGTCAGATACTGATTGGGCAGGGGGGGGGGGAATAGTGGATGCCGCCTCCTCAGCCTGAACGTGCCAGAGAAGAAGGAGACATTACTGTGGTACCTTGGTTTATGAACTTAATCCGTTCCAGAAGTCCGTTCTTAAACCAAAGCATTCTTAAACCAAGGCGTGCTTTCCCATAGCAGAGGGGGACTCAATTTACAAATGGAACACACTTAACAGGAAGAGAAATATGTTCTGCTTCCAAGGCAAAGTTCACAAACCAAAACACCTACTTCTGGGTTTGCAGCGTTCTTAATCCAAGTTGTTCATAAACTAAGCTGTTCTTAAACCAAGGTACCACTGTATAGATTTGGAAAGGTGGGCTGTGAAAGGTCCCAGACCAAACAGAGGGGAGAAGCTGGGAAATATTGGAAGAGGAGCAGGAAGAAGCAGCAGCACCAGGGGAGAGACAGCAGACAGACTCAGTGTCTTTGGAAAACATTCCAGACCCCCGCTTCTCCCAGAACCCAGCAGGCATTGAAATCAGGAGAACAGAAAGCTCAGAGGCAGAAAGCTCAGCTTAGCCATTGTAGGGATAACGTATAATAGGAGAGACGGAGGGGGTGGGGCTGTACTTGGAGCAACACCATTATTACTACAAGAGCTCCTTTCTAAGGCCCTCTCTGTGAATATTGAATAAAAAGACTTGGTAATGTGATGGACTGGGACTCGGGCTCAGGCTCGAACCAGAGGAGTCTCAGTCCGCACTGGATCCTTTGCCTCAGGTGGCATCTGAAGCAAGTCTGGGGCCTGATTCTGAAGAGCCCCAGTCTGCACAGGTTCCCCTGCAGCAAGCACCAGCTGGGCCGAGTCAGGGGCCTGAGCCTGCCCTGGCTCCAGATGCGGGGATTACCTCATTGCCTCCAGCTGGGCAATCACTTACAGCTGTTCCTGGGTCAGGAGAGGCTGAGGTGGCCTCTGGGTCTAGTAACCCACCGACATCTCCCGAGCTGCAGAGACTAAGGTCTGAGAGGAGGAGAGACCTGAGTACTCACAGGAGGAGTGCTCACTTTCGGGCGAGACAGGGAGGTGAGTCACCGGGGGATCAGGACCGGCCGTTACCCCGCCAAAGATAAAAGGCTGTTGGACCCTGCCCCAGGTTGTGGGAGCAACATTGCTGTTTGCTGGAACCTGCCTGTGATCCTGTGCCTGACCTTGCCTGGTTTCCTGCCTCGTGTCCTGTCTTGGCGCTGCTGGACTGGCTTCTCATGGAACCCTTGGATTTGGGACTGGACCTGGACCGCGTTACTTAGGTTACCCCTGGGCCCAGCACAGGTAAGAACTCTCCTTCTCTAGCCAATTCTTGGTTGCCTACCATGGGGGGGCGGGAATCAGATTCCCTAAAGCCTGTCACTAGTAGGGATGCTTGAGGAACTCAGTGCTTGCGGAGAGTGCCTGGGGCAACCCAGTCAGATAGGCAGGGAATTATTATAATAATGATGATGATGATGTCTCTCCTTTGCTTGTTATTTAATGAGAGGCTGAGGAGCTGTGTGTCAGGGATGTGTGTCCAGAATTGCAGACATTGCATTGGACAGGGCGTGGGTAGGTGTTACTAAATGACCTCCAAAGTCCCTTCCAAGAATCTGAGTCTATGATGTGAACTGACTTGATTGGCATCTACCAGACTAATGCGTAGATTGGAACTCATAGGGCAATTCTGACCTTGGCTTCTGAACAGTGCGGCTTTATGTAGCAACGGGATCATTACAGCAGAAGGTGTGGGCGCTGGAGGGGAGGTGCAGACTGGTGGTTGTTCTAGTTTGGAGCTGATATAGTGATTGGGACTGATGCTATCATATGACAGTGGCGGGGCCAGCATATCCCAGGCCAGCTGAGCCATCCTTGCCTTCAGAAGGTCTCATTTTGGGGTCTTCCACTGGCAGCCTTCCTCCCACCTGCATGTTTGGTAGGCAGAAGAAGCTCTGCAATGATAGAGTGATGCTTGCATCATGTTGCAGGAATGGCAGCCAGCTTAGCTGGCTGTAGGAATGGTATGAAAATTCAATCCAGTTCACATTTAAAGATGAGCTTACCAAATTTGTACCTTCTTAAACAATATGCAAACTGAAACCCAGAGCCAGTGTGGTGTAGTGGTTAAGAGCGGTAGTCTCGTAATCTAGGGAACCAGGTTCGCATCTCCGCTCCTCCACATGCAGCGGCTGGGTGACCTTGGGCCAGTCACACTTCTTTGAAGTTTCTCAGCCCCACTCACCTCACAGAGTGTTTGTTGTGGGGGAGGAAGGGAAAGGAGAATGTTAGCCACTTTGAGACTCCTTAAAGGGAGTGAAAGGCGGGATGTCAAATCCAAACTCTTCTTCTTCATCATCCTTCACACTGTACACTTCTCTGAATTTTGCAATGCTGTTCTGCAGCCAAAAATGCATGTACTAGGGGATGTTCTGCACATGAATGCATACATTAGTGGAGACAGCATACAAAAATGCATCGCAGTAAGGAAAATTGCTTTGCAAAAATGTGTGCATTAGACAAAATTGCATACATTAGGAGAATCTCACACTAATCTGGGAGCAAATTTTGATGAGGACTTAAAATATTGCAACCTGGTGAGGAAATGTGGAAAACTGAACTTAAGATAGGAAAAATAAGAAAACAAAATTGACACATTTGCCCACCCCTTGTTAGGTGGAGGTGTTCAACCAACCCTGGAGTAAGGGGGTGGGGCAGTTGGGATTACTCTGTTACTTATGCACTGACTTTTGCACTGCCTCAATGTAATACTCAGCACAAGAAAACAGAACAGAAGAAAGCCGCACACATTTTGAGAGAAAACACATTTTTAAATGCTTATTTATGAGAAAATACATTTCAAAATAGAATTTAAATACATAATTGCAGACTTTTTAAAATAAAGAAGCAAATTAATATGGAAACAGAATGGAAAGGACTTATGGATGAACATACACAAAAGTTGTAAGGAGAGGAAATGGATTAAATCACTGATCCCTAATCGTGTGCTCTGCAATCTTCACAGTGCTCAGGCCATTGTGTTTTCAATGCAGTTTGATTTGGGGCCAAAGCAAAGCCTATTAATCTATCTCGTTTAGTAGCCACAGACCCATCAAATGACTGATTATTAGTGCAACCCAATAGCTTCAGTCTCTTGGGTCTTGACAGAAAACACAGCCTGGTTTCTGGTCTGCTTTGGCTTCAATTTGAAGGGTGACCCCGTAGAAATGGTGAGTGTCAAATAGAACTTCAGTAATTTTATTCAAAATCTGTTGTTTGTCTGCAGCATCCACTGTAGGAGACAAACACAAGGAATTAATGGATGCAGTGCACATCTTGCAGTCCCAAGGACTAGAGTTTTCTCACGCAATTATAGTTTGTCGAACAAGGGGTGGGGCTTGCAAAAACAAGGCGGCTTCCAGACTGTTGCTAATCTGTAGAGAAGGATTCAAATTCAGGTTAAACAATTAAAGTGTTTTTGGTACACTTGGGAAACAAAGCTACTTAAAGAACAACCCAGGCTTTTTGCATTAAGGAAACTGACAGGTAAATGCAGTGGAAACGATGGGATAACAATTATTTGACGTGACATCATATAACCTCCCCACAGAAAAATCAGAATGAATGCACAATATGTCATATAAACTCCCCACAATCTGTGTGCAAGATAATCTGGATAAATGCTCAGTAATCGTGGATGTCATAAAACTGTTTGTGAACAAATCAGGACAAATGCCCAGTAAACAGGACCCTAGTGACTTTCAAGCGTAACTTTTCTTCAAAAGTAAATATTTCCATCCCCCTTTTTCCTGGTCAGTATAATTATCATCTTCATATCTCAGACAGAGGGCTCTGAGCTCGAGAGAGCTGTGGTGTCAGGGACTGGACTGAAGAAGAATGGTGGGGGCCACCCCCTCTTCTCCTGAACCTTCCTGAGAACAGGAGGATAGTATAGATTTAGAACAGTGGTTTACAGAAGGGCATAATTCAGAGGCTGCAGAGGGCAGAAGCTAGGAAATACTGAAAGGAGAACAGCAGGAAGAAGGAGAAGCACCAGGGGAGAGACAGCTGACAGACTCAGTGTCCTTGGAAAGCATTCCTGGAACCCTAATTCCTGGAATTCCTAAGACCAGAAGGCATTGAGGGTATTAGAATAGAGAGCTCAGAGGCAGAAAGCTCAGATTAACCGACGCAGGAGTGATGTCAAATAAGGGAGATGTAGGAGGGGTGGGCTGGGACACGGGTGGCGCTGTGTTCTAAACCACAGTGTAGGGCTTGGCGATCAGAAGGTCGGCAGTTTGAATCCCTGCAACAGGGTGAGCTCCCGTTACTTGGTCCCTGCTCCTGCCAACATAGCAGTTCAAAAGCATGTCAAAGTGCAAGTAGATAAATAGATACCACTAATGACGTGGAAGCTGTACACCGGCTCCCTCTGCCAGTAAAGTGAAAAGAGCGCCGCAACCCCAGAGTTGTCCGCGAATGGACCTAGCGTTCAGGAGTCCCTTTACCTTTCAGGAGGGGTGGGACTTTACTTGGAGCAACACCATTATTAGGAATGATTCCTTCATCATTCTCTGTAAATTATTGAATAAATTACTTGGTAAGGACTTTTATTGTTTCTCTGATTCTGGGCTGCCACCGTGGGATTTGATTCCCTGAGCCTGATATGTGGTGCCCATTACACCCCCTAGCAAAGGCTCCCTTGTGGCTAAGATTTGAACTTCTGGCTCACAGCCTACACTCAGGTAGGCTACAATTACAAGCGCATAGAAGGAACTGCCATTTGATGTCAATGAGATGTATGTTCTGAGCTGGGACCATAAGATCCACAACAATTTTTCCCCCATCATCTTGTGTACCCTTTTTAAAACAACCAAGCAGTGACCACAGATAAATAGTGGCCTGTACTTCAGCTTGACCTCATTTCCCAAGAAAAGGCTCATTTTTTTATTTTACAGAAATGTACTGACCTGTGACGATGTGAGCTGATAGGAGTATCTGATTCATTGTCAGACACCAAAGATGAAGGCTGTGAACAGACTCCACTTTTTCTATTGCTAGAATTCTCTCTTTCACCTCATCATAGGGAGGTACCCCTGGGGACCCTGTAGGAAAGGGGGTAAATGCCTTTTTTATTTCCAGAATACATATTCCTACAGTTAAAGAGAATTTTTAATCACAGATCATTAGAAATGCTTAATTTCTGAGCTTGTCCGTGTGTTTACCAAGCCAATCTAATTTCTTCCCATAGTGGAAAGAGAGGTATATCCACACCAACCCAATTCACCATGCACAGAACATTACAAGAATACACACAGCCCCACCATTATTTCTGCCTCCCTTGTTATCATTGGAAAGTTTGTGCAACCCCAATCTCTCTACATAAGGGCTTTGCATGTTGCACTGCATATCTGAGAGAGAGGGAAGGAGAGGGGGAAGAGAAATAATCCACCACCATGGCATGTGAAAGACCACCACGCTGCATACATATGTGAACTGGTCCTTTGTGAAAGTAAATTAAGGGGTTTGTGTGCTCCACAATGGAAGGGCAGGTTCCTTTGAACAGGAGGCTTGTTCAGAGAGCTAAGAAACCCCAGAATGGTTGGTTCAGGTTAGATAATCAGACCAATCAAAGTTCTGGCCAAAGGATGATGCAAACAGCTTCTGATCTGCTCCTTCACACAGCTCAGTTGCTTCTAGATATATAAGCAAAGCAATAACAGCCTCTGCTGTTGACCTCCTAGGTTTGGGTCTGCTGGGTATTTCATTGATATCTGGTGGGACAGGAGAAATGTAATAACGAAATCCCATAATTTTTGAATGAATGCATAGTCACGCTGAGGCTTATGCCACCAGCAGTCCTAACCATCTTCATGAGATGAAACTCCCTAGAAAACCAGGGAGCTACCTGGACAGCCATTAAGAACTGGGGATACTGTCATGTTTACATCATGTTTTATTGTTTAATTCAATATTTAGATCTATGCTGGTTCATACTTTGATATTCTGTAGCTGGCTTTGCTCATGAATGGGATGACACCTGGACACCTCTGATGTATCTCACTTTGAGGTCCATCATGCAAACAAGGTGGGATAATAAATAGTGTAGATATAAGGAAGGAAGGAAGGAAGGAAGGAAGGAAGGAAGGATTCTGCAGGAAAAAAGTTGCTCTACAAACAAAACACCTTACCTTCCATCAGCACAACTGAAATGTCCCGTAAAATAGTGAAGGTTGTTGCCAGAATAAGTACAGAAAATACAAATGTGCAGATAGGGTCGGCTATTTTGTATTCTGGCTAGAAAAAATAGATATTCAGTGAATAACAATAACAACAATAATAATAAATAATAATAAACCTTTATTGTCACTACACCACCTGTGTGCAGTGAAATTAAATGAGCCCCCCTCCCCGCCACACATACACTCAGTCTTGTTCGCACTCTGTGTGCTTGTCGGAAGTCAACTGCATCACTATTTTTTTCCATTCAGCAGCCCAATGATAAACCACTTTCTGTTAACAAGCACTTAAAAAAAATGCTTTGTAATATAAAATTTGCTTTGTAAACCAAATGCCTTGTGGTTGTCATCACAGGTTTGTAAATAGGTTGAACCAGTTAATAAGTATTAACCATACTGGAACCCAGAATTTGGGGTCTGTTCTCTCCACCCTCAGCCTCATAGCAATGTCAGTAACAGAGGTGGCACTTTGAGGAAGGAAGTCAGGACAAAATGACTCAGTGCAACATTGGCAGTTTAATAAACAACAACTAATGATTGAGCGAGGCCAGATCCACACCATGCCTTTAAAGCACTGCCATATACCTTTAATAGTCACAGAGGATTCTGGGAAATTTGGATCCATGAGGTCAACCTCCTTAATAGACTACAGTTCCCAGGATTCCTTGGGAGAACACATATAACTGTTAAGGTAGTATAAGAGTGTAAATGTATGGTGTGGACCTGAGTGAAATTTTGCAAGGCAAGTTGTGGGAAGTGAGACTTTGGCATTCCCTCAAACGGCAACACACCTCCAGTATCTGAGGCAACATCCCTCTCAATAGTGTTTGCATGAGATCACGTGCGGGAGAGTCTTATTACACTCATGCCCTGCTTCAGGCTTCCCATAGGTTGGCCACTGTGAGAACAAAATGCTGCACTGCATAAAAATGAGACGTGCTATGAAAACAGCTGCATGCTTAATTGCTATGGAGGTGAGTCAACTCAATAAAACTGACCTTAAAGAAAATTATAAGCGCACTGATTAGCACACTAAGGCTCTGGAACAGATCTCCGATGGCGTGGACAAAAGCGGCTCTTATACTGGCATTGTTTAACACTTGCTCTGAATCTGAAGATCTGCAGTGATGGGCTTTGTGGCCGTGGTGAAGATGCTCCTTCCCCTTTGGGTGCAGGGTGAAGCTTAATCTGCAAGAATCACACGAGCAAGACCATCATCCCCTTACCCCTTTGCTTTTCCAGCACATCATTGACGAAGCTATTAAAATCAGGTTCTGATGCTCTATGTTTTCTGGTTTCCGTTCAGCTGTTTTTTAATGTGCTGTTTTAATCTTTAATTTGATTGTGTACACCACTTTGGATTTTTGTTCCTTTTTAATTAGAAAAGCGATATATGTTCTAAAGGTCAACGGAACCAGAAAAACCCCTACACTTTCTTTACAGTCTTTGCCAAATGCAAAAACATCAAACGCACATAAAAACAAGTTATTGGAATCGGCAGAGCACGTATAATTTCTGCACGCTATGATATGTAATTGAAAACATCCCATAGCTATATAATTCTCTCTCCTGTTTCTTGAGCATATGAAGCAAATATCCTTGCAGTTTGTAATGCAGGCAGATAAATTGGTGTCAAACAGGTTTTTCTATTATGAGTGTAGCCAAAAGCTATGTTTAAACACCCTGGTTAGGCGGTTGCGGTTATGGGGATGAGTTTGGGCAGACAAGTGCATTTGTTTCTTCCTGTCTCCCTCCACAAGACTGCTGGAACACTTGTACAGTGGCAACTTGGTTCTCAAACTTAATCTGTTCCGGAAGTCTGTCCCAAAACCAAAGCGTCCCAAAACCAAGGCACGCTTTCCCATAGAAAGTAATGCAAAATGGATTAATCCATTCCAGACTTTTAAAAACAACCCCTAAAACAGCAATCTAACACAAATTTTACTTTCTAACGAGACCATTGATCCATAAAATGAAAGCAATAAACAATGTACTGCAGTCACACAAACAAAAAGAGCCACAAACACAAAAATGCAAAATAAATAGCAAAAACAGACAGACCTCAGCGTAACACTCACAACAGAAGTGTGGCACTCAAATCAGAAGTGTAACACTCAAAACGGAGAATTTTTGGCTTCCGAAAAATGTTTGCAAACTGGGACACTTACTTCTGGGTTTGTAGTGTCTGGGTTCCAGGTTGTTTGAGTACCAAGGCATTTGAGAACCAAGGTACCAGTGTACGTGGTGGCCTCCCTGCTCCTCCTTTGAATCACCTACTTTCCCCATGAAGCATTTGGCTTACGCCCCTGATCCTCTAATTGTAATGAAGCCTAATTATGTTTAATTGTAATTGCATTTCTCCCACCCCCCCTTCCCTTCCTCTGTTGTCTTCCCAGTTGTCAACATTTAGGCTGTAAGCTCCTTGAGACCAATGCCATTCATTATTTCCTTAATGCTATTCCAAATGATTGCAGTAACATTTAGATAACAACTAGGCCCATGCATCTAGACCAGACAATTCTCACTTGAGCTGATTTGGGCTGTTCTGAGATTTTTCCGGAATGGGTTAAGGCTGGATCTGCCTGGATCCTAAGAATGGATCTGCATGGATCGGATTCACCCAGAGCAACCCAGAGCTGTCAAAAGGGGTGGAGGATATTAAACATGTGTTTGGGCAATGAGGCAGGGGGAAAGAGATGATGTAAGAGAGACATCCATTCCTTGTTCCATGCTTCTCCTTGCTGCCTGACCCAGGGGTTGTTCACCAATTTGGTTCAGCACCTGGGTTAGGTGAGGCATGGCATGTTCCAAAATAAACTGGGGGCCGATCACAATTGCTGAATCAGGACTTGAAGCAAACCCAATTTGTCTTACACAGCTGTTCTTTGTGTGAGTCCGACATCTTAGCATCCCTCCCCTGAGCATCCCAGCCCATTCCAGCGATGTCAAAATATCCAGCTTATTTAGCCTGGAGAAGAGGAGGTTAAGGGGTGATATGATAGCCATGTTCAAATATATAAAAGGATGTCACATAGAGGAGGGAGAAAGGTTGTTTTCTGCTGCTCCAGAGAAGCGGACACGGAGCAATGGATCCAAACTACAAGAAAGAAGATTCCACCTAAACATTAGGAAGAACTTCCTGACAGTAAGAGCTGTTCGACAGTGGAATTTGCTGCCAAGGAGTGTGGTAGAGTCTCCTTCTTTGGAGGTCTTTAAGCAGAGGCTTGACAACCATATGTCAGGAGTGCTCTGATGGTGTTTCCTGCTTGGCAGGGGGTTGGACTCGATGGCCCTTGTGCTCTATTCCAACTCTATGATTCTATTCTATGATTCTAGCTTAGTTGAACTCTATATTCTCTTGCAGTTTTCCCCTGCTGAAATATAACTGCAGAACCCAGCTAGACTTTTAAAGGGGGGGGGGGAGAGATTGCTCATGATAACATGACATTTTTCTCGACACAGTAGCATTTAAGATTAAAACAAAAATAAAGGACCACTTACATTATGTTGGCTATTACCGCGCAGGCAGACGTAATGAGCATGACTGTACTTTCGATTTCATAATGTGGGTGCCACAGCCTCATGACGGCTAAAAACGTCAATATGCCAGTTACCACCCAGATGACGATAATTGACAGGAAAGCTCCAAGGATTTCTAGTGATTCAAATAATTGTTAGGATAGTAGGATAACTAAAATATTTTTCCAGTGAAAAACTGTCCCCCCCCCCAACTGGATGTAGGGCATATGATCTTCTACCTACACTATAGACTGGTGTTGGTTCGACTGCGCTAGTTCTGGTCCGACTGCACCGGCTACCAATTAGTTTCCAGGCCCAGCTCAAAGTGCTCGTTTTGACCCATAAAGCCTTAAACAGCTCAGGACCGCAATATCTCAAGGACCACCTCTTTCCATAAGAACCTACTCAGACCCTGAGATCATCTTCTGAGGCCCTTCTTCATGTGCTGCCTACTTGAGAGGTCTGGAGGATGGCAACAAGAGAAGGGGCCTTCTTTGCAGTGGCTCCCCATCTGTGGAATGCTTTCCCCAGGGAAGCTTGCCTGACACCTTCATTATACACCTTTAGGCACCAGGCAAAAACGTTGCTTTTTAACCAGGCCTTTGGTTGATCTGATTTACATTCTATGCCCCTTTGAAATGTTTTTTTTGTGGGGGTGGCTATTGGATTGTTATGTATTTTGTGGTTTTA
The DNA here is from genome assembly GCF_965153285.1 of Podarcis tiliguerta. NCBI lineage: Eukaryota > Metazoa > Chordata > Lepidosauria > Squamata > Lacertidae > Podarcis > Podarcis tiliguerta. The sequence continues at coordinate 16,614,555 of NC_139540.1, read as the reverse complement.
TATCTTGATTTTATTCTGTGAACTGCTCTGAGATCCCCGGGTATAGGGCGGTCTATAAATTCAATAAAGAAGAAAGAGGAGGAGGAGGAGGAGGAGGAGAAGGAGAAGGAGAAGAAGTTGTTAATGGTCATTCCATTGCCCAGGGAATCCTGGGATATGTCGTGCTGTGAAGAAGGTAGAATTCGCCAACAGAACTCCTGATTCCCAGGATTCCTTTGGGGAAGTCATGACACTTCATTCATTCATTCATTCATTCATTCATTCATTCATTCATTTCATTCTAGACCTCCCTTTTATTGTGCATTCATGATGATTTGTAGACATGATGCTATGGGGAGGTCACACATGATTCTGTACTGTTTGTACCTGCAAGAGTTTCAAGGCAGACATATTGCTTCATTTCCAATCAGTACATGTCCCATTAGCTTTCTGCTGAAATTCTTCATGCCACAAAGGTTTTGGGGTTTGTTTTATGTCTCTCATTTTTTTTTACACTGTAGTGCAAAGGTGTCCTTCCAGACAGCAGTACAGTAATAGGGTAAAAACGGAGGAAGCATCGCACAACAGCTAACAAAGTGGAATGATATGTGAAGAGTCCAGTACAAATTTGCCACAAATGCAGTATTATTATATCAATGGCACGTTGCAGAATATAGCAGCAAAAACCCCCACATCTGGTGGAGGGGCCCCCAGTCATTCATAAAAGCAACCTAACAAGGACCCCAAAGCAGTCCACATAAAATTATTCAGAGTAGTTTGACGGGGATTTCCAACTCCCACTTGCTTAACAATAGTAACAGTAAAAAAAAGGAGAGAGACATTTTTGTCCTCGAAATCAATCTGCTCTGAAGAAGAAAGCTTTGGGGAAAACCAGGAGTTAATTTATTTATCACATGATGGTGAGCTCCATTCTGACACTGTGGACAAATTCCTGGACTAAGCATATGCTCAGAAGCAACCTGTTTCTTAATTCCAAGGCTCTGGAGATCCTCCTGAAGCCTGAAATAGCCCCAATGAAGTTAATAGACATGAACTTAGGTTTATTAATTTCAATGGGTCTACTCTGAGTAGGACCTTAGTTGGCTACAACCCGAAACATTTTACAACCTGGTGTCCTCCAGTTGTTTTTGGACTAGAATTCCCATCATCCCTGACCACATTGGTCCTGCTAGCTAGGGATGATGGGTGTTACGCTCCCAAAACAGCTAGAGACCCAAGCTTGAGGAACCCTACTCTGTGCTGATCTTAGCATCTGATCCATTGTTGATAGGGATTGCTTTTCATAGTTTTCACATTGCAATAACGTATGGTACCTGCTCTGTGCCATCCATAGGTGAATCTCTTACTGGGGGGTTTAGATGATAGCCACAGAGAAAAGATGCTGATCAGAAAGCTCATCAGGTCCACCATTACATGGGATGCATCCATCATCACAGCAAGACTCCCTGCCATATGTCCACCTAGGTCAAAGCAATTATGATAGTTACTCAATCCAAGGAAGGAAGCAAAAATTCAAAACAGATGTCACACAAACGACAGTGGTAGCATACCCTCCAACATTCCCCAGATGAAAATAGGGACATTGTGTTCCACATCAGTATCACTCCTTGAACATTGCATCCTGGTTGATCAAGTACAAAAGTTATTACAGGAAACAGTGCAGTTTTTTAAGTGTAGGAATCTTTGAATTTATGTATTGTGGTTAGGAAAGCCTGAGGGAAACAGAAAACCCCCAAATCAATAAATACAACTAACTAGCAGTGATACTGATGTAGAATAGAATGCCCCTATTTGCATCTGAGGTGGGGTCGGGTGACGATGTTTCTATTACTATACGTAGAGTTTGGTGTCAGTGTTGCTTGTGCAGGTTCTTTGTTGTTCGCTTGTGTTCCTTTGGTGGTGAGAGATGTTGGGGTTGGCCTAGGGTGTAGTTGTTCATTTGTGGTTGGCTGTGGTGGTCTTTGTTTTCATGTGTGAGTGGGGTGGGTGGGTGTTTTGGATTAGGTAAGCCATCATTTTTCCAGTCTTAGTCAGTTCTCCACATTGCCACGTCCATTTGCTGTTTTTGTTGTTTGTTTCCTTATGAAAACATTGATCCAAACTGTAGCTTAGCTCCAGGTGGCCCAGCAGCAGCAGGATCAAGGAAGGAGCAAAGTGGCTTTGACTCTTTTTGCTCTGTGCAGCTGCGCACTTCCTTGTCCACCTGAAGTAATAGCTTTGGCGTAGCGTTGTGTGTGATCCAGACCACTGTATCAGTTGTGTTTGCCCCTAAGAGCAGGATGGAAGGATAATTTGTTCTCTCATTATTTTAAAGACAAATGCTTCTTTCAGATTAGCAAGTCTTTATTGCTTTGTAATGATGTTCCCACCAAATTGTTTCCGAGATGGAGCGTTATTCACAGTGACTTGTTTACTGCTTTGTGCACTAACACAGCAATGGGAATTGTCAGTCACTCAGTGGTCAATCATCCAGCAAGCACTGTCTAGACTGGTTTTGAAAATAAAACAGTTTCATCGTTGCAATGTCAAAGAGACTGCTGTCTGTACTAGCAGTTAATACGTGTTTCATCAGAGCTTAAACTTCTGTATATATATAAAAAAGAGCCCTGCTTAAAGCTGGCACAACAATTTAAACGATTTATAAACTGGAGATGGGGAAAACCTTGTGTTGTTAACAACAACAACAACAACAACAACAACAACAACAACAAATTTTATTTATACCCCACCCTCCTCGGCGAGAGCCGGGCTCAGGGTGGCTAACACCAATAAAATTACAATAAAACATAATAGGGGAAAACAAACAAACAAACAAACCAGTTTATTAAAATACGGGTTAAAATACAATTTAAAATGCAGCCTCATTTTAATAGTAGCCCATAAATCAAAACCATAAGGGGAGGGAAACATAAGGGTCAGACTGAGTCCAAACCAAAGGCAAGGCGGAACAGCTCTGTCTTGCAGTAGATGCTCTGATTTTCGAACCTTTTTTGGAAGCCAAACATCCAACGCGGCTTCCACTTGAGGGCAGGAAGCTCCTGCAGCCCATCGGAAGCTGGACCTCAGTTGCTGAACATTTCGGAAGCCAAATGGGCTTCCAGAATGGATTACGTTTGACAATTGAGGTTTGACTGCACTTCCCGTTTGCCTCGATTAGAGAGGTGTGTGTGTGTGTGTGAGAGAGAGAGAGAGAGTGTGTGTGTGTGTGTGTGTGTGTGTGTGTGTGTGAGAGAGAGAGAGTTATGTACTGAGTTGAATAGGATCCAAAATGCAGCAGTCTGATTGGTCCTAGAACAATAGGATTCAGACTGCAGCAGTCTGATTGGTCCTAGAACAATGCAGCAGTATGATTGGTCTGCAGGAGCCACCCAATCCAGCTCCAGATGGAAGTGAATCCACAACCTGATTGGCCTACAGGAGAATTCCGGAATTAACCAATCACGTGCAGCCCATTGTGAAAATAATGTACATAAAGCAGATACTTTGAGGGGACTTTCATTCCTCCTCACCACTATGAGCTGAATAAAGAGCATGAAATCCACTCTCGACTCTGAGTATATTTCAGAGAGAGAGAGAGAGAGAGATTTAACAAGAGAAATAGTGAACTCCCACCTACGACTTCCGCTATCAAGAAGATGCAGCAGATTGTCGATGCCAGGTAAAGCTTCTTCTTGGCTTGCCGCTCCTCTCCCTTTCTCTCCTCATAGGCTTCTGAGTGGTTATGGCAGTGATACCTTGAAACCGGCTCAGCGTTTGCTGATTTCTCACTGCAGTTCTCTTTGTGTGGATTATTCCTTAGTAGATCAATGTCATGTGTGAGAGAGGAACAATAAGCATTTGTGAATTCGACGACTTTCTATTCTCTACACAAACCTTTCCTCCCTCTCCATCATTTCTGTGCCAAGAAAAACCACATTCTGTGAGCTGAATAAATTACCAAGCCCTCTCCCCACTTGCCCTGTAAGCCTTGCCAGCCTGCCACTGGCACCTCAGTTTTCACCAGGCACTGACCGCCAGGTGCGCCAACTCTGGAGTGGAGAAGTGTCATCCGCCCCCTCAATACAGGTGAAACTCGAAAAATTGGAATATCGTGGGAAAGTTCATTTATTTCAGTAATTCAACTTAAAAGGTTAAACTAATATATGAGATAGACTCATGACATGCATATGTCAAGCCTTTATTTGTTACAATTTTAAACTGAATTACTGAAATAAATGAGCTTTTCCGCGATATTCAAATTTTTTGAGTTTCACCTCTATTTCTTAGGAGGAGGCTTAGCTCCTCATTATTGATAGGGCAGAAGAGGCTGAGTCACCAAGCTGAGCGTGGCACAACATCAAAGGCAGACGAGTCCTGCGTGTGAGAGAAGAGGAGCCACAGCCATTGAAGCTGCACAGCACTGGGCAAGGTATGCTCCCAATGACACGCCTCCTCCTGACAGCATGTGTGCACCACTCACCACATGCGTGATTTCACACTCACGCTGCGCCCCTCAGCCAAGGTGGCACCTCTGCTGACGACACATTTTCATGCTCACCTTTGCAGCCACAAGGCCTAGAATTGTGCTCCTTTTAAACCAAGGGCAGGCATCTGAAATCCTTAGGATGCAGGTTATCTGCCAAGTGAGAGAGATTCTCTGCGCACAACTGTATGGAAACGTGGGGTCCATATTTGTGAAATTGCAGATTTCAAAGACTTTGGGGATCAGGCTGCTTGTTTAGATTTCTTTCTTTAATTTACTAGCCTGCTTATCTTAAGAGGTTTTATGCATTCAGCGGGGGCCTTGAATAAATTACACGCCAATGGCATGTAATTAATGTGCTATGCTGTGCGACAGTAAATTTGCTAGGCTGACTGAGAAAACATCCCGATTCGACGAGTGAGTTATTGGTATTACAGTGGTGTGGCTCAGACTGGTGGCGCAAAATACATCAGTCTGAAGTAACGAAGAGTGTGTGTCAATATTCCTTGGATGTGACCGTGACAAATAACCAAGGTGGCTACAATTTGTTTCTCTACTTCCATTTATATCAGGCTTCCTCAACCTCGGCTCTCCAGATGTTTTGAGACTACAATTCCCATCATCCCTGACCATTGGTCCTGCTAGCTAGGGATCATGGGAGTTGTAGGCCAAAAACATCTGGAGGGCCAAGGTTGAGGAAGCCTGATTTATATGAATCATATCCTATGAAGCCTCTTGAACCAATTTAACACTAAAAAAAGAAGAAAGTTAATAGATTTCTTGCATATCTTTTTGGCCATAGCTCCTCCCCCAGTTTACTTGGATGATAACAGGGCAATCATCTGTAAACTTACTCAGAAGTAGGTTCACAGACTTCAGTGGGGTTCATTCCCAGTAAACTATATATAAGGTTGCAACCTAACTCTAAATCATCTAGTTCACTATAACGGCAATCCTATACACACTGACCTGGGAGCAAGGTCCACGGAACCCACTGGGCTTACTTCTGAGTAGACATGTGAGGATTGTGCAAAATATTTGGGAGGAAATGTATTACAGGAAAAGGGAGACGAAGCCACGTTTGCAGCTATCTGAATAATTAGCTTTAATATTTATACTTCAGTATTTTGTAGGATAACAAAAGTGGCTTATAATACAGTAGGATAACAGAATATTATCAAGTAAGTTAAACTTGTAATCCATAACTGAAAATGAGTGAATCTGTCAGTTTTGGTTTCTCCCAGCTTCATTCATAAGTTCTGTTCTCCCATTTCAACATCTGTTTGTGATTTACTTATTTTTTAAAGTCCTCATGAAAATTCAGCAGCATTTTAGGGTGCATAGTCTCCTAATATACACATCTAAGTATGCAGTTTTGCCTAATATACAATTTTTTATATATAATGCCTTTTTGCATCATATTTTCACTAATATATCCATTTTTAATGGACAATGTACCTCAGTATATGCAGTTTTCTACACCATTGCTTGATTGGAGAACTACATTGCAAATTCAGAGAAATGCAAATTTCGAAGGTGCACAGTGTTTCAGTTTGTGTATTTTTTGGAAGGATCAAATTAGGTAGGGCTTACCTATCAGCGGCAAACTGAACTGAATTCCACTGCCATGCCTATCCACAACTTATCCCACATTAATGAGAATGTTCTGTACTAAGTGATGCTGCAGCTTGCAGCAAGTCTAGAACCAATAATGTTTCATAATAATAATAATAATAAACAAATAAATAAATAATATGCCACCCATCTGTCTGCCTTGCCTCAGCCACTCTGGGCAACTTCCAGCAAATTCTAAAAGTAACAGTAACATCTTTGGAACATGCTTATCTTGATATTCTGCAGAGAGTAAAGCAATAGTATGAAACAGGCATGACGTGGTTACCTGGGAAGATCTATGGTGTACCTCTTACCACCTCTGTCATTCACAAGGGAAGTTCTTTCGGCACCCTTTGCCATAGTTGTCATGGTGGCCAAGTTTATCCCGAATGACGGCTGTGTCACTCTTTGGATGCTGATGAGGAATTAAGACGGTTCTTGTAGCTCGAGAGAAACGGCTGCCCAAGTTTCCAAGGTTAGACCTCTTCTGAATCATCCCCAGGGACCCAATAACTGCTCAACTGCTGAGAGCATCTCTGTTTACCTCCCGGGATGTAAACCTGCTGTTCGGTCTCTGTGCCTTGAATGCCTTCCTGCTTTCCGACAGCCCACAACTGACACAGTCAAATGCACAAGATTTGCTGACTCAGGTTCACTCAAACCCTTGCAACAGGTGGCTGCAGAACAGCGCTAGCTTCTCTGAAACAACTAATCTGCTGTTCGCTGCTTAGCAGCTACAGCCTGGGTCATTTGACCTGCATGGACAGAAAACCATATAAGCCTGAGGATTTCAGAACAGATTTCTCTTGTGCTTATGCATTACTTGCTCCACAAAGACTGTTTGTTATTCCAGTTATGGGCTCAGTGCAGGATGTGCATGTGTCCTACTTTATAGATTTGAAAGTGTCCTCTCTTTGAAGAGCTGTCCAAATTAACCCCAGTTTAAACTGACTAAGCAGGCACCCGGTCACAGTCTTCCCCCGCTCCCTATTCTATTCCCGTTTAAATTGCATTTTATTTATTTTCTTATTTATTCAATTTATGTACCGCCCTGGATCAGAAGATCCCAGGGCGGTGTACAACATTAAAAACACATTACAGAACACCAGTGATAAGAACATAATAAAAACCCATAATGACAGGCAACCTAATAATAAAATAGTCACCATAATAACAGACTTCTCTCCTCGGCACTTTCATGGGCCACAGATTATTTAATAGCCATAGGCTTGGGTAAAGAGGAATGTTTTTGGCTGGAGCATAAAAACATGTAGTGACCATGGCTACTGGGATGAGGGTGGCATTGTGGTCTAAACCACCAAGCCTCTTGGGCTTGCCGATCAGAAGGTCACGGTTCAAATCCCTGCAACGGAGTGAGCTTCCGTTGCTCTGTCTCAGCTCCTGCCAACCTAGCAGTTTGAAAGCACACCAGTGCAAGTAGATCAATAGGTACTGCTGTAGCGGGAAGGTAAACTGTGTTTCCGTGTGCTCTGGCTTACATCACAGTGTCCTGCTGTGCCAGAAGTGGTTTAGTCATGCTGGCTACATGACCCAGAAAGCTGTGGACAAACACCAGCCCCCCCCCCAGGCCTGAAAGTGAGATGAGCACCACAACCCCATAGTTGCCTTTGACTGGACTTCACCGTCCAGGGGTCCTTTACATTTTTACCTTTACTGCCCTTCCTTCTGATCTGCCTCAATGCTATACTGAGAACACAAGTGGACAAAGCTGGAATAGGCTTGCTTTCCCCCTCAGTTTGCACCTACCCCAGTCCCAGTAATACATACCATACAGCCCCTCTTACCAATGATCAAATAATAGATGGCAGCTGCTTCATTCTGGATCGATTCAGCATATACTAACACCACTACTGGAGCAGAGGACAGATTAACAGAATGACCCAGACCTCGCTGGCAGGGGGTAGCAACAGCCATGGGGGGCACCTGCAGCCAGAAGTCCTTCTTTCACCTCCTTTGGCCAGACAAGACCCCTCTGCAGGAACTCCCCATGCCCTGGAGGGTTGGCATATTGACACCCGCCCTCCCCACCCCTCACAATGCTCACCCAAGCACTAATTCTAGTGTTTACTCTGCAACCATTGCAAAGTGTCTCCGCACTAAAGGGTTAATGATAGGCTTTGTGACATCACTGAGTGCCCCCTGCGTCAACAGGGTCTGGGGTGCTCTGCCCATCTGCCCTCTGGTCTGGTGATGCTGTTATGAAAAGGGAGGGTGGGGAAAAGGCTTTGTGACATCACAGTCGCTAGGACATCTTCAGTGGAGAAGAATTGCTGCAGGAAGACAGGAAACACACACACAAGCAAACAAATGATACCAAGCCAGCAATAGGTTGGGAAGATAAGCAGTAGGTGGGGCATCATACTGACATCAAATGAAGTTGGAAAGGATTGTATTCCTGTCAGCTGTCTTTTCTTTGTTCTGCATAATGAAACAGGCTGAGAACTTGGGAACAGATTACCCCTAAGGAACTACTTTGCTATCCATTCTTAAGGAAATCAGCCCTGAGTGCTCACTGGAAGGACAGATCCTGAAGATGAGGCTCCAATACTTTGGCCACCTCAGGAGAAGAGAAGACTCCCTGGAAAAGACCCTGATGTTGGGAAAGATGGAAGGCACAAGGAGAAGGGGACAACAGAGGTTGGATAGTGTTCTTGAAGCTACCAGCATGAGTTTGACCAAACTGCGGGAGGCAGTGGAAGACAGGAGTGCCTGGCGTGCTCTGGTCCATGGGCTCACGAAGAGTCGGACACGACTAAACGACTAAACAACAACAAATATCCCTGCCTGGCAACTGCACCCTCAGATGAGGCACTGCTGAGAGTACCTTAATCTGTACTAGGCACTGGGCTTTTTAGTGCTGCAGCTCCAGCCCTCTGGAATCAATGCCCAGTTGAAATTAGACAGGTGGCCATCATCATGAATTTTCAATACCAATGGGCCTGGTGCCTGAAGCCAGCTCCCCACAGAACACATCCTTGGGGATCCCGCCGTCTTCCATACTGTGGACATGACCAAGCCAGTGTTGATGTTGCTGAGACAGGAGTGTGAACACACTGGGAATCTGGGCTTGGGAGAGCACACCTTTCTTTGAGACTCTGTCCTGCCATGTGGTGCCCGTAGAACCATAGAAATGAATGGACCTGTGTTCATTATATCCACTCATTTCAATGGGTCTGCCCCAAGTATGACCAGTGCTAGATACAACCCTTAGTTGCTCTTTTCATTTTGCAGCATGGCCACAACAGATGTTCTCTCATTTGTTTTCATTTTTACGATGTCTGGAATCTGCTGAGGAATTAAGTCTGTAATTATGTTGCTTACAATATCTCTTGGATGCACTTCTTTTTCTTTGGGAAGGGATCTTGTTAGTAAGAACAGAAACATTCTGGCAGCAAAAAAAGAGAAAAGGCAGAGGTGATGTTTAGCAGATAAGCAGTGAGTGGGGAGGGACCTGGTTTCATGTTCATCTTTGAGCCAAGTCCCCAAGATGACCTCATGGCTACAACATCAGCCTGATTATTGTCGATACCTCTGCCTTGTGTAACATCTCGCCTGATTAAAGAGCATGTTTCTACACATCTTTCTAAGCCCTTTTCTTTTTCTTTTTGCTGGTGGAACTTGGGGTTCAGAGCAGAAGAACAACCCACTAAATTGAGAAGATGGCGCCTGAAGCAAGTCTCCTGTGAGCCTCACCAGAGTGAGTAGGTGCTTTTAAAAAATAATAAGGGGAAAAGACACATTCCCGGAAAACAAGCTTATATCCCAGCCAGATAAGGACTCCGGGAGTCGCCGGACGGCATTTTGAACATCCTCCCTTCCTTTGAGGCTCTTCTAAAGCCCCTTTGAAATCCTGCTGAAGCCATCCAAAACTCCTTGAGGTTATCTAAAACTATTTGAGGCTAATTACAACGCTCCAAGTTTCTTTCAAACAAAGCCCTCAAATATACGGAAGGGACAAAGTACAGTGGTGCCCTGCAAGACGAATGCCTCGCAAGACGGAAAACCCGCTAGACGAAAGGGTTTTCTGTTTTGAAGGTGCTTCGCAGGACGAATTTGCTATGGGCTTGCTTCGCAAGACGAAAATGCCTTGCGATTCCTGGGGTTTTTTCCTCCTCCCCCCTTTTTCCCAAGCCCCTAAGCCGCTTAACAGCTGTTCGCTAAGCCGCTTAACAGCTGATCGCTAAGCCGCTTAACAGCTGATCGCTAAGCCGCTTAACAGCTGATCGCTAAGCTGCTTAACAGCTGATCTAAACCGCTTATCAGCTGATCTAAGCCGCTAATAGCCTTTTAGCAGCTAATCCGCTAATCCCTTAAGCCTTTAATAGCCGCTAATAGCTGCTAAACCGCTAATAGCGCTAATGGGCTTGCTTCGCAAGACGGAAAAAACCGCAAGACGAAGAGACTCGCGGAACGGATTCTTTTCGTCTTGCGAGGCACCACTGTAACGCAGATCTAGTCCGGGGATGGTTCTCACAAGACAGAGTTAAAAAGAACTGGGAATTTCTCTTACACAAGCTGCAGAAGCCCTCCCAAGGTAAAAGCAGGCCAAAATCTTACAGTATTTCAAACCAAAAGCAGACGATCCAAGAAACATGGAGAGCCTGCACTCACACGGATGGTCCGTCGACCATACCTGGCATGGGAAGGATATGGAAGCAAACATGGGAAGGATACGGAGGGGCGGGAGTCGACCTGGCAACTGAGCTACAACAAGCAACTTTAGAAAACGAGGTCCCTGAGGCCCGACCGGAGCAGGAGTTACTATCGGGAAACTCAGAAACTAGGACAAACAAGCCCACCCAATCCCCTCTGCCCAAAGAGAAGGCAGGATCCCCCCTTGACTGAGTCGGAGGAGTGGCTTAACAACACAAGAGCACAATATTTGGACTTGGGCAATTATCCCTACATTCTGATAGGGCTGTATAAAGATCTGCTCAAAGAATACTCAACACAGATAAGCAAAGAACTTGAGCCAATCAAAAATTTCCTCTCAGAATGTTTGGGTCTGCTTACTTCCCTGACTGAGCTAATTAGGAGAAAAGAAGAATGCCGTTCCCATAAAGCAGCCAACAACAAGCCAAATGGAAATATAATCCAGTCAGGCACAGAAAATAGAAAAACAACTAGTCTTGAACTATAAATATTTAGGAAGGGCAGTCCAAGCATCAGGATATGCTTGGAGATGCATGCCGGAGAAAGATCTGCAAATGCTATCCTTAAATTTTTTAGAACTCAAGGAGGTTTTTATGTCCCCGTGGCACTAAAATTATATAAAGCCAAAACGTTGGCACAGCTCCTTTAGGGATCCTTTCTGGGCCCGCCTCCCTTCTTGTTCATTCCCCTTGAAAGAGTGCAATCCAAACTCCTCAGAGCCCTTCTACAAGTTCCTAGATACATTTCAAATGCATGGATCAGACTAGAAACAGGCATGATGAAAGTCGAAGCTCATATTAGTCTAACATCAATATATAAGTAGCTAACTCTGAAACTGCTTCCCCAAGGAATAGTCCCATTGATTCTGAGCGACCATTTTCAGTCTGGCTGGCAAACAGCAGTCTTAAACGCTCTTCAGAAACTGAGCCTTGCTCCCCAAACCCTCATAACTATGGGCCTGGGCCAAGCTAGATCTGTGGTTAGGCAAAGAATCATGGACATAGAGAGAGAACAGGACTTTACAAGGGTCCCTGATGATAAAATCATAGAAAATGGGAGATACGTAGCCGCTCCAGCAACATATCTCTATTTCCTCACATCCAGAAACGCAAGAAGGGCTTTTACTCTTGCTAGAAGCTTGGCCTTACCCTCACCGGTTCTGGAAGGCTCCTATAGAAGAGTCCCGTACGCACAGGGACTTTGCGCCTGCCCATTAGGGGAAATAGGAAGCCCCGAACATCTACTTTTTAGGTGTCCTTTTTATGCTGAGATCCGTAGAGGCACCATCGATCTTTTGTTGAAGAGGCTCGCCGATCTTTCTCTCCTCTTCAGCAAAGATCACGAGACGACCTGGCTGGTAGCCAGATTCTGTGCCCAGATTTGTAGGCACAGATCATCCTCTAGAATAAAATAGCTCACTATGGAAATGCTGAAGTTGCCCTTGGGGGCGCCTCAGGGTCAATTTTTTATGGTAGCCCAAATCTCAGTTGTATGGGTGTATGTATATATCTCAATTTTAACTCATGAGCTATTGCTGCAATCTACTCCGATTGTATATTGTATCTTTATGAATGTTGTTTTTATTGTGTTATGTTACGTGAGCTGGTCTTTGACCGTAATAAATTATCTATCTATCTATCTATCTATCTATCTATCTATCTATCTATCAGCCCACTAGATTAAGCCCAAGGCCCATTTTCGGTCACAATTTCCTTTTTATTTTTATTTTATACAATTGGTGCTGGGTGGTTCAGCTACATTATTTCTCACCCAGTGCAAGACCAGCCAGTTTCCCCCAACCATCGTGCAAATATTTACTTAACATGTTATCATACACATAACTGTAAATCAAGACAGCAGCTTGGTGAAAATGAAGGCAGGCAGCAACACACTTCAATATTTCCTGGCAACCAGGTATCAAGAGGGCCTTCAAACCATGTCCATTTGGGACCTCTCCGTACATGTTGCTTGTTTTTCTGGGGAGCTCGTTCAGTGCCTTTAAATGGTTTTAAAAAATAAATAAATATTATATTGCAAAGTAAATATATCAAAACAAAACCATACATAAAGAATAATATCCAATAAAACAGAAAGAAAGAAAAGGCAAAGAAGAAAAAGAAAAAAAATGCAAAGAAAAGTAAACAGTAAAAGAATAAAGAAAAGTATAACATTTCAATACAATAAACACTATTTTACAAATAATAATAATAATAGACTTCCATCACTCTCACAAAACTTCCTTTCACTTTTCATCATAGCTGTCAACTTACAGATTTGAAAATAAGGGACCAGCAGCCAAAATAAGGGACCTGCGGCCTCACCTGTTCCAGGGACTCCAGTCTTCCTGTCCTCCTGCAGTCTGGTCAAACTCATGCTGGTAGCTTCGAGAACACTGTCCAACCAACTTTGTAACCAGAGGTTCAACTGAATAGAATCTGAATCACATGCACCACAAGGCCTATGCAGCCTCAACTTAAGATGGCTCCCCAGCCTGGCTTTGCACTGCAAAGTTTGCAGCAGCACGTGCAACAAAATGGCGTCCAGCATTCAAAAACCTCCTCAGCTTGCATTAACTAGCCACACAGAAGGCATGCAAGCTCCACCCCCCAGTCTTTCTTAGACTTCTTATTGGGTGAGCAACACAGCCAAGCAACACAGTTGGAGCCTCCCTCCTCCCTGGCCGGAAGGCAGGGAGGGAGGGAGAGGAGCTGCTTCCTTTGAAATTTAAGGGACATCATTTAAGGGACATTTAAGGGACATCCATCAATAAGGGACAGCAGCGGGACATGGCGTTGGAATAAGGGACTGTCCCTTCAAATAAGGGACACTTGACAGCTATGCCTTTCATATTTTATCTGTATTTCAGTATTATTTTCATCTTAATATATAGATGTGTACATATGTATATTTCCCCTGTTCCATTCACAAGGTCATTTTAGACACAGCCAAATTTTTACATTTGAACCTTGTTTAGGGAAGCTTTTTAATGTTTAATAGGCTATTATATTTTAATATTCTGTTGGAAGCCGCCCAGAGTAGCTGAGGAAACTCAGCCAGATGGGCGGGGAATAAATTATTATTATTATTATTATTTCTAAATAGTAATTCAAGCAATTCCATTCCTTCTTGACTGTATTCATTGGCTTTAGTCTTATTATATCTGTCAATTTGGCCAGTTCCAAATATTCAAATAATTTACATAACCATTCCTCTTTGGTCGGTGCCTGGTTACCCTTCCAGTACTTAGCCACCAGATTTTCGCCGCTGATGTTGCGTACAGAAAAAAAATAGTTTTTTCTTTTGGAATATCACCTTTAAATTGTTATGTATTCAGTAGTCTGTGTTTGCCTGAGCTTGAGTTTGGACTAAGGATTCTGAGCCCCTGTGTTCTGATTCGATACATGATATCCAATCACAGAAGAATTCAGGACTTGGGCCTCTGCCATTGGCCCTTAAACTCTGAGTTATGATTCACCGCTTGGAAGTTTAGATATCCAATCACATTGGGAGTGGCAGTGGCCCAGGCCTTCAGAATGTATATAAGCAGTTGCTTTGCCCCTGTTTCCCAGTTCTGTTAGTTCAATAAAGGTTCTTCCTGTTATCACTGTGTCTTGCCTCGTGGGAACCCACCTACACTTCATAAATCTTCTCATATGCCCTGTTAGTAAGAAGCCAGTTGATTCTGGTAACAGTCAAGTGTTACTGTCCCACATAAATTCCTGGCTTCAGGGTGGGCGTTTAAACCCTCTCACCTTCATACTTCACCATCCTAGTAACTCACTGGGCATCCTAGCCAGTCTCACTCCAGAGCAACAACTCATTACGTAGAGCTCCAAGAGTTGGGTCCTGTGCATTTGATTTCTTGGGTACGACTATTGAGATGAAGTTCATCCAGTTTTTATGTCCAACACCCCCCCTCCAACATTTCAACATGAGACACATCCCCTGTGAGAATTACAGATGGTTGGGATAAGAATGACATTCCCATTTACGTTTAGTGGTAAAACGTGGGTATAACAATCCTTCCCTTTGAAGAATGGCCCGGTTTTAGAGTGGGTTGCTACTTTCGTTGCCTGGTGAATGAATCACATAGATAAACCTTGTCACTCAGCAACTGCATCAATTATTTCAGCGTTGGCACTCTGTGCCACCTGCATGCTAAGTGGCTGAGGATTTCTTTTACCCATCTCATTTGCTAGAGGTGCTCAAATTGCTGTGCGTGTTCAGCCAGCTGGTCCCATCATAAGTGGCAGTGAGGAAAGAGGAGGAGGAAAGCAATCCCCAAATAATGTCTGTTGAGACAAATGAGAGACATGAAAGGATACATCTGAACTCGTGCACAACTCTCATTAACTTCATTTGGGTGTGCACTAGAGGTGATCCACTCTACCAAAAAAAGAAAAGAAAAGAAAAAAGAAAAGGGGGCGAGAGGATTGTCATGACCTGCTTACTGGCAATGCTGAGCTTGGTGTTGGAAGTGCAACTGCAGGATTGATTGATTGATTGATTGATTGGTTGGTTACTTAATTTCTTTACCACTTAATATACAGTGGTACCTCAGGTTACATACGCTTCAGGTTACAGACTCCGCTAACCCAGAAATTGTGCTTCAGGTTAAGAACTTTGCTTCAGGATAAGAACAGAAATAGTGCTCCGGCGGCACGGCAGCAGCGGAAGGCCCCAGCTAAAGTGTGCTTCAGGTTAAGAACAGTTTCAGGTTAAGAACGGACCTCCGGAACGAATTAAGTACTTAACCCGAGGTACCACTGTATTTAAAATAAGTTTAAGCAGTTCACACAGAAGTGAAGCAACGACAACATACAATATTACAAAAATACACAGTTATCTATAAAATGTTGTTGTTGTTTAGTCATGTCTGACTCTTCGTGACCCCATGGACCAGAGCACGCCAGGCACTCTTGTCTTCCACTGCCTCCCACAGTTTGGTCAAACTCAAGTTGGTAGCTTTGAGAACACTGTCCAACCATCTCGTCCTCTGTCGTCCCCTTCTCCTTGTGCCCTCCATCTTTCCCAACATCAGGGTCTTTTCCAGGGAGTCTTCTCTTCTCGTGAGGTGGCCAAAGTATTGGAGCCTCATCTTCAGGATCTGTCCTTCCAGTGAGCACTCAGGGCTGATTTCCTTAAGAATGGATAGGTTTGATCTTCTTGCAGTCCATGGGACTCTCAAGAATCTCCTCCAGCACTATAATTCAAAAGCATCAATTCTTTGGCAATCAGCGTTCTATATGGTCCAGCTCTCACTTCCATACAACAGTACTGGGCAAACTATAGCTTTAACTATACGGATCATTATCGGTTCATTTTTCTTCTGAAAAACCCTCCTACTCAGATTCTGGGTTCTTCCCTAGTGTCCAAACAAACTCTCAGCTCACCCACAAAAATGGGCATCACCCTAGTCTATCACTCTAGACTCGCTTTTATGGACAGCCCCAAGGTGAATGGTGTTTCCTCCGGCTGCCCACAGCTGTGTCCCATTCAGCTGCCCACCCAGCTCCAGGGGCAGCAAGTTTGCTGAGTTTCTCAAAGGATGGGAGAAGGGACCCCCCTCCACTTACAGCACTTCCATCACCCTTTCTCCTTGCCTCCCCCAGCTGCTTTACAATTTTAAAACTTAGAATCATAGAATTGTAGAGTTGGAAGCAGGGGGTGCCAGTAATAGGGGGTAGAAGGGGCTTCATTCCTCTCAGTATTTTGATGCAGAAGGCTGAGCCCACCCACCCCAATATTGAGGGTGCTGCCATCCCCCACTGCCCCTGGGTAAGCGGTGGCCCGCCGGGCAGGAGTGAGAGACTTGAAAAGCCATTTTCACCCTCATCACCCCCCGCCATGATCGTCAGAGCATCCTGGCAGGTGACCGCGTGGCCCGGCAACTGTGGCCCGACACGGGTGGGGTGCATCACGCAACTGCAACAGCCCCCCTCCCCAATGTTGGGCCCAACTTGGGATACCTGGTTGGAAGGGACCATGAGTGTCATCTAGTCCCCCCCCATCCCACATAGGGCGACCCTTAACAATTCAGAGAGGCGTTGGCAGAGATGCAGCTGGCTGCAGTAGGGACAAGAGGACACAAAATGTCCTCTTTGCGAATTGTATTTGTTATGTACTGAGTTGAATAGGATTCAGACTGCAGCAATCTGATTGGTCCACAGGAGCCACCCAATCCAGCTCCAGGTGGAAGTGAATTCACAACCTGATTGGCCTACAGGTGAATCCCGGAATTAGCCAGTCACGTGGGGCCCATTGTGTAAATAATGTATATAAAGCAGACATTCTGGGGGAACTTCCGTTCCTCCTCACCACTATAAGCTGAATAAAGAGCATGAAATCCACTCTCGACTCCGAGTATATTTCAGTATTTCTTTAACAACTCAGGATGCCAGCAGAATGTGCCCCCCGAACCAGCACAGATTGTAGTAATAGAGAAAACTGACAAACGAACTCTGAAGCACGTATCTCAAATAATTTCACTGAAACGAAACAATGGCAAAAGAGACTTCCGGAAGGCTTATCCTGCCATACCTTCTTCCTGCAACTAACTTGCTGCGTGAAAACCCAGACATTTTCTGCAATACTTAGTAGCTAAACGCTTGCATGGTTTATGATGAAAAACTGGCCCCGGGAGTTTACATTCAGTGGACATTTTCCTAACGTGATGAATCTGGAGGCTTAAGAAGTTATCTTGTATATATTAGCACTACATATTCACCGGGGGACAAAGGAAGACAACTCTTTAAGCTAATGTGCCCCAAATTACCCCCAGGATATCTAGCAAGCTAAGCCTTTCAACAAGGAGTCTCCATTATAGCACAGGGGCAGCGATAAATAAATAGGAAGCAGGAGATTAAGCAGCGAGCTGTTATCCTGGTTAAAAGGAGAAGTGCTCTGTTCTACTATCTGTTTCCGAAATGTGCATCTCCCAATTTAAGACACGTAGAAAATAAATCCAAGACTAAGGGAGGAAATTGATAAAGCAGAAGGAATAAATGTAAGGCAAGAGAAAATGCCTGCAAACTTGAGGTTGGACAAAATCACGGAGGGAAAAGGCTAGCAAATAGGGGCTTGTCATGATAGCTATATATTACATCCAGGAGTGGAGAAGCAGAGTGTTGCTGAATGTCAAGTTGCTGAGGAGCCCAAGACAGGGGGACAGGAAAGGAGGACACTATTGCTCCCCTGTCCTGCTTGCAGTCACTTGAGAAACAGGATGCTGGGTTAGCTTTTGCCCCATCCAGCAGGGCTGAGCCGTTTCATATGGGAAATGTCAGGAACTGGCAGGACGAGTGTGCACTGGGGATAGGAAGTGTGGAGTGTGACTCGGGAGAGGGGTTCAGTGATTTGTAGAGCCTTGTACCAGCCAGGAGGCAAGAGGCAGGGGCAGGGGAAGCTTCAGAGCTGGAGGGTAGAGAACAGGATAGGGACCTCATAAGAAGAAGAGTTTGGATTTGATATTCCACTTTATCACTACCCGAAGGAGTCTCAAAGTGGCTAACATTCTCCTTTCCCTTCCTCCCCAACAACAAACACTCTGTGAGGTGAGTGGGGCTGAGAGACTTCAAAGAAGTGTGACTGGCCCAAGGTCACCCAGCAGCTGCATGTGGAGAAGCGGGGAAGCAAACCTGGTTCCCCAGATTACGAATCTACCGCTCTTAACCACTACACCATCAGGAAAGTGAAGGGCCAGGTGCTTCCCCACCCTCTCCTGTACCACTGTCTCCCAGAACCAGGAAGGGACTGAAAAGCGATGAGTAGAGGCAGTTTCCATGTAGGCACAGTCTCTGGCTGCATGCATGTAGCCCATTGGTGGAGAGGGAGTGGTCCCCTGTTGCTGCATGGAGCAGGGACCTAGGAATAGCTGCCTAGATGCTAGATTGGTGTATGTAGGTATCTAGAGCTGCAGAAGCGGCTGTGTTACCTTTGACAAAAATGGGTTGTCTATCTGACATGTACATTCCATTGGCTGGATGTGCCCTTGATGGGAAAGGAGTAGGATGCTCAATGTTTGGTCGTGTTACATGGCCTTGCAACCTCATCATGTTCTCCTCTAGGGGCTACAGGCGATAAAGGGACTGCATGGCCAAGCAATGTTTGAGCCAAAGCCTCGATAAGCACTACCTCCCTGCTCCATGACAACAGGATTGTTCAGGTGAGAGGCTCTGAATTTCTTGAACTCAGCCCCACCTAAGAGGTAACAGCAATGGAGTGCAGGGGCACCTGCTGTTAGGAGCTCAGCCTACACTCGAGTAGGACCCCGGCAGAGACGCATGCCCGACTGGCATGTTCTCTCCCTCCTGGTCTTTCGTTTGGGAGCTTCAAAAGTTTTCTTCTGCCCGAACATCACAGCGACCGATGCCAGCCGACACTGGCACACTTAGGGATCTGCAACTCAGCATTTTGGCTAATCTACTTTATTTACATATAAACACACATGGAGCACTGCAACATGGCTCCCTCTCTCTCTAGCATCAGACAGCAAAGAGAAAAAAAGAACAAAGGACAATAGTCCCACTTCACAGAACACAGTAACACAAACATCCTGTCTCCATCACTTCTCACTTTGCGGAGTCAAAACATATACCGTCATGTGAAAGACAACAATCCCGTGACTGCAATCATGGAGCAGGAATTCTAACACCTGCCTCCAATGCTCTCTTTAAATGTAAACTGGCACTATTTAAGGTGGAATGTGGATGGCTGCTCCTCCCGATCTGCACTGCACATTTATAGCAGTATTACAACTCTTTAAACAGTAATCCCTTCTCCCAAAGCATCATGGAACCGCCATTTGTTAAGGATGCTGAGTGTTGTTTAGAGTCCCCTTGTTTCTCTCAGAGAGCTACAATTTCCAGAGAGGTTTAACAATCAAGCCCTCTTCTCAGGACACTCTGGGAATTGTAGTTCTTGTGAGGGGAATAGTCTACTAAGGACTCACAGCACCCTCAACAAGCCACAACTTCCAGGATTCTTCGGGAGAAGCCATGACTGTTTAAAACGGTATGATACTGCTTTAAATAGGGACACGGGTGGCGCTGTGGGTTAAACCACAGAGCCTAGGACTTGCCGATCAGAAGGTCGGTGGTTCGAATCCCCGCGAAGGGGTGAGCTCCCGTTGCTCGGTCCCTGCTCCTGCCAACCTAGCAGTTTGAAAGCACGCCAAAAGTGCAAGTAGATAAACAGGTACCACTCCGGCGGGAAGGTAAACGGCGTTTCTGTGTGCCGCTCTGGTTCGCCAGAAGCGGCTTAGTCATGCCCGCCACATGACCCGGAAGCTGTATGCTTCAATAAAGCGAGATGAGCGCCGCAACCCCAGAGTCGGCCACAACTGGACCTAATGGTTAGGGGTCCCTTTACCTTTACCTTACTGCTTTAAATGTGTAGTGTAGAAAGTAGAAAGTAGCCTACTGTACAAAGCAGTATTTATATTCACTGCTCAATTCACTTTTGCCTCTCACCCACCCCAGCACTGGTATATGCCTCCCAGAACATTTGCCCAGAAGGGAATGTGATCCTTGGCTTCAAAATGTCCCCTGCCCGCCACCCCAGTGTAGATCCAAGGCAATGGATGAGCAGTGATTGAAACCCAGCATTCCTTGGACTAAGGACGAATCTACACTAAGGACGAATCTATAGTGTTAAAATGTGCTATTAAAATGTGACACCAGAGGGCGATGTAGAGCAGCGAGCATTCGACAATGGAAAACTGCATTGAGAGCTATATAACGTTATGTTTAATAACATTTTTACAGTTCAGTGTAGATCTAACCTACGGCTAATACTCTATGCTAGAGATGATCATTGTAGAACACCTTTCTGGCTTTCTGTTATGACTGTTTCATTAAAACCTACATTTTAAATTCTGAAATTACTAGATTATCTTAAGTGCTCTACCAAGAATTCTGAATTATTTAATTGAGCCATTAAGCATTCTGAATGTATCGAACCCTTGCTACCAATGTATCCCTCCTCATTTATCCTTGGCTGGACGGTTTAATTCACACACACACAATTCTCCTTGCACATATCCAAATTGTGCAGATCTTGATCATTTGAAGATGTGGGACTTGGTTAAGCCTGTGGCAGAATTGTTCCCTGCCAGACCTTTTGCTTTGGTGCTATGATAACTCATTCCGAACGTGAGCCACGCTAAGGCCTTTTCAATTTATTACTCAATTTACGTGAACTTATCTAAATTGAAATCTCCTTGAATCAATACCTCGTTTTTATCACGGGGAACTCTGACTGTATCATTCAGATCAGTCACTCATTGCCTACTGTAGGTAAGCAAAAAAATAAATAAATTTCTCAACCTCCTGTATAAAGGCAAAGTTCTTTCACTCTTTCTGTCAGCCTCACGCACAAATGTGATGGAAAAGCTAGGGCAGTAACTCTTGTGGCTGCACCTGTCATAAATGTCACCAACCCTTTGTAGCTCTGTAAATCAAACGTGTGTGTTTCCTTGGAAGTTGGTTTCAGTGGGATTACCCTGAAGTAAGTAGCCACAGGATCCCTCCATTCACTCTTTAGACATCTTGCATCTCCCTATAATCGGAAACAACACAGCTATGGCCTCTTCTGTGAGGGCAGCAAAATACGTAAAAAGATTCCTGCTAAATCTGGCCCATCTAGTCCAGCATCCTATTCTCACAATGGCCACCTGAATACGCAGACCCTATTCAAGTGTCCCTATTTTCCAGGGACAGTCCCAGATTTACAGAAGCCGTCCCGGTTTCTGATTTGATAGTGGAATGTCCAGCTTTTCCTTAAGGACGTCCCTATTTTCATCAGAGAACTGTTGGAGGGTATGGAGTTATATGACCTGAGAGCCACAGAGATTATTAACTATATAACCTTTAAGGTAAAGGTAAAGGTAAAGGTACCCCTGACCATTAGGTCCAGTCGCAGATGACTCTGGGATTGTAGCGCTCAATCTCGCTCTATAGGCCAAGGGAGCTGGTGTTTGTCCGCAGACAGGTTCCGAGTCATGTGGCCGGCATGACTAAGCCGTTTCTGGTGAACCAGAGCAGCGCACAGAAATGCCGTTTACCTTCCCGCCTATTTATCTACTTGCACAGCATGCTTTCAAACTGCTAGGTGGGCAGGAGCTGGGACCGAACAATGGGAGCTCACCCCATCGCGGGGCTTCGAACCATCAACCTTCTGATTGGCAAGTCCTAGCCTCACTGCCTTTTGTGGGAGTGATTCCCTAATTTGACAACACACTGTGTGAAGAAGCATCTCCTCTTGAATCTTCAAGCATTCAGCTTCATTGGATGCAGAGAGAAAAACTATTCCCTGTTCAGTTTCACCCCCACCCTATGCACAACCTCATATACGTGCAGAACATATTGGTTTGGTTCATGTCTCCCAATTTATTTTAGGAATTTATATCCTGTCCTTTCAACAACTTCCCATGGTGGTTTACAGAAGGTTAAAAACACTGCAGAAAAGAAAAGGGGAAAGATTAAAAGCAAAATATTAAAACATCACAATTTAAAAGAGCGGCACAAAAAGCAGTCAGCAGAAATAAAACAAAATGCAAAGTGTGTGAAAGTAATCCGCAGAGATGAAACGGGTCAGATTTTAAAAGCTAGGGGAAGCAAATGTGCGTTTTAAAGTAGCATTTGTTAAAAATACACAGGCATTTCTTATAAAACCCAAAGCAGTTTATGGCAACAACAATAAAAAAAAAATCATAAAGATAAAATGCAATCTAAAAATTAACAATGGCATCAGAAAAGGGCAGAAAGGGTCAGTAAAGTGCAAAACCAAAACAAAACAGGGCAGCCAAAATAAGCCCCTCTACAAATATAAGATACAAAAATGATTGGGGGGTTTTAATTAAGAAAAAGGGTAAGTAAATGGGGACGTACAGATAAATTTTCACGATATAGAGAAGGTGGACGAGAGCTGGACCATAAAGAAGGCTGATTGCAGAAGAATTGATGCTTTTGAATTATGGTGCTGGAGGAGACCCTTGAGAGTCCCATGGACTGCAAGAAGATCAAACCTTTCCATTTTGAAGGAAATCAGTGAGTGCTCACTGGAAGGACAGATCCTGAAGCTGAGGCTCCAATACTTTGGCCACCTCATGAGAAGAGAAGACTCCCTGGAAAAGACCCTGATGTTGGGAAAGATGGAGGGCACAACATGCAGAGACTTGGATGGCTTTAAAAGTTGATCAGACAAACTCAATCCATTTCAGTTTTTTTGCTGATGCAACTCAAAGCAACTTGCAATATTTTAAGCAAGCAAGCAAGCAAAGTAACAAACAGATAAACATATTAAAACCAGCATTGTAAACAAATCGAAAAGACAGTTCTGTGGGTTTTTAGAAAAAATCTGGATTGAAACACCCCACATTCACAAATAAAAGCCATAGCTAATTAAGCTTTCTTTTTTGAAACAATTTTTATTGGCGTTTTGCCATACATAATTGCAAATAACATTCTGGAGTTACTCCAGTCCAGTAATATGAATAAAGAAATAAATAAACAATAGAAAGAAGACATCAAAACCAATTACGCATCAACTCTCAAAGTACATTCCATACACAATATTAAAACAGTTGTGTGCATAATTAACTCTGTAAGACTCTATATGATTGGAGGAGGAATATAATAAATACAGTGGTACCTCGGGTTACATACGCTTCAGGTTACATATGCTTCAGGTTACAGACTCCGCTAACCCAGAAATAGTGCTTCAGGTTAAGAACTTTGCTTCAGGATGAGAACAGAAATCATGCTCTGGTGGTGCAGCAGCAGCGGGAGGCCCCATTAGCTAAAGTGGTGCTTCAGGTTAAGAACAGTTTCAGGTTAAGAACGGACCTCCGGAACAAATTAAGTACTTAACCAGAGGTACCACTGTATTATGATTGGTGGTGATGATGATGGCACTCCCTGGTTAAATCACTCTGCTGTCATGGGGGTGGATTTTTGAATGAGAAACTTCCTCCAGATGTTTAACTGAGGTTCTTCCTACTTAATTGTCTCAACAAATAACAAGAATGCTGGAGAAAGTGTGTGTTGCAGGAGGTTGCCTTAGAAGGCCTCTCATTTTGTTTATGGAAAAGACATCGCTCTCCCACCGTATTGTTGCTCTTGCCTGCTTTAACCTTCCGAGAGCAAGCAGGAAAAGAAACTACACTTCCCGCTGCGTTGGAAGCCCTAATTGTTTTCACACAGTGGCAGCTGTATTTATTTTGCTTTCCCGACATCTCTCTAAGTGCATCTGACTCGAGTTTGAGGCAATGATGTTAGCTGCCCACACCAAAAGAACATGCTTCGATTCCCACCCTCTCACTCTCCCTTTGGCAAATGTATATCTATATATATTTGCTCATTCTATCACCTTGCAGATAACATTGAAACAACATCTGTTCCTCACTGTTTGCACCACTCAGTGAAGTTAAGGACAATTTTCTGGCTAGCCCTTTCAGAGTTCTTTTCTCTATGTCAAACTGCCTTTGATGTCAAGGAAATAAGCAGCTATCTTATTTTTAAAAGACATCTGAAGGCAGCCCTGTTTAGGGAAGTTTTTAATATTTTATGCTGTATTGTTTTTAACACTCGATTGGGAGCCGCCCAGAGTGGCTGAATAAACTCAGCCAGATGAGTGGGGTGGGGTATAAATTATTATTATTATTATTATTATTATTATTATTATTATTATTATATTTGTTGGTGTTCTCTTTTTGATTTTGAGAACTGTCTCCATCTTTGTTCAATTCATGTCGGTGCATTTTTGAAGGATTGGTGGAAATGCAATTTTCAAAGAGTAGCTGCATTTTGCTTCATGCATGTTTTCTTGACATGTTTACCAGACTGGATCATTGTATTGTGTTTTAACTTACGGGCTGATTTGATTTTTGTATATCCTGTGTGCTATTTTATATTGGGACATCTGCATAAAAGGCCATTTTTAACCATCCTGAAATATATGTTTAAAAACCACGTATTGTTTCCAAAGTGCAAATTAGGTAGATTGTTATTAAAGTGGAATGAAAGTGGTGATTTGTTCTCAGGGCAGCAATATGCAATACATTGTCTGGGCCTGCAAAAAGGGGTGGGCGTGCCACTTCATTTCTAATCAAATAACTCCCTGCTGAAATCCTGTAACTTTTTATGCCACAAATATTCTAGGTGGTGGTGTTTTCAGTCTGGCTTTTGTTGTCCTGTAGCACAGAAGTGCCCTTCCAGACAGCAGATAACATTTCATGGAATAATAGAATCATAGAGTTGGGAAAGATCCCAGGGATTATCTAGTCCAACCCCTTGCAATGTAGGAATCTCAACTAGATCATACATGGCAGATAGCCATCCAACCTCTGCTTAAAAACCACCAAAGGAGGAGAGTCCACAACCTCCCAAGGGAGTCCGTTCCACTGCAGAAAGTTTGTCCTGGTGTTTAGTTGGAATCACCATTCTTTCAACTTGAATCCACTGCCACAAGTCCTTTTTCTCCTCCAGAGCAAGAGAAAACAAGTTCGTTCCATCCTCCCTGTGACAACACTTTAGATATTTGAAGATGGATACCGTATCTCCTCCCAGTCTCCTCTTTTCCAGGCTAGACATACTCAACTCCCTCCACCATTCACCATAAGCTCTCGTTTCAGACCCTTTATAATCTTGGTCACCCTGCTCTGCACACAGCTTGTCAGTATCCTTAAATTGTGGTGCCAAGACTGGACACAGTACTCCAGGTGTGGTCTGAGTGACCACGGCAGACTAGATCTGGACACTAGACTTCTATTGAAGCAGTCAAGAACAGCATTAGCTTTTTTTTTGCTGCTGCATCACACAGATTAAGCTTGTGGTCTACTAAGACCCCCTAGATCAGCGGTTCTCAACCTGTGGGTCCCCAAATGTTGTTGGACTCAACTTCCATCATCCCTGAGTTCTGGCCTTGCTAGCTAGGGGTGATGGGAGTTGTAGTCCAACAACATCTGGGGACCCACAGGTTGAGAAAGGCTGATCTAGATAGTGTCTGCCGGCTTATATTTGTGCATCTGGTTCTTCCTGCCTAATTGCAGAACCCTACAATTGGAAGCCATGCAGTTTTCTTGGCAGGGATACTGGAGTGGCTTGCCGGTTCCTGCTCCAGGTGGATCATGTTTAGTCAAAACTCAAAACTCTCCACTATGACCTGTCCATCTTGGGCTTCATGATCACTGCAGATGGTGACAGCAGTCATGAAATTAAAAGAGGCCTGCTTCTTGGGAGAAAAGTGATGACAAACCTAGATAGCATCTTAAAAAGCAGAGAAATCACCCTGCCGACAAAGGTCCGTATAGTTAAAGCTATGGTTTTCCCAGTAGCGATGTATGGAAGTGAGAGCTGGACCATAAAGAAGGCTGATCACCGAAGAATGGATGCTTTTGAATTATGGTGGTGGAGGAGACTCTTGAAAGTCCCATGGACTGCAAGAAGATCAAACCTATTCATTCTGAAGGAAATGGAAGGTCCTCACTGGAAGGATAGATCGTGAAGCTGAGTCTCCAATACTTTGGCCACCTCATGAGAAGAGAAGACTCCCTAGGAAAGAACCTGTTGGGAAAGATGGAGGGCAGAATGAGAAGGGGACGACAGAGGACGAGATGGTTGGACAGTGTTCTCAAAGCTACCAGCATGAGTTTGACCAAACTGCAGGAGGCAGTGGAAGACGGTAGTGCCTGGCATGCTCTGGTTTATGGGGTCACAAAGAGTCGGACACGATTAAATGACTAAACAACAACACCATCATTTAGGAAGCATTGCAGAACAACTAATGAAGCAGAATTATTTGTGGACGGCTTGATATAAATCCAGCACACTATTATTGTCTCAATGATATGTTGCAGATAACCCCTCCCCAAACCACCCTACCAGTCCGGAGGAGCCCTGTGAATCTCTGTTGTCCTCCCACCCCCGTGAGATTCTCCACTCCATTGTCATTATCAGTGCGTAAGTTACTGCCCGGCTATAGCTCCTGTAATAGAGATTTTGTTATTCCAATAAACCTTTAAAAATAATTGAATGTTTTGGTTGAATGTCTGGGAGTGGGGACGACACAAACCTTACCATTCTGGTTTGTCTGGGAAAGGTGGTGAAGGAGACCACTCTAGACAGGAGTTTAAGGGATTAATTTGGTCCGTCAGCTACTCCTTAGGAGTTAAGCCATAAATTCTCCTTCAAAATCAAAGACATTTTTCTTCCACTGCTCCCCCTCCTCAATTCAGTTTAATATGTTTAATAGATTGCTGTGTGGGTGTAGGAATTACTCTCTTACCATTTTAAAGACTTGCTTTATGATGTATTTATGATGTGGCACTCTCTTTTTATTACAGACTGCTTTGAGGGCCTTGTGACCAGTAAGGAGGATATAAAAATAAATGTTGACTAAATAAATAAATAATACAGGTACCGGTGGGAATATTCCACTGATTCCCTTTTCTCTCACCCAAATTTATCCTATTTATATCGCTAATCCAATGAACCTTTTTCGTTCTGCTTGCCTGGGGAAAAGATTTGCCATTTCTTTTAATAAGTGAACACTTGTTTCCCCAAGAGACATAGAAATGGCCCAGTTTATGCTGTTCTGGAATAAGGAACTAGACTAGTGGGGAACAAAGTTTCCAGATAAATATATATTTTTAAAGAAACGACACTGATCATATAAATAGTTCTGTTTCAGTTAGCGGTCCCAGCTGGAGAACACATCTAGCCCAGATTGGGGTGGCTGGGCTCTGATTCTAAGGGAGTGAAATAATATTGACTGAGTCTTCTTCCTGCCTCCGCTGTGCAGTGTCAGATTAGGCTGGCTAATGCAAATTCCAGAAAGGCAGCTCAGCAAACAGAAGTCAGGTTCCATTATGCATTGTCATGTGCAGCAAAAGTTCAGGTTCAAGGACAGTCAGAAAATGAGAGGTTCACAAAAAAATTTATAGCACAGGTGAGGGGGGACAGGCTCTGCTGCAGACCTGCCTCCCAGCAGCAGCAGCATCACTGCCATACCACATACCCTCCAATGCCCCGATTTTCCCTTACAGCTCTCAGAATACTGTCATTGCTCTGTATTCAGCGCCATCTGTTGTTGGCCGTGTGAATTACTGCTGCATGATGACACCGCTACATTTTTATTATATAGTAAGATCTATAGAAACATGTAGTAAAAGCTTACTGTTCAGGGTCCGAGCCAGTTATCCTTCCAAGCTAGACATTTCACTCTTCAACTGCTACACTCCTGCCACACTCCATTTTTTCTGTTCCAGCAGTTATTCTACATTACATGGGTATTGAACATTCTCAGACGTCATTTGGATGTTTTCTCTCTCTTACTCTCTCTCTCCACATACAATCTGAAACGTTAGAGTTGCCCTGAGAATTCGAATTTGTTCATCTTATTTCTCAGTGGCCTCATTTGTGCTACACTCTAGGAGCACTCAAATACCTGAATTTGCTATTAGATGGTGTTAGTTCGTTAGATATGCAGCATGGTCCGACAAGGGACCTTCAAGGTCAAAGGAGAATGAACATTTGTATGTGGGAGAGGACCAATATGAATACAGTCTGTGTTCATGTATTTTATCTAATAAATCACAAATGAAGGGCAGAGAAAAATATTGTTCCGCAGGGCATCAGTTTGTGACAGGAAGAAATAAAATATTATTAAGACATGGATTGTGCCCTTGTTCTAGGAGGAATAACCTGCCAGCTCCCATACAGTTATTTAGCATGAAGGTCGCTTTTAAGATATACCATTTGGCCTTTAGGTTAAATTTTATATTTACACCTCACAAAGTGGCAACACTTGTTCTTTGAAAAATGCTCAATGAGGAATAGGCTGGGTGTCCTTGTTGCTAGCTCCCAGAGCATCTCTGTGAGCTCTGTGGTAGTGGAACCATCTTTCTCTCTCTGCTGTAAATTGATGCTACACAATGCACAGGGAAAAGGGACAGAGCAGAGCAATACAGTAGCTGTCAAGTAGCCTTGGAACTGTCACTTACAAACCAGGACAGCAGGGGGGTCCGGGGAAGGAAGGAAATCAAACCCACAGAGACATGAAAAAAGGAGGAAGAAGTAAAATGTCATTCTTTTACCTCTTACGTACATTCTTTGTGGTGATGTTCAAAATTTTACCAGTTGAGACCAGAGCTCAGTTGCTCCATTTATCTCCTTTTAACCCCTCTGATGCTTTCAGATGCTGGTTCTTGCAGGAACGTGTGTCCAACAAACACAGACTTCTGCCTCTGCAAAAGGATCTCCTCTTTTTCTCATCTCCCTGCAAGGGCCTCCCCTAAATCTCCTCTAGAAGGTGGGGCAGAATCCAGAACAGGAGAGAGGGAGGGAGGAGAGTTCTGCCAGTGAGTCCTGTTGTGCCAATGAAAATCCTTGCAGTGGCAACATGACTTTGTTAGATACAACACAGAGCTGGTGGATTTGCAGGTTGTTAAGCTGTGCCTCCTCCACCGACACTCACCTCGCATATTTGTAAAATACTGCCATATGCCTTATGTCGGCCATGAATGATCGCCAAAGAAGAAGAAGAAGTCTTCAGTGTCAACTAGTCATGGTGGGCTATGTCCTACCTCACTGTTGGAGGCAGTAAGCCTCCTAATACCAGTTGCTGAGAATTGCCATCAGTGAGTTCAATGGGTTGTACTCCCAGGTATGTGGGCAGGGTATTGCTGACTAAAAGTCATATGATTTATTAGCTAAAGCCCTCTACTGCCATTATTAAGAGTGGTATCCGAATACATCATACTCAGAGTACACCCACCAAAATCAATGGACATTGAGGCTAGAGTCCTAACCACACTCACCTGAATGTAAACAGCACTGAATTCATTAGGACATTGCATAGACAGAGTTAGGACTGCACTATATCAGAGGTATGTGGACGTTCAGTTAGTGTATATAAGGAACATTCAGGAGGCTGGGTGGGGCGGGAATTGTGTGGGAATTCATAGAATCGTCAGACTCAAAGGATTCTCTCCTCCCCCAGCAACCTCCAGGAGCAAAGAAGGAACAAGGAAGTTCATATGTATGGTTTTATTCAGCAACTGTGGATCAGAGCAATCTAGTGCTGGACGCCATTATGACGTTGCTCACTCTGAGCCCCCTTCTTCCTTCCCCACCAAAATCCTGTTGTAAAGGTCTCAGGAGTCACACATCTGCATTCTTTGCTCTTGAATCCTGACTGACTGAAGTGTCCTTGGAGAAGGGGGAAGGGTTCCCAAGCTCTGTAAGAATGTGTCATTGTCAGGAGTCCAGGTTCTCAGCTTGATAACACAGTACACGTAGTAAAAAATAGGCTTTATTGCCAAAACAAACAGATAACTCTGGACGGCTGTAATGAGCCTCTGGCATCATCATTCATGAGACTCTTCTGAAGACTGTTTCTGGGTTCTACAAAAGATATTGAACTTTTGAACCTGGCTTTGTTAGTTTTGCTTCCGGTCTAACAACCCACCCCTTAGCCGACTCTTCCAGGTCTGACATACCACTTCCCTCTCTGTTCCCGCCTGATTGACTTTCCTGAGAGCATTGGCAGGGTTCCAGCACACACACAGTCATTCCCTTATCAGCCGGCATTCCAAGGGGCGGGGGAGTTAGCTCTCTAGGCTGTTCATCCTGTATGAAAGCTAACCCTCTCTGTTCCTGGCTGCTTTCCTCAGCTGGCTGCAAACCTTCACTGGGAGCTGGCTTGTTCCTGACAGTCAGCTATCTGTTCTCCAACTCCCCCTCCTTCTCTCAATACCTGTAAACTTAGCAGTTCTCTGGACATTTCGCAGCCCTGCCCTTCAGACCAGTCCCTGACAATCACAGAATTGTAGCATTGGAAGGGACCCTGGTGATCCTGTAGTCCAACTCCCTGCAATGCGGGAAGATGCAGCTGTCCCAAACGGGGATCGAACCTGCAACCTTGGCATTATCAGCCCCACGCTCTAACCAACTGAGCTATCCAAGCTGAAAGCTCTGTGGCATTGCAGTAGCAAGCTCTACCCTGCAACCTATATGCCTGTACAGAGCCTGAACAGAGCCCCCATGTAGCTATATGCTATGAGGTTCTGCTCTTTAGGCATTCTAATACATGCACATAGGTCAAGGTCTCAGAAATGCTGGCTGAATTTCTCTGCTGGAAGAGTGTTCCACAGGCTGGGAAATGGTGGCACTAAATCGCCTGACTTGCAATTGAAGCCAGTTGGCCATCTGTGTAACACAACGTGCAGCTGGCCTTGTTCCTCCAGGTGTGCTTCTGGACTTTCACTATTTTGCAGGAGGGATTCAGGTGCTTACTGTAAATTTAACGATGCACAAACTAAAGTGGGTTAAAGTGATCTGTCAGCCCAGCACAACAAATATGCTTTAAAAAGAAGGGTGGGGGGAAAGATTTTGATGTGCTCAGGAAACTGCCACGTAGCGCACTTAAAAATGTGGGATGGACAAATTATTAATAGGAAGACATATAATACTCTGCAAACAGATCAGAATGAATGTGCAATATAGTCTGGAAATAGTCTAACCGCCACCATAGGGATGGGAGTAAAATTCAGTTCAGTTTGCATTTGAAGGTGAACCTGCCCAATTCACGCTTTCTGAAACAAGACGCGATCCGAAACACAGCCATCCTTCAAAATCTGCCCTTTGGAAGAATTTTGCGATGTAAAGTAATATTTTACAAAACTGCCAGTGCTAATATGGACAACAGCATTTCTCCACTGACTTTGATGTGGGATGCTTTGCAGTCACGAACAACTAAAAAATAACAACTACAAACATTTTCACATTCTCTGACCCTTGAGATATTTCCCGCTTCCTCCGTGACAGGATGAAATGAAATGGTTGGATTGGGAGATGCTCAGCCTGCCTCTAGGCTTGTGAAATGGCTTCAAAAGAAACAATGTCTTTGCAGAACAGGGCTGGGGGACCTTTTTCATCCCGAGGGCCACTTTGCCTCCTCGTCAGACTTCTGGGGGCCACTTACCAGCACCGATTGCGGCAAAAGTGGCTGTAGCCAGACACACACCACCCTGCATGTGAGGCATGTGTCCTGGAGGTCAGAGCAGAGCCCTGAAGGTCAGAGAGCGAGGCCTGGAGAGCTGCATCCCAAGATCTGATATCCCACCTGTAGAATGGGCCAGGGTTCAATGACTGTTGCGGCTGACTTTCCGCGGATAGACACAAAGTCAAGAACTTGCGTGTGCGCCAGAGAAGAAACGGCATCTTATTAGATGCAGCCTAATGAAATCTGCACAATCATTATGCTGGAAAGAAAGATAACAAAACTGCAATGAGAGGCAACATTAAAAAAGAAAAGAAAAAAGATACCAGTTTCTGCACAGTGTCTGCAAGGGTGTAAGGAATCCAGGCAGAGCAGTGGCAATTAAATCTGGAGGAGGAAGAGGTCATTGGACCAGTCAATATTCAGCGTCCCATTTCTCCACTGTTGGCGTACAGAAGAATTTCCAAAGCACGTGACCTAATTAAGGTCTGGATTTCGGTGGGGGTTTTTTGGGATTTGTTTTATTTTTCAGTGGAGCATGCCTGCCATCTAGAGGATCCAGAAAAATCCAGATTTGCAGAGGTCTGCTGAACTCTTACTGTAATATATTTACAAGTAAGATCGGCAACAAAAGACTGCAGTGTGGAGGGCTCGTTTTGGGGGCTTCAGCCAGCCAGCTATGCTGTTTTCCAGGGTGCTCCATTCCATCGTTTCCCTGCTCAATCCCCAACAGACATTCTGCAGCCACTGAGCATGCTCACTGGGCAGTTTGGAGCTATTTTTTGCCCTCAAATATGTTTGGTACTTCTGCTAAGCTTGGCGTTTCCAAGCCTGCTGATACCTCACTCTTGTGCACAAACTGCTTTTGCTACGTAGGTTTCCATGCTTATTAGTACAGTCGTACCTTGGTTGTTGAATGGAATCCATTCCAGAAGGCCACTTGACTTCCGAAAACGTCCGACAAGTAAGGCACGGCTTCCGATTGGCTGCAGGAGCTTCCTGCACTCAATTGGAAGCTGCGGAAGCCTCAGAGGACATTCAGGTTTCAAAGAATGTTTGCAAACCGGAACACTCACTTCCGGGTTTGTGGCATTTGGGAGACAAAACTCTCGAGTCGCAAGGCGTTCGGGATCCAAGGAACGACTGTATATAGGATCATCCTTCTCCTGCTGTTCCCTTAGGAAGCTCAGTGTAGCTTACATGGAGCCTCCGAGGTTTCCCTCTTAGCTTCCGCAGTGCAAGGAACCAGGGGGCTGTGGGACTATTTATTAGGCTGGGGTTAGGCAGGGAGTTATTATCTGAAGGATTCAGCCAGCCGGCTTATATAGAGCTCCACTACAACACAACAGTAAAAACTTTCTGTAACTATCCAATCACTGAATGTCACTTTCAATTCCTTATTTGCATATGTGGACCTGAGTGAAAACTATCTACAGTATCCGCCTGCTGGCCCAGGGTGAGAACTTCAGTACATAACACTTGGATCCTAGAACAATAGGATCCTATAATGCATCCATCTGATTGGCCTGCAGGAGCAGCCCAATCAGACGCCAGGAGGAAGTTAATCAGCCTATTAAGCCGGTAAGATCCTAGAATGCAACAACTGATTGGCCTGCAGGAGCAGCCCAATCAGGCTACAGGAGGGAAGCAGAATCAGCCAATCAGATGGGACTCATTGTGTAAATAATGTATATAAAGCCTGAGGGTTGGTAAAACATTCACTGTTTTACGAGCTGCAATAAAAAGCATGAAATCACTACGCGACTCCGAGTATATCTCAGTATTCATACATAGATAACACCTTTGGAAGTTGGCAGAATGAAGTTAGCGGTTGAAGTGGCCAGCCAGAAGCTGGTGGAGGTGCCAGGGTCATGTTGTCAAACGGTTGCCATCTCCCTAATTGTCCCTGCTTTCTTGTTTTCAGGGATGTTTGCAGACCCTGAGGATTTTTTGAGACCACCCTTAAAAACAATGGGGAGGACTGCAACACTTAAGCAAAGCAGCTTATACGTTTGACTAAATGGATTTCTAAATACATTTAGCTGTAGCGCCCATACTAATTTTAAAGACAGATAAGGGAAGATTGAATATCTGAGATGTATGGTGTGGGCCCGTCGTGTCTTCCTTGTTAGAACACTTGAAGGATGGGTGGGGTGAGAAATAAATAATAAACAAATAGATCAGGTGTCTGGTGATTGACAGGTAGGTGACCATGGCCAGGGCAAGGGAAGAGAGAAGGATCCTGCCCTCAGCCACATCCACTTCCTCCTCTGTGTTTTATGGCATATCTGTTGGAAGATGACAAATACATCCTTGCAACACATGCAAGGAAGCAGGGCTTGGCAAGGGCCACAACTCTCCAACAAAGCAGCAAATTCAGGTTTAATGCTACATGGAAGGAGCTGAAAGGAGGACAAGACTTATCAAGGACAGCTTTTAAGTTTACACACCCTTGGACATCTTACAGCCAAGGTCATTGCAGCGATGAAGCATATAATGATTCAAGAGAGATCGCATAATTAAAAAATTTCCAGAGGATTAAGATGCAAAAAAACTATTTGCATAAATATTCCATTATCCTTAACGTTAATCAATTAATCACAGGACAGAATTCACCTTATGCGTGACCCAACAGCGATGGTGAGAAATTGTGCTTCTCTGCTGTGCAAATGAAAACCAAAACCAAAAGATGAGTAAGTAATATTTGGTGACATCCCATGCTTTCGCCACAGAGGCTGGGGCACCTCTCCACACTGCTGTTGGCATAGCGACCTTGTGAGGCCAAGTTAGGGCAGCAAAATGTGGCTGCCTCAAGATCACCCAGTGAGTTTTGTGGCTGAGTGAGGATTGGGGCCTTGGAACAAGGCCTCAAATGTCTGAAAGACTTCCTTCTCAGAAGATAAGATGAAGAGAGAGGGCCTTCTTGGTGGTTCCCCCACCCTAGGAAGTTTGGAGGTGCTGGTTGCCCAGGAGAGGGCATTCTTTGTGGCATTCCCTCGACACAGAGATTTTTTGGGGCACCTTGTTCACCTAGTTTTCGTCATACAGTATGCTGTAAGGTAAAGGTAAAGGGGCCCCTGACCATTAGGTCCAGTCGTGACCGACTCTGGGGTTGCAGCGCTCATCTCGCTTTATTGGCCGAAGGAGCCGGCGTACAGCTTCTGGGTCATGTGGCCAGCATGACTAAGCTGCTTCTGGCGAACCAGAGCAGTGCATGGAAACGCCATTTACCTTCCCGCCGGAGTGTTACCTATTTATCTACTTCCACTTTGAGGTGCTTTTGAACCGCTAGGTTGGCAGGAGCAGGGACCGAGCAACGGGAGCTCACCCTGTCACGGGGATTCGAACCGCCGACCTTCTGATCTGCAAGTCCTAGGCTCTGTGGTTTAACCCACAGCGCCACCTGCGTCCCATCACAGTATGCTGTAGATGCACCTTTTTACCTTGGTTTGTGTGTGTTTAAATATAAAATGCAATATTAAACCACACAAGTGACACTGACACAATCCCCTCCCCACACTAAGTAGAACAGAAGCATTGCTACCCCACCCCACTCACCATTTCCCCCTCCACCTCTTTTCCCCTTTTCTTTCTAATGCAACACTAATGTCTCACAACAAATGAAACTGATCTGTAGAAAACATAACTTGAAAAAAGAGACATTGCATATACTTGTATTAAATTGAGTTGAATATAGAGGACCCACTCAATTATTTCGTTCTAAACCATTTAAACTGATTTTAATACAGGGTACCAGGCAGAGGGCCTTATCGGTAGTGGCACCCGACCTGTGGAACGCCTTCCCACCAGATGTCAAAGAGACAAACAACTACCAGACTTTTAGAAGACGTCTGAAGGCAGCCCTGTTTAGGGAAGCTTTTAATGTTTGAAGCATTACTGTATTTTAATATTTTGTTGGAAGCCACCCAGAAGCCCAGCCAGATAGGTGGGGTATAAATAAGCTATTATTATTATTATTATTATTATTATTATTATTATTATTATTATTATTATTATCATCATTGCATTTTATATTGCAAACCACCCTATGATCCTCAGATGAACAGCAGTGTAGAAACCGAATAAACAAATAAATGAAGAAAAATAATAATATTTTTACATTGTTGAAACCCATGCTGGGATCTTTACGGTGAAGGACAGGAACAAAATTGAGAAAATAAGTACATAATGCCCTAACCATTAGGCCACACTGGCTTATTATAATGGCCAGAAATTTCCCACCTGGAATTCCCCTTGACAGAGAATGAGTTGTTTAGTTGTTTCATCGTGTCCGACTCTTCGTGACCCCATGGACCAGAGCACGCCAGGCACTCCTGTCTTCCACTGCCTCCTGCAGTCTGGTCAGACTCATGCTGGTAGCTTCGAGAACACTGTCCAACCATCTCGTCCTCTGTCGTCCCCTTCTTCTTGTGCCTTCAATCTTTCCCAGCATCAGGGTCTTTTCCAGGGAATCTTCTCTTCTCATGAGGTGGCCAGAGTATTGGAGCCTCAGCTTCACGATCTGTCATTCCAGGGAGCACTCAGGGCTGATTTCCTTAAGAATGGATAGGTTTGATCTTTTTGCAGTCCATGGGACTCTCAACAGTCTCCTCCAGCACCATAATTCAAAAACATCAATTCTTTGGCGATCAGCCTTCTTTATGGTCCAGCTCTCACTTCCATACATCATTACTGGGAAAACCATAGCTTTAACTATACAGATCTTTGTTGGCAAGGTGAACAACAGAGAATGAGAATTGCAGCAAATTCCATCCCTCCATCCCTCCAGCTGGTTGATTCCTTTCATTGCCAGAAGGAAAGCCCTGGAAGCTGCTTTCGGAGGGTTCATAAAGTGCCCAGTCTGACACCAGGCATCATATTGGCGATGGTTGGATTAATCTGATTAATGGACTAAATGCTGTAAGCCAAATCTTACCATACATGCTGATTAACTTCACTGAGCTTTTGACTTAGTAATTTCATCGCAATCATTCCCAGAGAGGCAAAAGCATGCGTGACCAAGATTTAGTGAGCTAGACCACAGACAGGGCCTTCTGTTTTACGGAAATTTTATGCTCCTGTGCAAATTACAGCCGAGAACTAATTGCAGGGCCTGACTGCCTGCAAGCCTATTGGCCTAACAATATATTTCCTATCCTAGTTATCACTAAGAAATATACAAGCAAGTATCGCGCCAATTTGCAGGGTATCACCTTTTTGGGGGGTCTGTTAACAGTTTTATTTAATAGTAAGGACCAGAATCAATTAATATAGATACATCTAGATCTCTGTAACAATTTGATTTTAGGAGGCATCTATAAAAGAGAAAGTCAAAGGGAGTTTTATTGGCTTTTGCCTCGGATTATCATGCATCATAACTTTAATCTTTTCTAGGTTATTCCACTCGTTAACAAACCTCCATCTAGCATTTTCTGAATATTGGTTCAAATGATCCTCCTCCTCCTCTTTGTAATTAGTACCAAATGGTAATTATGTTTCTCCCCCAACCCCCCCAATGCAGGAGGTTCTTCTTCATCTAGATACAAGTAAGCTGAATTATGGAAATGAGAAAAATCTCCATTCCTCCTTCAATTGCTCCCTGGTGATTACCTTAATTGGAAACGCTAGTTCTATAAGAGTAGCTAAGTTCAGTAATGCTGTTTTTGTTTGTAGATTTCCTAAGAGGAAAGGTTACAGCGCACTGCGACTTTTTAGCTGAGTAAAAGAAGTGATTGTTGGTGGGGGAACAAAGTGACAAATTGCACAAAATTATGATTTGCGTGTAGGAAGTGGATAGAGAGGTTTTTCTCTCCTTCTAATAATACTGGAAGATCAGGTCATCCAATGAAGGTGGAAAATTCTGGGCAGACCAAAGCCTGTGTGGAGTAGCAGTCAGACCTGGGTTCAAATCCATACTCAGCTACAGACCGCACTGGATAACCTTGGACCAGTCATGTACTCTTAGCCTAACCTACCTCACAGGGTCTCCCTAAACCTACCTAAACGGTTTCGGCCCCGCATAACTGAAGGAGTGTCTCCACCCTCGTCATCCAGCCTGGACACTGAGGTCCAGCTCCGAGGGCTTCTGGTGGTTCCCTCACTGTGAGAAGTGAGGTAACAGGGAACCAGGCAGAGGGCCTTCTCTGTAGTGGTGCCCTCCCTGTGGAATGCCCTCCCAACAGATGTCAAGGAAATAAACAACTATCTGACTTTTAGAAGACATCTGAAGGCAGTCCTGTATTGGGGAATTTTTTTATGTTTGATGTTTTACTGTGTTTGATGTTTTAATTTGTTGGAAGCCGCCCAGAGTGGCTGGGGCACTCTGGGGTGGCATATAAATCTATTATTATTATTATTATTATTATTATTATTATTATTATTATTATCAAACGGTTGTGAGCATAAGAGGGAAAGGGAAGAACCCTATGTATGCATCACCTGGAGTTCCTTGGAGGATAGATAGGGTATATATATGGTTGATAAGTAAACTATATTTACAGAGTGCATAGCTAAATATGGAATTAGCTACCAAAGTATATAGTGATCACCAGCTTAATGGCTTTAAAAGGCAATTCATGGAGGATAAAGCTTCCAGTGGGCTACTAGGCATTTTATTGGTAGACCATTTATCTCTGAATACCAGTTGCTCCTGCTCAGCTTCTTGGTCTTCCCATAGGCAAACTGGTTGGCCACTGTGAAAAGCAGGTTGCTGGACTAGATGGGTCTTTGGGCTCTTCTCATGATCTGATACCGTTGTTGGGCAGAGAACAAGCAAACAAGATGCGCAAAAACAGCTGGGGGGGGGCGGAGGCTGTGTGGGAGATGAGTCCCATAGCTGCATCGAAAATTCACATCATAGCTGGCATCTCCCTGACCAGGAAGGGCTGTTTTCCCAGTTGCCAGGGCCGTCCTGTCTGTGGGGCAGTCTGAGGCAGCCACCTCAATGTGGTGGAATCTAAGGGGCACCTCCCAGCGATGGAGGAAGTCTCTTGGGCACCTGGGGCGAACCACCCATGGGGTGAGGGCGCACTGCACCCATAGGGACAGGACAGGGTGCGCTGGGCCCTTAGGGAGGGACAGAACGGGGCACGCGGCACCCCTAGGGACGGGGCTGTTGGCTTTTTCGCAGTATAGTAGCACAGAGAGCTTGCTGGGAAGAGCTTGCATTAAAAAGAAGGGAATCAAAAATAACTTAAACAAGGTTTTAATAAGTAAAACAAAAAACTCCTTACCTTATACACTATATACATCTACAAACAAACACGACCCAACCACCAACCCATCCCCAGGGTAAAAAGCAGAGCTAGGTGCTGCCCCTTATATACTGCAGCCAATTCCCGACACAGCTTAATCAATGCAACTCAGCAGCACCTGCTATGCTTCACAGCTGTAAAGCTGGATCTCGTTAGTTTTCTCTGGCCCTTGCTCCGGCCCCTTAAAGGTATACACATTGGGTGAAACAATGATGAACCTTTAGATTTAAAGAAACAGTTCAACAGGGGCATGCCATGGGGCCTCAGCCACCCTACAGTTGGGGGGGAGGCAGCAGGTGGACAGCGCTGAGCCTGCGGGCGCCTGAGATGTGTGGCTCA
Organism: Podarcis tiliguerta; assembly: GCF_965153285.1. NCBI lineage: Eukaryota > Metazoa > Chordata > Lepidosauria > Squamata > Lacertidae > Podarcis > Podarcis tiliguerta. The sequence continues at coordinate 16,575,213 of NC_139540.1, read as the reverse complement.
AGCGTGCTGTAGCAGGCCCCACGGTCGCTCACCATTTTGTCACCTTTGTTTGGGAGACACCCGGGGCGTCCGCACCCCTGCACCCCCCTTCCTACGCCCCTGGAGCCTCCACACAGACAAATACACACACACACACCACTGGAGAAGGAAGGAGAGGTGGTTGTGGCAGCGTCCGGGTTCCGGCAAGTTCTCGTGAGAGCCTCACACAACCTTCCCAAGACCCTGGTGACCACTGCAAATCACTTCAGTTACCAGTGTCTTGAGAAGGTCGCACAAGACCTCTGGCAAGTGTGGCTGCGGTACTTTGTGCATTGGGAACCTCAGTAATGAGCTTTGCAGCGTGCTCTGTGTGGGGATACCTTTGTGCCTGGCCTGGAAGCTCCAGCTGAAGAAGGGCTATAGCTCCTTCTTTGCATTCAGAAGGTCCCAGTATCTCTGAGCAGGCTGGAAAAGACCCCATGCGCAACCCTGGAGAATCTCCAGCAATCAGTATGGACTATATAAAGAAGAAGAAGAAGAGTTTGGATTTGATATCCCGCCTTTCACTCCCCTTCAGGAATCTCAAAGCGGCTAACATTCTCCTTTCCCTTCCTCCCCCACAACAAACACTCTGTGAGGTGAGTGGGGCTGAGAGACTTCAGAGAAGTGTGACTGGCCCAAGGTCACCCAGCAGCTGCATGTGGAGGAGCGGAGACGCGAACCCGGTTCCCCAGATTACGAGACTACCGCTCTTAACCACTACACCACACTGGCTCTCTGAAAAAGTTTGCTGACCCCTGAACTAGATAGACCAATGGTCTGAGCAAGTCTACAATGTTCTCTCTCACCCAAATGAGCCCTCAAGCTTGCGATAATATTCAGTTACGACATTTTTGACAAGTTTCCATTGTTTCCAGCAGGGCTTTGGAAAGAACTTCTTACTGCATTAAGTCCAAATGCCAGACAAAATCAGAATGTTATGTGACTAGTGAATATGCTGAGTAAGATAGAATGACTGGTAAGAGTTTTAAAGTGTGCAGTAGCAAGGGATGGGGAAGAAATTTGATTGCGTTTGCATAGAAAGGAGAAACTACCTAATTAGCACATTCTGAGGCAATATGAGAAGCGAAACACAGCCATTCTTTAAAATCTCCATATTTTGCAGTCCTGTTCTCTGGTCATGTAATGTGTACAAAAACACATACACTGGGGCAAAATGTACATATACTGTAAGCACATATATCAGTGAACATAACACAAAAAACTGCATTGTTTTAGGGGAAAGTGTGTTGTGAAGATGTGTAAAGGTAAAGGTACCCCTGCCCGTACGGGCCAGTCGTGTCCGACTCTAGGGTTGTGCGCCCATCTCACTCAAGAGGCCGGGGGCCAGCGCTGTCCGGAGACACTTCCGGGTCACGTGGCCAGCGTGACGAAGCTGCTCTGGCGAGCCGGCACCAGCGCAGCACACGTAAACGCCGTTTACCTATTAATCACAAGACAGAATTCACGCCGTTTACCTATTTATCTACTTGCACTTAGGGGTGCTTTCGAACTGCTAGGTGGGCAGGAGCTGGGACCGAAAGACGGGAGCTCACCCCGCTGCGGGGATTCGAACCGCCGACCATGTGATCGGCAAGCTCTAGGCGCTGAGGTTTTACCCACAGTGCCACCCGCGTCCCATTGTGAAGATGTTTATATTAGGCAAAATTGCGTACAAAACTGTTTATATTAATTCACACTAAAGTGCCGATGAGACTATTCATGAGGATTTAATAAATAAATAAAAATAAACTGATGTGAAAATGTGCAAAACCCTAGGATTGGATAAACAAGAAACGGAGAGAAACCCAAAGTGACATATTTCCACATTCTTAGTACTCAGCTACATTAGTCAAAAAACAGCATTTTAAATATGTTATAAACATGCAACACCAGATGGCGATGTAGAGCACAAACGTTTTCTATGCAATTTTACATAGTGCTTCCCCCCCTTTTGTTATAATGATTTAATCTATGACTTATTTATAGCATTTCCCCCTGTGTATAAATCCACCCTTATCTGCAGCTACCTGGAATTGATTTCTGTAGATTTGGGTTGAAACCAACATCAAGATTTGGGTGAAGCAGCTTGACTATTCAGGAGTGAAAGCTGCTGCAGAAGATACACCGGAAGCAATTGCAGGCAAAGTTTTGCAGTTGCAAAAGACAGAAAGGAGAAGCAAAGGGATACATAAGCTTGAATAAGCAATGACAGAGAATCGTAGGGTCTCCGAGGTGCTAAGTGGAAGAGGCCAGATGGCCGGCTCCAATTAATCAGGGTTGTATTTTTAATTTGCCACCGCGCTATTAATCAGTTCATCGCGCCAATTAATCGATTAATGTGCTCAGTCCTAATTAAACTTAACGGCAGTTTTCACATCCTTAATTTCAATTACGCCGCCCTTATGTCTCCTGACTGCTCATAAATTAGGAAGCTTGCTCATAGGGCAAATAAATGATACAGATAAGTGGAGATCGTCTGGATTCATGCCCGCAACTGCCACGGAAGAAAGGGATCCGCAGGTGTGATTTACGGAGGGAAAGCCAGCGCCCAGTTAGCCTGCAAGATTTCTCACGTGCTTCTGGATTCTGACAAGGCAACTAGACGCAAAGGACGGCAGAGCTCCTCTTGCTATTTTTGAATTGTTGCCCGGCTGCAATCTCAACCCTAGTCAGGCAGCAGCCAGGTTTAACTGAGTGTTGTAACCACTGCCACATTTGCACCTCTGCCACGCAGGCCAGCTGGAGTGAAAGGCAGGCAAATTGCTGACCAATGTAGAGCTGATTGGGCCGGGTTGGATTCCATCAAGTGATGGCAGGGCCAGATTAAGACCTTTAGAGGCCCTGAGCATTGAAAAGATTATGGTGCCCATCCCCACATAATTCAAAACAAAAAGTCGTTAAAATTGCAGCTGCGGTATAAGGGTTTGTTATTTTGACTGGTGTCTAATTGGAATTTATAAGTTTTTGGGAATGCAGAGTTAAAGTAAATTATCAAATCAATTCTAGCACGCGGGGGGCCATCAAAATAATATAATTTGGCATCAGAGCAATTGGCATCATTAATTGTATTATAATTTGGTATTGATAATGATGCTTTTATTGAGTTACTGTAATAAAAATTATTGTACACAAAATAAAAACAATACTAAAAGGTAAAATGTTTGTGTATTATTATTATTATTATTATCATTAATAATAATAATTCAATTTATATACCACACTTTATCCAAAGATCTTTTAGAGTGCGGACCTGGGAATAGCTTCCCAGCCGTTAGATTGGTGGTTGCAGATATCCAGAGCTATAGAAGCAACTGTGTTATCTTTGACAATGAATAACTACCTTCCATGTGGATTCCCTTGGCTGGGAAGAGCCTTGACACCCTGTGACTTAGACAGCAGCTTGATTTTCAGACTACAGCAAGTGATCATGCAGAGTCTTCATGTTTGTGAGAAACTTCCCGCACTGCTGATTTCTGCATCTAAAGCTTTCGTAAAAGGCACAGGGCTAATTGAGTTGTATCTGAAGGCAAATCTTTAAAAATGTAGTATAAACACCGACAACTGGGAAGCACTGGCCTGCGAGCACTCCAGTTGGAGAACAGCCTTTACCAAAGGTTTCATTGGCTTTGAAGACACTCAAACTCAGGAGGAAAGGAAGAAACATGCTAAGAGGAAGGCACACTTGGCAAATCCACACCGTGATCAGTAGGGACTCCCCCTACTGATCTGCGGTTGATATTTGAAACTTGAAAACAACTCCTTGGGTTTTTAAAAATAAATGCACACAAAAATATCGTGGTACCTTGGGTTAAGAACTTAATTCGTTCTGGAGGTCCATTCTTAACCTGAAACTGTTCTTAACCTGAGGTACCATTTTAGCTAATGGGGCCTCCCGCTGCCGCCGCCGTGCGATTTCTGTTCTCATCCTGAAGCAAAGTTCTTAACCCGAGGTACTATTTCCGGGTTAGCGAAGTCTGTAACCTGAAGCATCTGTAACCTGAAGCGTCTGTAACCCGAGGTACCACTGTACTTTGCTGGGTCTAACTGGAGAAGAACCTGGTGAAGAGAACTCAGATGCTGCTATGGATATTAAGCACAACTGGATTCTGGGTACTATTCAAATGACGGCCTCACTTTGAAGTTCTCTTCCCCGCCTCTCTTTTAAATTCACCCTAGATACAAACATGCTTTATGCTTCTTAACCACAACAATTTCCTCCTCCGGATTCTTGTACTTTGCTTCAGGGATCAATTATAAAACACACAATATTTTCTCCTCTTCTACTCTCATAGGTCTTTAGCCCAGGCTGCTTTGGGGATCTGGAGAGTCCCACTTGGTGCACGAGCGAAGTAGATTACGAAGCCACGATGCAAAGGGCAATTGGGAAAGGGAAATAAAAGTGCTCCGTTGCAAGTTGTTTGTACAAATAAGATCCATTTGGGCTTCATGTTCTTATTCAGCTTTTAATAACATGACGCGCTGCACGGCAGGAAACTTGGCTGATGCGAAAGGAAACTAAAGGAAACTTCCTGGGAAATGTAAACGGTGTTCTGATAACAAGTCGTTTTGTCTGCTAAGATGGGCATGGCAAAGGCCTCTTCCAACTCTACAATTCTATCACCTCCTGGCAAATAGAAGGGGAAGAAATGGAGGCAGTGAGAGATTTTACTTTCTTGGGCTCCATGATCACTGCAGATGGTGACAGCAGCCACGAAATTAAAAGACGCCTGTTTCTTGGGAGAAAAGCAATGACAAACCTAGACAGCATCTTAAAAAGGAGAGACATGACCTTGCCAACAAAGGTCCGTATAGTTAAAGCTATGGTTTTCCAAGTAGTGATGTATGGAAGTGAGAGCTGGACCATAAAGAAGGCTGATCGCCAAAGAACTGATGCTTTTGAATTATGGTGCTGGAGGAGACTCTTGAGAGTCCCATGGACTGCAAGAAGATCAAACCTATCCATTCTGAAGAAAATCAGCCCTGAGTGCTCACTGGAAGGATAGGTTGTGAAGCTGAGGCTCCAATACTTTGGCCACCTCATGAGAAAAGAAGACTCCCTGGAAAAGACCCTGATGTTGGGAAAGATGGAGGGCAGAAGGAGTAAGGGATGACAGAGAACGAGATGGTTGGACAGTGTTCTCAAAGCTACCAGCATGAGTTTGACCAAACTGCAGGAGGCAGTGGAAGACAGGAGTGCCTGGCGTGCTCTGGTCCATGGGGTCACGAAGAGTTGGACACGACTAAACAACTAAACAACAACAAGTATTTAGTGAGGAATCTCCTTTATGCTGATTCTTCTAACTTCATTACATCAATAATTTTGTGCCACCCCCTTCCCATCTCTTTGTTTCTTTGCAGTCTCCATGTGAATGAAAGAACCATAGATCACAGATGACCTAATTATTTCAGCCTTGCTGGAGAAGACTCAAAGTTTTTCTAATCCAGCATATTATTCTCCACAGTGAACACAGGAAGTTGCCTTATACTAAATCAGGCCATTGGCAGTGGATCTCGGGGGGGGGGCACCCTCCAGGTGTGGGGAGCACACATGAGTACAGTGGTACATCAGGTTAAGAACTTGATTCATTCTGGAGGTTCGTTCTTAACCTGAAACTGTTCTTAACCTGAGGTACCACTTTGGCAAATGGGGCCTCCTGCTGCCGCAGCGCCGGAGCACAATTTCTGTTCTCATCCTGAAGCAAAGTTCTAAGAACGGACCTCCAGAACGAATTAAGTTCTTAACCCAAGGTACCACTGTATTTCTGGGTTAGCGGAGTCTGTAACCTGAAGCATGTGTAACCTGAAGCGTCTGTAACCCGAGTTACCACTGTAAAGGTGACAATAGAGCTAAAGAATGATATTTCTTTAGGAGTGCACTAGTATGGTTCCAAATATAGTGGTACCTCAGGTTAAGAACTTAATTTGTTCTGGAAGTCCGTTCTTAACATGAAACTGTTCTTAACCTGAGGTACCACTTTAGGTAATGGGGCCTCCCGCTGACGCAGCCGCCGCCGCGCGATTTCTGTTCTCATCCTGAAGCAAAGTTCTTAACCCGAGGTACTATTTCTGGGTTAGCGGAGTCTGTAACCTGAACCGTCTGTAACCCGAGGTACTATTGTAAATTGTAAGAAACTTTGTTAGAGCTACAGGTGGAACTTGGCAGTTCCCAAGGACAAATTTGATGTGCTTATCTCACGGTTTTTGGAGATGCGTTGGGCTATAGTATTTATGAGGCTGCTCAGACACACTTGTCTTGCAAACTCTGGTTTTCTTCTTCAAGGTTGCTGTAAGACAAGCGGGGAGGAAGGATTGCAAACCATGAAATGTTTCACAGAAATGCCCCCCCCCCCCCCCCGCAGTATGAATAACGTTTTGTGACATCAGGGCATTTTTCTTTCGTCAAACGTTTCATAACTCAGGTTCCACATCCTATTCTCCCCCCACCCTTTTTGATACATGGAACAAAGCTACTTTGACATACGATCCAATCTGTCCTGTAATTCTGCAAGCTGGTTTGTGGACTGCCATTTATCTCCGCAGAGTATCTTCCACAGGTCACAGAGCCTCCTTTCTTTGTCTTTGAGATCCCAAGAGAAAAAAATTGTTTCTGGGGGAGATGTGAGTGGTTGGTATTAGAGGGAATGTGATAGCCAATTGTTATGTACTGAGCGGAATCCTAGAACAATAGGATCCAGAATGCAGCAGTCTGATTGGTCCGCAGGAGCCACCCAATCCAGCTCCAGGTGGAAGTGAAGCAGCAACCTGATTGGCCTGCAGGAGCAGCCAATCAGGGTTCTGGAGGAGGTGAATCCGCAACCTGATTGGCCTACAGGAGCAGCCCGGAATTAGCCAATCATGCAGGACCCATTGTGTAAATAATGTCTATATATCTAGACATTTTGGGGAAAGTTTCATTCATTGCTAGTATGAGCTGAATAAAGAGCATGAAATTCACACTTGACTCCGAGTATATTTCACCAATCCAGCCTGATCTGACCCCCTAAACAATTTCCCCCACCCGAAACTCTAGCAAAAAGGAAGGAAAAAAACAGCAGAAGGATGGATGGAGAGATCCCCACACAGCCTAGTGGTTTGGAGTGGGTGCAAATGTCTCCCTCCTCAATAATCAGTGTGCTGGGCTAGCTCCAACTTTAGACTGGTTGAGCTTAATTTTTCTGTTTAAAAACAAATATTTTTATGCTGTTTCAGTACCTAACCCCCCCACTGTTTCCCACAACTGGGAATTGTGATCTAAGCCCAGTGGGGATCATGTAGTGAATGTGACTCTAAAGAAGCCCTGGGTTCCTTTGGAGGAAGGTGCAGGCTCTAATAAAAGTAAATGAATAAATAAAATAACAGCACTCAATAGCCAATCAGATTTGGCTACGTGATGATTCCTTGAAGCCAAATTAGAGTGAGGGCAAGAGTTCCTCACCCTCATTCTGAATGGGCAAAAGTCCTTCAGAATGCTGTTGATAAATGCTTTTGCAAAAGGAGCCCCAGCCTTATCCTAACCTTATTTTACTCTCATGCCCAAGAAACACAAATCTCACAAGAAAAAACAGGATGTTCAATTTTTTTTGTGGAGCAATTGATGCGTATATATAAAGTACATTCAAAGCACGCTACTACCCCCCTCAAAGAATCTTGGGTACTGTAGTTAAAGGTTGATGGGAACTGTAACTCTGTGAGAAGTAAACTACAGTACCCAGAATTCTCTGAGGGATAGAATGCACTTTTAAAGTGCCTTAAAGGTATAGCGTGTGCACTGCCATTTCCTGATTTGTGAGGAAATAATTTGCTTTGCCAGCTCCAATTGCAGACTGAATGAGGTGGAGATGGGGGTTGTTTATCCATCACTATCTCAGATATAACCAAGTGCCTTTCTTTTTAATGAGAATTTGCCTAATCTCCACCTTCCACCAGCAGGAATTATTGTACTTTACTTCCTCACTTATGACTCTGCTGCCGCTTCACCATCGTCAATATTATTATTTAGCTTCCACCACCACCCAAAAAATAATAATAAAAAAAAAAAATTGAAAGGTTTTTCTGTTTGGCTCAGTCGGCTCAAAATGGCCTTTGAACCTATTGGATTTTACTAGTTATTTCCTTCCAAACTGGGCTGTCCGATTAATGACCCACAAACAATTAAATGGCAGCTGCTAGAGAAGTGAATGAACATTTTATAATTGCAAAGGCTTTATAGCAACATATTATATGACCTGTATTGTGAACATTTTTAACAGGGGGGAAAAATCTGAAAGGAAATGAGGTTTTCCTATGAGATTTTTAATCAAATTCAAAGCACCTGTTCATTTCAACCTCAGTCATTTTCCCCCACCCCACCCCATTTCCCAGGTCTTCTTGTTCCTGAGGCGTTCTTTGCTCCCTATTACTTCCTGCAACACATAGTATATTCTTTTTCATATTGCTTCTCTTACCCTTTGCCCAGTCATTCAATTTCACCCTCCAACCTTCCTTTCTTTAGCCAGTTGCTTTCGTTCAGCTCTCACTAGAACTATAAAATAAAAAATATCCTATTTGGCATTTTGCCTCAGGGGCAAAAAATATACCCAGCGAAGCTACAGTATAAAAACGCAGTGGCATGGAACAAAGGGAAGGCGAAGGAAGCATTGTGTTGCGTGAAGATCTTCTGTATATTGTGTTCTGGGACAACCATACATATCCGTGTGGTTGCTGGAACCCACCAGGGTTGCTTAGACAGCTTACTAATAGTGAAGAAGTGACTTCCGCCCTTCCCTCTGGCGGAATACACACAATGGCATGTATTCAAGGCTGGCCCAAGAAATTTTGCCACCTGAGGCAAAGGGCAAAATAGCACACATGCACACCCCTTCCAATATGATGATGATGATGTTGTTGTTGTTGTTTAGTCATTTAGTCATGTCCGACTCTTCGTGACCCCCTGAACCAGAGCACGCCAGGTACTCCTGTCTTCCACTGCCCCCCTCAGTTTGGTCAAACTCATGTTAGTAGCTTTGAAAACACTGTCCAACCATCTCGTCCTCTGTCGTCCCCTTCTCCTTGTGCCCTCCATCTTTCCCAACATCAGGGAAGTCTTCTCATGAGGTGGCCAAAGTATTGGCGCCTCAGCTTCAGGATCTGTCCTTCCAGTGAGCACTCAGGGCTGATTTCCTTCAGAACGAATAGGTTTGATCATAGAATTGTGGAGTCGGTAGGGTCCAACCCCCTGCAATGCAGGAATATTTTGCCCAACGTGGGGCTCAAACCCACGATGCTGAGATTAGGAGTCTCATGCTGTACCATCGTGCCCCTTTGCATTAGCAACTCCTACTTCAATACTAGTAGCAATGGGGTACTGCAGCATGAAGCAAGTGGATGCATAAAAGTTGACTCCTTTCAGAATAAAAATTGTCCAGACCCATAATTATTAATCAAAGCTTTACTAACCAGAACTTCTTCAAAAATGGGTGCAAAAACATCAATGATGCATCCGGAAAGTTGTACAAAGCATATGCATATTCAAACATAGGTTCTTCTTCTTAAATATATTACATAAATAAGCTGAAATTTAAGCTCTGTATGTCCCATAACTTGCTAAATTAGCCGGCATCTAGCCTGATAAGGCTATGCAGCTCCTGGAGAGGCATCTTAGCACATCCTTCTCTCACTGTGCCTGGGAACAAAAAACAGAGGCAACTCCCTTTCAAAATGGCGAGTTTGCAACTGAATACCTTAATCATGTGATGTAAGGTTAAACACTTCTGTGGGGTTGCCATATTTCAAAAAGTAAAAAAGGCCTGGACACTGCCTTTGAAATCCTGGACGTGAAGGCTAGCAGAGGACATCAACAGTTACTTATCAGCTCAGCTACAAGCCCAGAGAGCTCTTTCTAGCTTAGTATATTCCAATGGAATTTCCAAATGTTAAACTCTTAGCAACATACAGACATTCTCCATTTCGGTGTGCAATTAAACAATTATACTTATCTGATGTCTGTTGTACCAGGGTGCTGCAATACTGCATATGGGCCTAAATGTCTGGGTAGGCTTCCCTAAGCAAAAAAGATTTTATCAGGTGCCAAAAACAATTTGGCAAAGGTGCCTGCCTAATATCTATAGGCAGGGACTTCCAGAGAGTAGGTGCTGCTACATTCAGGCCCCAGACCTGAGGTTCCCCACACTGACATATACAACTGATGCCTCCATGGGACTAACTTATTGTGGGTGAATTCTGCAACAGGTTTTTGAGGCAACAATAGAGCGTGAGTAGTGTGTTTGTTCTGCACGAGTTTGTTCTGCGATGCTCCTTCAACCCTTTTGCAAAAACAAACCAGAATGTTTGCGATTTAAAAAGTCTGGGGATTTCGAGGAGCACTGGTTGGAAATGAAGCAGTGCAGCCACCCTGAAATGTTTGCAAGCATGAACAGTGTTGAAAGTGTGAATGGGTGAGACTGCCCTGCGAGCAAGGAGGTCTGGAAGCACCAAAAATGTCAGCCCTGGTTTCTAGCTGTAAGCTTTTGTTTTGATTTTGCTTTCCCTTGACTGTTAGCATTTTGAACACCAGGTGGCACTGGCATCTTACTGGTTTTTCGTTGCCCTGTAACTGAGACTCACAGAGCGTCAATTTGCTCTTCTGGTCAGTGAGATTCTATGCAAATATCTGGAAAATAAATTATATATCGATCCTTCCCTAATGCGGAGGATTTTAGTAACATCCCAAAAGGAATCTCAAGCTAATTGGTTTTAGAAACATGCACATTGCAATACTGCATTCAACGATGTTTCTCACTGTCGGATACTTCAGAGAAATTAATAGAATTGCTGCACAATGGATGCTTTTAAAGCGCTGAAAGAAAATTAAAGGCAGTAATTTTATTTTGTGGCATTAAAATGGTCCTCTTTCCTCATCAAGATAGCTGGGAAGCTGCAGAAAGGTGCGAGGCTTACCTTTCCTAACTTACTTTTGAATACCTTTCTGATTTTACGGTTCATATTCCACTGTCATTTCTTGTAAATGTTATCTCTGGTGATTTATTATTCTTCTATATCCAGGTTTTAATATTGATGTTATGCTTATTTGTAAGCAGCCCGGAGGTGGTGACGAAGCTGGGCAAATAAATTCATATACAAATGAAAGCTGCTCTCTAATTACCAGTCAGCTTTAGGAAGGGAGACAAATAAAAGAATGAAAATGAAAGGATGGCCAGATTACGTGGCTGGCTATATTAAAAAATAAAAAATATGTACAGAGGGGGTGAAAATATACAGGGACTGGAAGAGAGATTTAAAAAGGCATATATCTGGAGTGCCAAATATCAAATGTAGAAATGTATTATTTTTATTATTTTCATTTCTACACCGCTTTATATTAATTAAGAAAAAGAAGCTCAAAGAGGTTTACAGCACATTAAAACTTCAAATAAAACAATCCACCATAAAGCATTACTGAAGAAAGTCAGATATAAAGTATACATTCAAAGCAATGTAACTGAAATGATGCTAAAATATTATCTTAAGGAGTTCAAAATGAATTATTACAAAGGAGGTCAAGTGCAGAATGCAGCAAAGTTAACAGAACACACACACACCAAAAAACCATTATCTTAAACATTTCAAAAGAAACCATTACTAAAGGAAGTCAAATATAAAATGCACATTTAAAGCCGCATAATTAAAAAGAGAATAAGATAATTTAATAAGAAGGGAGCCTTTCTGCTGGCGTTGCTGCCAATCCTGTCAATGGTGGTTTGTGCCAGACAGTGTCTATGGAAACTCAGGGTCAATGACTAAGGTGGTCTCTGACCTCTTCAGGCACCTCATCCTTTGTAGCTGGAGTCAGTCAAGGCCGCACTCTCCAACGCCAGGTGGAAAACTTTTCTGTGTTAAATGTGCATTCCATACGTAACCTCCTCTGTCAGGCTTTATTTTGAAATCTTAAAGATAATATTTCAGTTTCCTGTTAATTATGTTGCTTTGAATGTACACTTTATATCTGACTTTCTTCAGTACAGTGGTACCTCGGGTTAAGAACTTAATTCGTTCCTGAGGTCCATTCTTAACCTGAAACTGTTCTTATTCTGAAGCACCACTTAAGCTAATGGGGTCTCCCGCTGCCGCTATGCCAGCGGAGCACAATTTCTGTTCTCATCCTGAAGCAAAGTTCTTAACCCGAGGCAATATTTCTGGATTAGCAGAGTCTGTAACCTGAAGGAGCTGTAACCTGAAGCGTATGTAACCCGAGGTACCACTGTAATGCTTTATTGTGGATTGTTTTATTTGATGTTTTAATGTGCTTTCTATTTGACCTTCTGCAGTTATGTTTTATTCCGGATTGTTTTATTCAATGTTTTCATGTAAACTGCTTTGAGATTTTCCCCTTCTCAAAAATATAAAGTGGTATACAAATGAAATTATTATTATTATTATTATTATTATTATTATTATTATTATATATTAATAATGGGAGACATTTGCACTGAAATGCTGACAAATTTTCATGTAGTTAAGAAGAAGAAGAAGAAGAAGAAGAAGAAGAAGAAGAAGAAGAAGAAGAAGAAGAAGAGGAAATGTGCAATTGAGGGGAAATTGAAATTTGCCCATCCCTACTGCAGCCACAAAAGCTGTTTCTGCTGCTTATGGTATCCAGAGTCCATCAGGGTGGGATATTATTTTAAGAATTGCTGCTGGGATCAATACTTGCTTTTGGAGTTGCATGGTTTTTTCTTTTCTCTTTGCTGTTATCTGGATTACGTGTCTATTTATTAGATCTCCTTATGAGTCATCAGTGGATTGTTCCATTTTATGGTCTATTTATTAAAATGAGATGTTTTCATTAGCCTATTGTTGATATGACCATTTAAATTTTGCATCTCGTAATTGTGAGAGAATTATCTTATGTAATTCCTCGGTGCCGTAAACTGCTTTGAGCTGGATTTACCAAGGAAAAGCAGAAATGACAAGGGGACATTTTATTTGCACCCGGGCTCCGAGCTTTGCATTCTCCAGAGTGCTACTGTATATGTGCGGACGAACAGCCTCTTACCTCTGCTATGACGAATAAATCAAACTGCAGAATGCCTTCAGTACCTGTCAATCCCCTTCTGGATGGATTAACCAGGCAGAGACATAATCTTGGCACCCATCTCGACTGCTGTTAGGTTGTCTTCAGATATATTGGATTCAAAAGGCTATGGAAAGCAAGCAGCGAGCTAAGTAAGTAGCTGGGCGCAACAGAGCATTGGCTCAATGAGCCCGAGACATCCCCAGGGGAATAGCATGGAATAGCAGTCCATCTCATAAGTGCATATCACACGGCAAAAGACAAGATTTGACAAGAATCAATGGGAGCAGGGAGGGAGGGTTTAAAGAAGATTCCCCAGCCCGATGCAGCAATTCTCCAGATACAACCCTCTTTGTACCTGTAGGGGGTTAGGGGGTTGGACGACCCAGGCTACCAAGGATGAAATCCCTACTCAGCCATGAAACTTACTGGGTGGCCTTGGGCCTGTTGCCATAATTTGGCCTTGCCTACCTCACAGGGTTGCTGTGAGAAGGATAAAATGGGGAGCAGGAGAACTAGGTAATAATAATAATTTATTATTTATCCCCTGCCCATCTGCCTGGGTTTCCTCAACCATTCTGGGTGGCTCCCAACAGAATACAGTGGTACCTCGGGTTACATACGCTTCAGGTTACAGACTCCGCTAACCTAGAAATAGTGCTTCAGGTTAAGAACTTTGCTTCAGGATGAGAACAGAAATCATGCTCCGGCGGCGCGGCAGCAGCGGGAGGCCCCATTAGCTAAAGTGGTGCTTCAGGTTAAGAACAGTTTCAGGTTAAGTACGGACCTCTGGAACGAATTAAGTACTTAACCTAAGGTACCACTGTATTAGGGACGCGGGTGGCGCTGTGGGTAAAACCTCAGTGCCTAGGACTTGCCGATCGCATGGTCGGCGGTTCGAATCCCCGCGGCGGGGTGAGCTCCCGTCGTTCGGTCCCAGCTCCTGCCCACCTTGCAGTTCGAAAGCACCCCTAAGTGCAAGTAAATAAATAGGTACTGCTTACTAGCGGGAAGGTAAACGGCGTTTCCGTGTGCTGCGCTGGTGCTGGCTCGCCAGAGCAGCTTCGTCACACTGGCCACGTGACCCGGAAGTGTCTCCGGACAGCGCTGGCTCCCGGCCTCTTAATTGAGATGAGCGCACAACCCTAGAGTCGGACACGACTGGCCCGTACGGGCAGGGGTACCTTTACCTTTTTACCACTGTATTAGAAACACAATAAAACATCAAACATTAAAAACTTCCCTAAACAGAGCTGCCTTCAGATGTCTTCTAAAAGTCAGATAGTTGTTTATTTCCTTGACAACTGGAGGGAGGGCGTTCCACAGGGTGGGCGCCACTACTGAGAAAGCCCTCTGCCTGGTTCCCTGTACACCACAAACCGCATAGAATAAAAGAGGGGTGATAATAAACAGACAGACATAATAACTCTGCCATCTTAGTCTACCTTAGTCTACCTTGTCCAGCATTTTGTTCTCACACTGGCCAGCCAGACTCCTCCCCAGCCAAGAGGAGGAGATGAGTGCCATAGCCCTCTGTTCTATTGTTATTTCCAGCTATTGGTATTCAGAGGCATATTGCCTCCAGTCATGAAGGTAAAACATATATGAAGAGAGGGTTTTTCCATCTCTGCAGGATACCCTGTATAATTTTGAGGGCTGGTTCAGCTGCAGCTGAGCATAGAGACTCAGAGAAGGGCAATAAAGTTGATTCTTTATTGAAGGACACAGAATACAAACAGGGAAACCTACGGCGAGACTGGTCCTGGTGAAGCAGTTGCCAGAATGGATGATCCCCCGCCTCACACTTCCCCCGCAGTCTCCTCTCCAGCAGTCTTGAACTTCAACAGGAATGGAGCTCCTGCGCTCTCTGCTCTGCTGCATGCAAAGCCCTTCAGGCCCTTGGAGACAAGGGAGGAGGGGAGCTGAATACAGTAGGACCGGCAGGTTCCTGTGAATCTGTTGTAACCTCAGCCTCCACCGTCTCCTCAGCTGCCTGCCCTATGTCCGCAGTGCTTTCTGCCTCTTCTTCCACTCTCTCACTTAAGCCTGTTGCTTGTTCATCATCCAACCGTTCTGCCCCCTCCTCTTCATCCTCTGACCTGTCTTCCCTATCCCACCATCACTCCCATGGCTTGAAGCCTTCTTCTTCTGAAGTTTTCCTAGTGGGTTCTCTGGCTGAAGCTCCCCACCACTCCTCCCCGTCCCTGACATTGAGGTTCTTAAACAGCAGGTGGTCCCTTCCAGCCCCTTGCAATGCAGAGGAATCTCACCACAAGGTCCCCCATCCAGTTTGAAACCCTACTGGACCCTGCTTAGCTTTGCAAATGTGCCAGCAGTTTTATAGCTGCCATACTCATCGACACACACACCCTCATGTGTTTATACTCTCACTGCTCTGAAGAGAACTTCACTTGGGAATGAATCCCATCGAACTCAATGAGACTTCTTCTTTCGTCAACATGGGTAGGATTGGGCTCTCACAGAAGCTTTCCGTCATCCTTGATGTTTTTGTCAGTGGAAAAAGTCTTGGGATCAAGTCTGCCTTCTGCGCAATTTACAGATGATCAGACGAGGGTATTTTTTTTATTCTCTCCCCTTGGTGCTTGCTATTGATATCTCTCTGCTTCACACATAATCGCTGAGACTTGCAACAACATGTTTCAATCTTATTTTTATTTGGAGCACTATGCTGCCCTTCAGCTGAAATGGTTCCCAGAACAGTTTCACATCCAGATATAAACAGCAATACAAAACCTCGCTGTCTGTTCCTATCCCCCGACAGGATTGTATGGGGGCTACTGCCAGTTTGGGGAACAAGGGGCTTATGGTTGAATAATTCCGGTGGGGAGGAGTGTTCTGAGGAAAAGGAAAATGGGTACTTCCTCCCTCATCCATGGAAGCCTTTCCTTTTATGTGATATAAAGCATTAAATAGCCCTGTTCGCCCCATACTTGAGTGCTTCACTGCTATATAAAGGTATGGAGGGAAAGGGAGAAGAGGCCCATTGAACCAGACATATTTCAGAAAAGGGCAACCAAAATTATCACAAGGCAACTTCCCTATAAGGAAAGGTTGCATTGCAACACCTGTGGCTTTTTAGATTAGAAAAATCTAAGAAGAGAGACATGGTAGAGGTCTACAAAATTATGCCTCACGTGGAAAAAGCAGGCGGAGATATGGTTTTTCCTCCCATAATAATAGAACCTGCAGTCATCCAATGAAGCTGGATGATGGAAGATGCAGGAAAGACAAAATAGTCTATTAAGGCTGCAATCCTAGGTGAATTTACTCCACATGGAGTTCAGTGGGACTTACTTCACACAGAATCATAGAGGTGGAAGAAAGAGGGTTGTCATACTTTGAAGAGCAAAGAAGAGGACACGTGTGCCAACTTCTCCTTTTCGCTGTGGATCGCTATGACAACTCTACCCTTGAAAAAGAGGACATGTCCTGGAAAACGAGGACCCATGGCAACCTTAAATCCTGAGGGTCATCCAGCCCAACCCCCTGCAATGCAGGAATCTCAACAAAAGCATCCATGGCGTATGACCATCCAATCTCTGCTTAAAAACCTCCAAGGAAGGAGAGTCCACCACTTCCCGAGGGAATCTGTTCCATTCTTGAACCGTTCTTACTGTCAGAATGTTTGTCCTGGTGTTTAGTTGGAATCTCCTTTCTTGTAACTTGAAGCCATTGGTTCAAATCCTACCTTCCAGAGCAGGAGAAAACAAGCTTGCTCCATCTTCCATGTGTCAGGCAACCCTTGATATATTTGAAGATGACTCTCATATCTCCTCTCAGTCTCCTCTTTTCCAAGCTAAACATACCCAGCCTCCAGACACTTCATCATCTTGGTTTGACTATTTTGCGCAGGTCATTTTCTTACCCTTTCCTATACAGCGGTACCTCAGGTTAAGAACTTAATTCTTTCTGGAGGTCTGTTCTTAACCTGAAATTGTTCTTAACCTGAAGCACCACTTTAGCTAATGGGGCCTCCTGCTGCCGCTGTTGCACGATTTCTGTTCTCATCCTGAAGCAAAGTTCTTAACCTAAGGTACTATTTCTGGGTTAGCGGAGTCTGTAACCAGAAGCGTCTGTAACCTGAAGCGTATGCAACCCGAGGTACCACTGTATAACACGATGCACCTGAAAACAAAGAAACTATGCTTCTTGCTTCGGAAGTATTGTTTTTGCCTGTATATAAATTTGATCTGGTTACTTGATTCATCAACTAAGAACAATGGTTTGGATCCTAAAACCAATAATTTGGACCCAAACAAGATGTATGTGAAGAAAAAGACTGCTCTCATTTGCATCTGGGAGCTGCTACTAAGATCCATCTGAGGATTCCTCTGGCAAAATGAATTACGGGAATTTTCACCATATACGCCTGATCTCTGTTGGCTCTGGCCCCATGTCTCATGCTGTTCTATGAGGTCCCCTGATCCTCCAAAGCAAAGGAGATGAGGAGCTGCAGGTAGAAGGGAAATCGGTGGAAGTCATTCCACCTTCTGATGAAGAAAATGTCCCATGAGTAGAACTGAACCAGCAGAACCCTAGATAGTATCCAGGGCCTTATAATCAATTAATTAAAATTCATCCAGGCAGATGGTGGGGTACAATTTATTATTATTATTATTATTATTATTATTTTATTATTATTATTATTATTATTTAATTGGTTGCTGTCCTAGGGTTGTCTCCAACAAAGGTCTACTCAGAAGAGACCCTTTGAAATTAATGGATCTAATTTAATCATGCCCATTCATGTTGATAGGTCTGCAATGAGTATGACTAACATACTCTAGAAACCCCTAGATATTAACAAAAAGTAGATAATTTATGAGTATGTGTGCCTCAGAGCTCAGGAGAAAATCCCTTAGGATTAGAAAGCGAGAAGCACATTTCTGGGGGAAAGGAAAATAAAGTGAAAGGACGCAGTAGGAATATACCGAGCGTAGCCACACTTGCAATCTAGTTGAAAGGATCAAAGGAAGGAATAGTTTAACTTGCCAGGCCTTTCTAGGCTGCATAAACATCCTTTGTTAGCATTCTCTGAGGATTGTGGGGAGAGGGGCATGGTATTCAAGAGGGACGCATCCTTTCGCTGAGGCCTGAAAAAGCACTGCAGAAAGTTGCCCCTCTAGCAACGGATGTCTAAATCCATGAAAAAGAACTGTTGGCAGATAAGGATGAAGTTTGGACAATGAGAAGCAAAATGGCAGGTTGTCACAAGCGAGCAGTTCCCTGGCTGCCAAGGCCGTCCCGAATTCTGCAGAGAGGCTCTCGTGCCTGAGCCAATCTTGTTGTTTTGTCAACGTGTCATCCGAGAGAGATTCAGATCAGCTGCTCGTCTTGCTGAATAATAATAAAAAAAAAAGGAGAGAGAGGGGGAAAGTGCACTTCAAAGCCAAACAATAGAGATAAACAAATATGCTAACATGAGTTTCCCCACTTCCCTTGACGGAACGGTTCCTGGAAAATTCTGCACATCAGTACAACTGTATTAAATAAAGCAAGGGTGGGACTCTGGCAGCTCATAAGCTGGATCCAGCCTCCGAGGCAATTGCATTTGGCTCTTGGTAACCCCACCAAGTTATGGCAAATATATACCGTATTTTTTGCTCTATAAGACTCACTTTTTCCCTCCTAAAAAGTAAGGGGAAATGTGTGTGTGTCTTATGGAGCAAATGCAGGCTGCGCAGCTATCCCAGAAGCCAGAACAGCAAGAGGGATTGCTGCTTTCACTGCACAGTGATCCCTCTTGCTGTTCTGGCTTCTGAGATTCAGAATATTTTTTTCTTGTTTTCCTCCTAGGTGCGTCTTGTGGTCTGGTGCATCTTATAGAGCGAAAAACACCGTATTTCAAGTTTGTAAGACACATAGCACTTCAAAGCTACATCTCTCGTTTAATTTTTTTAATGTAATATTCTTATGACATTGATAACAACCCACCTTTCTCCCATCACAGAACCCAGAGAGGTGTAGTTTCTGGTTAACCCCCCCCCCCCCCGCTCTTCCAGGTTGTTGGTATCCATCTGTCTCGAGAGACAATGGAGTGCCCCTCCAGGGGTGAAGTAAAATCGACTGTTGAGACTGCAGAAATTGGCAACTTGTAACTGTTGCCTCTGGTGTGGTTTTTGCTGCATTAGCAACACCGAAGTGATCTCTCTGGGGCACAAGCCTGCGCAGTGTGTATGGAGGTCCTGGGTGTTATGTACTGAGGTTCTCGCCCTGGCCACCAGGAGTACTGTGTATGTAGTTTTCACTCAGGTCCACATCAGTTATTTTAGGCGGGAAATCCTGGGTTGTTGTTGCTACATTGTCGACAGCCGGCTGCCTATAAAAGCAGGCCGGCTGAGCTGTTTGCTGTTCAGTTCTGTCCAGCTTACAAATAAAGAGCTGCTTTGGAGAAATCGCTGTGTCGTCTGCTATGTTCGCCCACAACTTAACACTGGGCTGCCGAGACGACAAGACTCCACTCTCTGCCTCGCTGATGTGGTCCAAAGGAAAGCAGAGCAATACGTATGGCACCAGCTTGGCTGCAGGAATTGCTGGAAGGAGTCGTACAAGACACCATCCAACTGCCTTAGGGACTCCACTCTGGATTTGTGTAGGGTTTATTCCTTAGCCTTTTTGAAATATACTCAGAGTCGAGAGTGGATTTCATGCTCTTTATTCAGCTCATAGTGGTGAGGAGGAATGGAAGTTCCCCCAGAATGTCTGCTTTATATACATTTTTTACACAATGGGCCCCACGTGATTGGCTAATTCCGGGATTCACCTGTAGGCCAATCAGGTTGCGGGTTCACTTCCACCTGGAGCTGGATTGGGTGGCTCCTGTGGCCCAATCAGACTGCTGCATTCTGGGTCCTATTGTTCTAGGACCAATCAGACTGCTGCATTTTGGATCCTATTCAACTCAGTACATAACACTTTTCTTCTCTCAAAGGTGTCCCACAAGGCAGCAGGTACATATTTTTCCTTGGGCTTTACTCCCGAAGCCTTTCTAATGAGTGAATATAGCCACAAGGGCAGTGGAGGTTTAGGACCAGAGTTTTCCTTCTTCCAGGCATAGATATTCAAACGATACCACAAATGCTTTTACAGGATGTTGTTGTTAATAGTTGTAGCAGTTTTCATATTAAAAATATAGTGCTGTTTATAAAGTGGCACTTTGCACATGCCCCAAAGAATCCTGTGATTTGTTCCTCCCCACTTTTCTCTCTAAAATCATGCTCATTCCATCGGCAGGAATCATGATGCCAGGCTCGTTTTATCAGCTTTTCCGAAAGACAAGTTCCATCAGACACTTCCCATCCCTGAAGTCTTTCTGAACTGCTATTTAAGAACAGGTGCCTGAGTTTGCTTTTTTCCTCTTCCCTCCTCGTTCCTTGCCCCTTGTGTGTCTTTTTTAAAAAGATTGCAAGCCTGTGGGCAGAGACTGTCCTGTTTTAACTACAGTGGTACCTCAGGTTAAGTACTTAATTCGTTCCAGAGGTCCGTACTTAACCTGAAACTGTTCTTAACCTGAAGCACCACTTTAGCTAATGGGGCCTCCCGCTGCCGCCACGCGATTTCTGTTCTCATCCTGAGGTAAAGTTTTTAACCCGATGTACTATTTCTGGGTTAGCAGAGCCTGTAACCTGAAGCGTATGTAACCTGAGGTACTACTGTAAACATTTGTGAGCAACCCTGGGAGCCTTTTTGGCTGAAGAGTATGGTGATAATGCTTCAGACAAACATGTATTCTGTTCACGCTCAGAGGCACTGCTGTCCCAGTCATTTTAAAATATTAAATCTGTTGCTGCCTTCTGAAGGAGAAGATGCTCTGGACGTAAGATGCCAGAATTTGGGCGGACAAAAGTTAACGAGCCAAAGAAAGGTTCCAATTCAGTTGGCCGTTGATCAACTCTTTTTTTCTCCTTGTTTTCTGGATTACTCTGAACTTTTCAGTCAGGAAGCCAAAAAAAGGAATCGCGAGAAATAATAATCTGCTAAAATGAAAAATGATACAGTCTGAGAAAGAGATTTAGGACTGGGGTGGAGGGGGGAAATCTATAAAGTCAATGATGATTCAGAAGTGCTGGGAGGGGGGAACTGCTGAGCCTTACAACTTTGGAGGGTGATGAATTGGAAATTTGGCAGCATGCATCACACGCCGTTTCAAAATGGTTGTCCGAATTCCCTCTGCCTCCTGCCTTTTCACTGAAATTGCCTGTCAGCAGTAGGCACCTGCAAACTGACAGTGGGGCTTACTTCTGAGTAAACATGCATAGGATTGCACTGGGAATCCACAGCCAGACTTTCCTAAAAGAGTCCTGCGTGGGCAGGCTATGAAGTGTCTTACCAGATCCGCTTGCTAAATGAATTACAAGCTTCTTTGCGGTTGATTCATTTTTGCCCGGAGGCTACCGGAGATCATCCCCACAAAAGGCAATTTGCAACAAATGGTAAAATCTAGCCAAGATTTTCCTGAGTAAAAAAGCTGAAGGGGCTCAACACTGGCAGAGTTCTATAAAACCTGGCAGCTACTGAAGAAGACTAGTGGGACTCAGCTAGTTCATCACGCTAAACTGGAATAGAAGTACTGGCAGAAGCATCAGCGAAAAGGGGAGATGCAGATTGATTTTTTAGCTAAAGACATAGTCTTACCTTAGATCTCAAATGCCTTGGCTCCCGAACAAATCGGCTCCCGAACGATTAAAACCCAGAAGTGAGTGTTCCAGTTTTTGAACGTTCTTCTGGAAGCCGAACATCCGACGGGGCTTCCGATTGGCTGCAGGAGCTTCCTGCAGCCAATCGGAAGCCGCGCTTTGGTTTCATTTTGGAAGTTAAATGGACTTCCAGAACAGATTCTGTTCGGCTTCCAAGGTATGACTGTATAGGTAAAGTAAAGGTAAAGGGCACCCAGATGGTTAAGTCCAGTCAAACTTGACTATGGGGTGTGGTGCTCATCTCGCTTCAGGCCAAGGGAGCCAGCGTTGGTCCTCAGACAGCTTTCTGGGTCATGTGGCCAGCAGGACTAAACTTCTGGTGCAACGGGACACCGTGACAAGTGCCAAAGCACATGGAAACGCCATTTACCTGCCTGCCACAGCGGTACCTATTTATCTACTCATGCTGGTGTGCTTTCGAACTGCTAGGCTGGCAGGAGCTGGGACAGAGCAACGGGAGCTCACCCTATCACGCGGACTTGAACTGCCGACCTTCCGATTGGCAAGTCCAAGAGGCTCATTAGTTTAGACCACAGAGCCACCTCCTCCCTATAGCTAAAGATATATTAGTAGTGTTATTAGATATAGTATTATTGCTAGATATTACATGGCTTATTGTGTGTTTGCTTCCCAGCATTGTATCATAAGCAGCTTCCGGAGGGTTTGTTAGAGGCCGAAATGCAAGGACAGAAATAAATAATAATAATAAAAACAAGGCTGCAATGTTTGGTTGAATAATCTAATGGTTTAATCAGTTAAAAGCTGTTTGAAAAATTAATACGTGCTTTCAATTAATCCAACAGCATTTCTGCCAAATAAAAATTTGTTCATTACTTTTAGTAGAAGTGGTTACAAAAATTGCAGCTTATGGGTGCCATTTTCAAATAGGTCCTTCTGTTTCGCACAGGAAGTAATGCCTGGTTTAACTGTGGGTTCATTCACACTTATGTTTAGCCCCATGTTTTCTAGGCACAAGATAAGCCTGCACTTTCCTGATCTGTGTCTGGGTGTTTTTCTTAAGCCCCACTGCTTTCCCCAGGAAACCTGCTCTTTAATGCTGAACCGGAACAAACAGCAAGTGAGGTTTTTCGCAGCTTGCTGTTTGTGCCCAACATTCTTTGATTGGGTAACAGCCCTAAAAATAAACAGATGTGGTGAAATAAAATAGGAAATGAGGCATTTGCACCAAAGAATGTTTTCCTCACCCCTTAAGTTGATTGTGCTGATGACTAATAACATTTTAAACCATATACCAATGACATGGGGTATGACAGCAGGTCAGTGTAGATGGACTCTCCACACCCTAACTTCCACCAAAAGACTGATATTCATTCATTGGAAAGATAATACCATGTCCCTCTTTGAGCAATGGATGGAAGATATGAAAACTCTCACAAGATATGAATGGACAGCTTTTAGACCAGGCATAGGCAAACTTGGCCCTCCAGATGTTTTGGGACTGCAATGCCTATCATCCCTAGCTAACAGGACCAGTGGTCAAGGATGATGGGAGTTGTAGTCCTAAAACATCTGGAGAGCCGAGTTTGCCTATGCCTGTTTTAGACACTGATTGTGCATGATAAATACAGTGATATTTGGGATGCATTCATAAAAAAAACTCAATGTCTTGTTAGTAGTTTTACATTAGTTGGAATAACTGTCAAAATATATAAAAAATTAAAAAATTGTCCAGTAGCACCTTAGAGATCAACTAAGTTTGTTCTTGCTATAAGCTTTTGTGTGCATGTACACTTCTAGTGTGCATGCACACGAAAGCTTATACCATGAACAAACGTAGTTGGTCTCTAAGGTGCGGCTGAACAATTTTTTAATTTTATTTTTATATTTCAACTGCATCAGACCAACACAGCTATCTACCTGAATTTGGAAAAACTGTATTACTTATATGCCTATATTTCGTATTGTATCACTGTTTTATGTATTTCTTTTTCTTTTTTCTGTCGCTTTCTTTTCTCACTGAAAATATTCAGTAACATATATATATATAGAGAGAGAGAGTTTATTATGCTGTGGATGCATAGCTCTGTGGCTGCTCTGAAAGAACTGCATATTTCAGACCTCCATCTCCTACTTGGCCTAAGTATTCTGCGCCGCTTCGAAGGTTCCAGTGGGAAAGAGGAAAATAAATTCTTTCTCACAAGAACTGGTCAACAAAGCTGTCAAATCATAACTCTCATAGCCACGGTTCTTTACAGCGGCCCTCCTTGCTTATTGCATTTATTGCATTTTTATCCTGTCCTCTTCCCAAGGGAGTTGAGCTGATGTATGATGGCTCCCTCGCTCCCATTTCTGGAGCTCCCTGCACCAGGACTCTGTGCAGTACTTTAAGATGAGAGAAAGTGCCTGGCCCAAGAATCATAGAGTTGGAAGGGGCCCTGAGGGTCATCTAGTCCAACCCCCTTCAATGCAGGACTATGTTGGGGATCAGGCCTGCAATCTTGGTATTATCAACACCACACTCTACTCAACTGAGCTAATGAACTCCATGGCTGAACCTCTCCAGTCTAAGTTCACTGCTAGGCTACAATGGAACCAACCCCAAAGATTAGTACATAGACTTTAATATTTTCTTTGCAGCTGTGGTGGGTGTGATTACAACTGATTTCCTGCTAGATGACAGCAGCTCCAAGTTATTTTTGGGTGGGTTAAAGGTAAAGGTACCCCTGCCCGTACGGGCCAGTCTTGACAGACTCTAGGGTTGTGTGCCCATCTCACTCAAAGAGGCCAAGGGCCAGCGCTGTCCGAAGACACTTCCGGGTCACGTGGCCAGCGTGACATCGCTGCTCTGGCGAGCCAGAGCCGCACACGGAAACACCGTTTACCTTCCCGCTAGTAAGCGGTCCCTATTTATCTACTTGCACCCAGGGGTGCTTTCGAACTGCTAGGTTGGCAGGCGCTGGGACCGAACAGCGGGAGCACACCCCGCCGCGGGGATTCGAACCGCCGACCTTTCGATCGGCAAGCCCTAGGCACTGAGGCTTTAACCCACAGCGCCACCCGCGCCCGGTGGGTTGGGTGGCGCTGTGGGTTGGGTGGGTTGAGCCCTTAGTGAAATCTACAAGCTCTACCCTCTGTCCTTTCAAAAACAGAATCAAATCATGGCTTCCCCAAAGCATTTCTTAAAGCACGTGGCAGGGGTCAAAAGCACACAGGATGAGGCTGCCGCATCAGGCCCATGGCTCACCTAGTCCAGCATCCCATTCTCACAGTGGCCAACGATATTCCTGTGGGAAACCAGCAAGCAGGACACAATCACAACAGCACTCCTCCCATTCGGTGGCTTCCAGCACTGAGTCACAGAGGGATAGGTGCCCCTTCTTCCTGTAATTTGAGCAGTGAACGATGCTGTTGTGCGCGTTTCCGAGCACAATTCAAAGTGTTGGTGCTGACCTTTAAAGCCTTAAATGGCCTTGGCCCAGTATACCTGAAGGAGCATTCCACCCCCCCCCCCATCGTTCTGACTGGACCCTGAGATCAGCTCTGAGGGCTTTCTGGCGGTTCCCTCCCTGCGAGAAGTGAGGTTACATTACAAGGAACCGGGCAGAGGGCCTTCTCGGTAGTGGCACACAATCTGTGGAACATCCTCTCATCAGATGTCAAGGAAATAAACTATTTGACTTTTAGGAGACCTCTGAAGGCAGCCCTTTTTGGGGAAGTTTTTTATATTTGATGTTTTATCGTGTTTTTAATATTCTGTCGAAAGCTGCCCAGAGTGGCTGGGGAAACCCAGCCAGATGGGTGGGGAAAGAGAGAGAGAGAGAGAGAGAGAGAGAGAGAGAGAGAGAGAAAGAAAGAAAGAAAGAAAGAAAGAAAGAAAGAAAGAAAGAAAGAAAGATTATTATGTTCTTCCTACCTAGCAACAAGTATATATATATTTTTACTGCTCATCCCACTTTTTGAAGTGGTGAGGTGTTTTAGGAGTGCAGCGGTTATCAAGGTTTGGTTCCCTTTGAAGGAAGCCACTGGAGCCTTACCATTGTTGTTTTGTTGTTGTTGTTTTTGACAATACAGTGGTACCTCGGTTTCAGAACAGTCCGGTTTAAGAACGATTTGGTTTATAAACTCTGCAAACCGGAAATAGTTTGAGAACTTTACCTCAGTCTAAGAATGGAATCTGAATGGTGGAAGGACACCAGCGGTGGGAGGCTTCATTAGGGAAAGCGCGCCTCGGTTGAAGAACGATTTTGGTTTAAGAACGGACTTGCCCACAGACAGCCAAACCCACTTGCCCTTCAGAGAGAGTGAGTGTCAACCCAACAGCCAAAATGCTGTTGGCTTACAGGGTCCAAGCTCAGTTCTCTGTCTTGGGGAGTTTAAATGTATGGAGGGGTACACAAGCTCCACTCTCAATATCCTGACATGTCTCTGATCTGCTTTAGATATCCCTGTCTTGAAAGGGAAGGTCTGGAGGGGTGTTTGTCTTGCAAACTTGGTTAACTGAGCATGCTCAGAATTCTCCATGTGTCTGGGAACTCTGCCTAGGGCTTTAGTCTCCCTCGGAACCCACAGATATTGTTCTATTCACATAGAGACCCCTAGATTGCTAGCTTATTCCTAGCTATATGTGGTGGAGAGAAAGATATTCCCCTTGTTTGCAGGCACCATCTGCCTAAGGAAGATCATCTAACCATTTGTACCCATGGAAGCACGTCAATGGAGCACCCTGGGCTACTGACATTCATTTGCCAAGTTCAGGATTTCGACCAGGCAACCCAGAGTGATAGACCTCTGTTCACCAAAACCCATAGCATTATTTGATCATTCTGGGGGTGCTAATTGAGAAAATGGCACTGGGGGACCTTTAACCCCATCACCCAGTTCCATATCACAGATCTTATTCTCCCTCTCACACACACCCATCCCAGCTATTCACTTTTGATTGTAACTGCTGGAGATCTATCACAGACCTCTTGACATCATGGTCACACCTAGCTGCATCCTGAGATACTGTATTTGAGGTAGAGGTCATCCACCTGACCCCTCCTGCCCCCCTCAGCTTTGGACAGAGACTGGTCTGAAGCCACCGAGACATCAGGATTCCTTTGCAGCACAGAACCACCAGATAATCCTGGGAGAAATCAAAAGACAAAATCCTCCTCGTCTTTCATGCAATTGAGAGATTTGGCTTGGAAATGTAACCTCAAAGTAGCCATCATGTGATGTTTCTTTAAAAAAATAAACGCCTTGACCCCTAGACTGAGGTTGTCTTCCTTGAGTGGCTTTGGCTAAGCCGTTAATTCTCTCCCAGGCCTGGAGTTATTAGTCATCAGACAAAAGCTGCAGAAGGACCCCTTCCCATGCCCTTCTTTATTACTGTGCATTAGCTAAGAAATATGCTTCTCCCAGTGATGGAAACAGCATCACTGTGTACATTTTTTAAACGATTCAGTACTTTAGGAATTCTGAGAGGAATTTGAAGAGGGGTTGGCGCGGAGGTCAGGCCCACAGCCAGATATTTTGAGATCTGTTCCTCATTTTGTAAGAGTGAACTACAAGCAACACTGAATGGGACTGGCTTTCCGCCTCTGCATCCCCTTCTCAGTCTCTATGCCAGGCCATGTTTCCATGCTTCTATGGCCCATGGTATCAAGCAGAGCTTATCCATTCCTCTTATTTGTATGCCACTTTACCACACAGGGGGACGCGGGTGGCGCTGTGGGTTAAACCACAGAGCCTAGGACTTGCCAATCAGAAGGTTGGCAGTTTGAATCCCCGCGATGGGGTGAGCTCCCATTGCTCGGTCCCTGCTCCTGCCAACCTAGCAGTTCGAAAGCACGTCAAAGTGCAAGTAGATAAATAGGTACCGCTCCGGCGGGAAGGTAAACGGCATTTCCGTGTGCTGCTCTGGTTCGCCAGAAGCGGCTTAGTCATGCTAGCCACATGACCCGGAAGCTGTACACTAGCTCCCTCGGCCAATAAAGCGAGATGAGCGCTGCAACCCCAGAGTCAGTCACGACGGGACCTAATGGTAAGGGGTCCCTTTACCTTTACCTTACCACACAGGAGGGGGAAACGTTCAAAGAAAACAGGAATGCGTTTCAAAACCAAACACTGCAAAAACCATTTTAGAACAACACAGCAAAACAACACAACAGCAAATCTAATAACATACAAAAACATTTCAGTACAGTGGTAGCTCGGGTTGAGAACTTAATTCCTTCTGGAGGTCCGTTCGTAACCTGAAATTGTTCTTAACCTGAGGTACCACTTTAGCTAATGGGGCCTTCCGCCGCGCGATTTCTGTTCTCATCCTGAAGCAAAGTTCTTAACCCGAGGTACTATTTCTGGGCTAGTGGAGTCTGTAACCTGAAGCGTCTGTAACCTGAACCAGAGGTACCACTGTACAGTACTATAAAGATTATGTAAACAACATCCAGCATCCAACAGCAAAAATAACAAGGCAGGTTTGCCGTTTTGTCTTCATCCTGGAAGCACACAGCACCCAGTGCCGTTCACAGTCCCTCTTCCAAGAGTGGCGGGATCTCTGGTGTCCTGCATCCTAATAATCAAACTAAAAAAAGGCACCAATTGCAGCTTCTGAGGCTCCAAGGCACATTGGGATCCTAAAGTGAGGTTGGGGACTTTAACTGGTAGGGAGCTTCAACCCTCTGTTGGAGTCTCGAATCAGTTCTGCATTTTGCACTGCGGGGAGGGATGCTCCTATTTGCTCCAGTGGTGGTTGAGGAAGTGGGGGAGAGGGGCTTGATCCCAGGTGCCAAAACTCCTGGCTTGAGACTCCTTGCACGCACATCTCTTCAAGTAAGTTGACTGCCTGACCATTGGCCACCAGCCTTGTAGAAAGATGAGTGGCTTCTCTGATGAGAAGGCATTGCCTGGTTATTTCCCCCTCCAGCTGAAACACGAAGCGATGCATGAATAAAATGTGTTTTTGGCTTTGAAGGAAGAATCAATCTGCAGGGATGCGAGACACATACCGTATCAGTGAACTTTCAACATTCCTGATAAAATTAAAAACTCTTTCATCTCAACTATAGAAGTAACAACAGGATGCAGACTTTTTACCTTTAAGCTTGCTTTCAAGACCAAGACTTTGATTCTCTAAAGGCTGTAAAAAGAATTTTGCTGCATATATATCTATCCTTTAAATTTGATATTTATATATGCTTTTCATGTTGCAGTAATTTGGTATCTGCATCTGTAAAATACAAGCAAGGTAAAGATGAAGGCTCTGTATTTCTAGAGATCACACATGAACAACTAAAGTTTCTCTAGAAGATAAACCCCATTGCATGTTATGGATAAAACAGCCTGTCCTATCAAGCCAATCTCCCTCTGCTGGGTGTGAACTGGAATATGTTATTTATGTTGAGATCCTGAATTCAGGATACACCAACAGTTCCCTCTTCCCCGCCCCTTCCTTTTTGTGTTGTGGCTTTTTTAGATTGTACGCCTGATGTCAGGGATTGTGCTATTTTTCTTGATCAGTTATCCACTGTGGGAACTTTTCTAGCTGAGTGGGATATAAATGTTTTCAATGAATTAATTAATGGGAAATGGTTCCTTATCCCCTTTTTGCTCTGGCACGAAGCCACATTTGGACACTAGCAAGAGCATGTGAACATTTGTTGTAAGTGCATCACACACACCTCACAAAGATGTTTATCCAGACGAGTGTTCCCAAAATGCATTTTAGCATTTCAGAAAGCCCTGGAATTCAAATTTCAAAGACAACCATACAACATCCAACTTGTGCCTCCTGTGCTTCTTTCAGGGAACTCAGGGTGATGTAGATGGGGCTAGGCTGTCTCATTTATTTAATCTGCAATACCCTGTGAGGGTAAGCTGAGGCGTCAAATGAGTTTCATGGCTCACCAAGAACTCGAGCCAAAGAATCTCTGCTCTGGGTTCAACAGTCCACGGTCCACGCAATACACCTGTGTCTCCCAGATCAAACCTTGAACTCGCAGCCATTTGCCCAGCATGTTTCTTAACAAACACACAAAGGACAGATGGGGCAGGTGGAGAATAAAATTGTCTTGCTCCAATTGTCTTGCTTTGTTTTTGTTTTAAATCGATTGCTTCCGTGCAAGACCCTGAAAGCAGGCAGGATGACGGTGGGCCAGTTCCGACATGACCTCCGTATTGCAACGCATCCAGAGCGCTTCATTTGGAGAGAAAACGTGAGCCCTCTGGACCTTTGGCGCTAAAATATGAAGCGTAAATCTCATCGAAATGAAATTAAAAGATACCTGCTTCTTGGGAGAAAAGCAATGACAAACCTAGACAGCATGTTAAAAAGCAGAGACATCACCTTGCTGACAAGGTCCGTATAGTTAAAGCTATGGTTTTCCCAGTAGTGATGTATGGAAGTGAGAGCTGGACCATAAAGAAGGCTTATCGCCGAAGAATTGATGCTTTTGAATTATGGTGCTGGAGGAGACTCTTGAGAGTCCCATGGACTGCAAGAAGATCAAACCTATCCATTCTTAAGGAAATCAGCCTGGCGTGCTCACTGGAAGGACAGATCCTGAAGCTGAGGCTCCAATACTTTGGCCACCTCATGAGAAGAGAAGACTCTCTGAAAAAGACCCTGATGTTGGGAAAGATTGAGGGCACAAGGAGAAGGGGACGACAGAGGACAAGATGGTTGGACAGTGTTTTCGAAGCCACCAGCATGAGTTTGACCCAACTGTGGGAGGCAGTGGAAGACAGGAGTGCCTGGCCTGCTCTGGTCCATGGGGTCACGCAGAGTCGGACACGACTAAACGACTAAACAACAACAACAAACCTTATCCTTTGAATTGAGTCAGAAAGTGATACCAAATTTATGAACACAGTTACAAGTAGGACTGCAGAAATGCAACATTATCTGTTTTTAAAAGTGGCTGGAGGGGGTTGGGTTCTGCCATTCCATCAGATCTCGCCCGGGTGAAGCTTAAATGTTCCCCGTTAGCCAAAATCTGAACTCCAGAGCATCTGCAAGTATTAGCATGCCTATTCCACGCAATGCTGCTATTCAGCATCTGATACTCTCCTTGCTTTGCTAATAAGCATTTTTGCTTCTTCGGTTTTTTTTTTAAAAAATATCTCAAATCTCTAATTACCATCTCCATTCTGGGGGAATAGAACTTCTGTTCCTGAAGCTGATGAGCATGTGAAACTGCAGCAATGCCAGATTCCCCAGCCACATCAGCCAGCTTGAGCTGACAGATTTTAAGCTCTTGCTCATGTTACATTTGAAATATATATAAAACTTTTATCTGGTCTCCTGTCAGCTATTCTGCAAATGGCAACGGCTGGCAGGATTGACAGCTTGTAGTTAGACAGCTCCCGTTCTTCCTCCTCATGCAGAGTGCAGCAGACAGGCATTCCATATCGCTGCAGCATGAAAGCCAAAAATCCATCCAAAGGACATGGCATTTTGCGACTGGGTTGGGACATTTCTGTGGGGAGGAGTCCTAGGCAAACCAAAGTGCTGCTTACGATACAATAATCTTTATTGTCATTGTCCCATACAGAACGACGAAATTGAAAAATCTACATAAGACATTCAAAAACCAACAAGCCTGCTACCCCAGCTGTCCCAACCTGGTTAGTCCCCTAAAAACTCTCACACCCCATTTTTAAATACAATATACTCCCACAAAGGTAAAGGGTAAAGGGACCCCTGACCATTAGGTTCAGTCGTGGCCAACTCTGGGGTTGCGGTGCTCATCTTGCTTTATTGGCTGAGGGAGCCGGCGTACAGCTTCTGGGTCTTGTGGCCAGCATGACTAAGCCACTACTGGCGAACCAGAGCAGTTCACGGAAATGCCGTTTACCTTCCCGCTGGAGCGGTACCTATTTATCTACTTGCACTTTGACGTGATTTCAAACTGCTAGGTTGGCAGGAGCTGGGACCGAGCAACGGGAGCTCACCCCGTCGCGGGGATTCGAACCGCCGACCTTCTGATTGGCAAGTCCTAGGCTCTGTGGTTTAACCCACAGTGCCACCCACGTCCCATAGAGACTCTTTACACTGCGTTTAAAACCAAAATCGCATTTGGACAGAAACTGTTTCTCAGGCGGCTAGTCCTAGTCTTTATAACCCTGTACCTTCTTCCAGAAGGCAGAAGCTAAAAGAGATCATTTCCGGGGTGCGCACTATCCTACACACTATCTTGTGGTCCTCTGTCAAGGAGGTGGGTGCATCTTCACTCCCAGACTTTGAAATGCTCCTCCATCAGCAACAACTGCTAAATCACAATGATTTTGTGCTATCCCTTTTCACATCCTGCAGGACAGGAACAGCCAGTGTGGTACGCTCCAGAGGTTGTTCCCATGAGTCCAGCCACAATGGCCAATGGTCAAGAATGATGAGAGCTGAGGTCCACCAGATTGCCCAGCTTTGCTGTAACTGGTCTTCTCTGGAATATCAGAGCACTGAGCCCTATGGCGCAACTCTGTTGCTTCCTTTCCCCCTTGGGTTGTGGTTACACACAGGTATCAATTTCCAAGTCTACCCTAAGGGTAGGTTTTGGTTTCAAAGTTGTCGTCTAATGACTAATGAAAATAACAATCTGCTTCCCCAATAAGAATGAGAGTCCCCTTGCCTGTAGTTGTTTACGGAGGAAAAAAATATATTTAGCTGTTGGGCAGTCATCAGAGTTTGGTCCTTAGCTATGACGAAACTCAACTGAAATCAATAGGGTCAGCTGTGTCCAAGCCTTCCTAGGGTTGCAACCCTAGAGAGAATATGTCCTTTTATTTAAAATGCATCTCTGGGTTATTTGTGGGGCCTGCCTGGTGTTTTAACATGAGTAGAATGTGTGCTTTTATTTAAAAGCACTGGGTTATTTGTGGGGCATAGGAATTCATTCGCCCCCCCCCCCAATATAGTCTGGCCCCCCACAAGGTCTGAGGGACAGTGGACCGGCCCCCTGCTGAAAAAGTTTGCTGACCCCTGTCTTAGGACAACAAAAAGTTTAGATAATGGAGGTTTTGCTAGGGTAATATGTAACCAATCAGTAAAAACAATATGTTTCTGTGTTACTGTGTTTTAGATTTGGTTAGAGAAGAGGGTAAAGCTAGGCTTGCCATATTTCAAAAAGTCAAATTGCTGACACCCCCCCCCCCAAAGTTGTCGAGCTTCACAACAGGTGGGATGGGAAGAGGTGTTGCCTTGGTTTCTCAATTAATTTAAACTTAATGCTCCTTTATGCTACTTGCTTAAGGAGGTGGAGGAGTAAGAACGTGGGGCAGCCTCCCACCATTAGCCCCTCGAGCACCCTATTCTGCTGCGTGTATATCTGCGGCTGTCTGGCTGCGCTCATTCCCTTGCAGAAGGGGTACCCTCAAAGGTACCATCTGCCTTCGGCCAGGAAGGCAACTGCCAGCAGCAGAAACATCTCTGGGCCCTCCCCGTTGGCTGTGGATTTCAAGGAGGAAGACAGAAAACGTGGAAGCTTTTTCTGCCCTGAACTGCAGATGAGGGACACTTAGTGTCAGGCGGCTGAGGAACCAACCCTCACGGTAGGTTGCCAGGAACAGATAAGACAAGGAAAAGTCCTTACCATCTGCTTTTATTCAATATTTACAGAGAGGGGCTTGGGAATGCAGCCTCTTGGAATAATGGCGTTGTCCTGAGTAAATCTCCACTCCCCTTCTTCATTCGTGATCTCTTCTATCGGTGGCGCTGAGGGTCCTTTGCTTCTCAGACCTTTGCTCTCCTACTTTTAAGGCTCGCCGGGTTCTTGGGATGCTTTCTAGTGATAACGTGTCAGCCAGCTGCTCCGACTCTGCCTCCTCCTTCTCTCCCATTATTTCCCAACTTCCCCCCCCCCCATCTGACTCTGAGCTGTGACCTCAACAAACCACTGTTGTATATCAATACAGGGGTACCTCTGGTTAAGAACTTAATTCGTTCTGGAGGTCCCTTCTTAACCTGCAACTGTTCTTAACCTGAGGTACCACTTTAGCTAATGGGGCCTCCCGCTGCCGCCGCACGATTTCTATTCTCATCCTGAAGCAAAGTTCTTAACCTGAGGTACTATTCCTGGGTTAGCGGAGTCTGTAACCTGAAGCGTCTGTAACCTAAAGCATATGTAACCCAAGGCACCATAGAATCATAGAATCATAGAGTTGGAAGAGACCACAAGGGCCATCGAGTCCAACCCCCTGCCAAGCAGGAAACACCATCAGAGCACTCCTGACATATGGTTGTCAAGCCTCTGCTTAAAGACCTCCAAAGAAGGAGACTCCACCACACTCCTTGGCAGCAAATTCCACTGTCGAACAGCTCTTACTGTCAGGAAGTTCTTCCTAATGTTTAGGTGGAATCTTCTTTCTTGTAGTTTGGATCCATTGCTCCGTGTCCGCTTCTCTGGAACAGCAGAAAACAACCTTTCTCCCTCCTCTATGTGACATCCTTTTATATCTTTGAACATGACTATCATATCACCCCTTAACCTCCTCTTCTCCAGGCTAAACATGCCCAGCTCCCTTAGCCGTTCCTCATAAGGCATCATTTCCAGGCCTTTGACCATTTTGGTTGCCCTCCTCTGGACACGTTCCAGTTTGTCAGTGGTGCCCAGAACTGGACACAGTACTCCAGGTGAGGTCTGACCAGAGCAGAATACAGTGGCACTATTACTTCCCTTGATCTAGATGCTATACTCCTATTGATGCAGCCCATAATTGCATTGGCTTTTTTAGCTGCCGCGTCACACTGTTGGCTCACTGTACCGTCTTCCTCTTCCTCCTCCCCGGAAGGGTCAGGATGGGGAGGCAGTCTCCACCATTCCTCCTCTGCCCAGTCCCTGACACGTAGCAGGATTTTATGAATAACTGCCACCCCTGGTGGAGGAGACCCACCGGCTGTCCTGTCGTAGGACCATGACACCGCCGGCTGATTGTTGCCCAGAACATATGGATGGCCACTCTGCCCAGCTCTGACAGGAAAATTGTAAAAAATAAAAAAATGCAGGAAAACCCCAGAAGAAAACTTGGGGAAAAAAGGGAAATGGCCAGGCTCGCGGCAGCGGCGCCCCCTCCCTCCCCCCTCCCCCCTCCCCACCCCCGACCAAGGGAAGTGACCTCTCATCACTTCCACTGCCGCCAGGGCACAGCCTTCCCCATAATTTTTTTTAAAATAATATTTATTGCTTTTTGAACAATTTAAACATTGCAAAACCAAACAAAAACAGAAAAATAAAAACCAATACAATACAATAAAAAGACACTACATAACACTAAACACATTAAACAAAACAAAACAAAACCAAACAAAACAATTTAAAACACTCAAACAATTTCAATATCTTTCAATAATTTTTTTAAAACAAAAACTAAATTTTTTTGGGGGGGGGAGGAGATTGGGTTGGCATATATCCTGGAAATTCTTGACATCTCTTAAAATTCAAAAAGTCCCCCCGGACGCCATTTTAGGCATCCTATTTCTGTACGTGTCCGGAATTTTCCGGACGTATGGCAAGCCTAGTAAAGCTATCTACTGTGGAAGCTAAATCCTATCAAAAATTTATACAGCTCTCATCCCTAAATGCTCCTTGACTGCTTTCATCTTTTTTTCCCTTTTAAGTAAGGCTGTGTACCAAGCTGCACTTTTTGATTCGTAACCAGTTACAAGCATTACACACTGCATACAGAAGAATGTTCGTGCCGTCAGTTTTAACACAGCAACGCCACTCCAGCCGTTCTTTGATCTTGAAACGCTGCATAGTTGTCGTTTTTTATATGCAAAAAATAAAATAGAAAATCATTGGTGTACAAATGCCCCCATCTGCCGTCTCATGCGGTCAGTGTCAGAAACATTACAACAACTGTCCTAAGTGTGATAATAATTGCAAAAAGCAGGAACTTTGATTCTTATCAGCCTCAGCACAAGAAAGGAATCCGATGCTGATTTCATCCCGTCCACCGTATGGATGCAGTTGTTTTGACTGTCATTCAAGAGAGTCCCATCAGTATACAGAATACCTTGACACAGTTTCTTTGAACTGGTTGCTCTTTTCATCCAAAAGTCCCCCTGTGGATGTACGGTTGTCAGCTGAGGGCTGTGTAACCATTGCTTTTCCTGCCTGCCCTGGAATGCAAAAACGCAGGAGGAGCTCTGCTTCATCCTTCGCAAGGTCCATCTAAACCAGGCTTACCAGAATAGCTCTGCTACATCAGGCCAATGGCCCACCTTGTTCTCAGGGTGGCTATACTTGCCCTTGGGAAGCCTGCAAGCTGGATGAGAATACAACCGCGCTCTCCACTCCTGTATTTCCCAACAACTGAAACTCACAAGCATAGTGCCTCCAACAGCCTCCAGCAGTGCTGGCAGTAGATAACCACAAGGGGTACAGTGGTACCTCAGTTTACGAACTTAATGTATTCTGGAAGTCCGTTCTTAAACCAAAACCGTTCTTAAACCGAGGCGCGCTTTCCCTAATGAAGCCTCCCGCCGCCGGTACCCTTCCACCGTTCAGATTCTGTTCTTAGACTGAGGTAAAGTTCTCAAACCAAGACACTACAGTGGTACCTCGGGTTACATACGCTTCAGGTTACAGACTCTGCTAACCCAGAAATAGTACCTCGGGTTAAGAACTTTGCTTCAGGATGAGAACAGAAATTGTGCTCCGGTGGCACAGCAACAGGCCCCATCAGCTAAAGTGGTACCTCAGGTTAAGAACAGTTTCAGGTTAAGAACGGACCTGCAGAACGAATTAAGTTCTTAACCCGAGGTACCACTGTATTTCCGGTTATGTGGAGTTTGTAAACCAAATCGTTCTTAAACCGGACTGTTCTTAAACCGAGGTACCACTGTACTAGCCTGATCTTCCTTGAATTTGTCTAATCCCCTTTTAACTCCATCCACGTTGGTGGCCATCATATGCCAACAATGCCCTTCTCCGGACTACTGGGACAAATAAGCCAGCCTGTACACAAAGCAATAATAAATGGACACATAATTGACAGTGGAAATGGCATGGCTAGCTAACCCAGCCCCACTTTGGATGCATGTGTGTGGGTGTGTGCCATGCCTTTCTTCCTGGTTCACACTGAAAAGTTATTTTTAAATTCTCCCAGGGACAGGAGAGATACCCATAAGCTTCAATTGAGAAATGAATTAATTTAATGTAGCTGGGACTGGGTACAAGTGTGTCCATCCCACCCACTCAAAATAACCAAACAAAAACAAACACCAAACAGGCAAGGACTGAGCACACTCAATGGGCATGCAGACTGATAGATGCAGTTGTGTGTGCATGGGGGGGGGGGGAGGAAGGGACCACTGAATGATGTTCAAGAATCCTGAACACAAGCTTTTCTTTCTTTCTTGTAAGACTCCAGTTGTACAGTATATACTCATAGATCTGAGCCATGCTTATGTAGCTGAAAGTGTTCCACCCATGCACAAGCCAGAGGTACTGGCTCAGTACGATCCCAAGGCTAGCAGAAATTCCAAAATATTTTCAGAAAATGGAAACCCTAAGCAAATAAAAATGAAACAAACAGGTGGGAGGGGGGGAAGAGAATTATGGAGTGGCTGGAACAGAAGGACAGAGACATATAGAAGCGTTTATAGGCATGTGAAGGGTAAATAAGAACCATTGTTTGGGCAGCTTCACAATGAGAAGCTGTTTTAAGCTAAGGAAGAGAGTGGGACGCAGGTGGCACAGTGGGTTAAACCACAGAGCCTAGGGCTTGCCCATCAGAAGGTCGGCGGTTCAGATCCCCACGACAGGGTGAGCTCCCGTTGATCGGTCCCTGCTCCTGCCAACCTAGCAGTTCGAAAGCACGGCAAAGTGCACGTAGATAAATAGGTACCACTCCGGTGGGAAGGTAAATGGTGTTTCTGGGCACTGCTCTGGTTCGCCAGAAGTGGCTTAGTCATGCTGGCCACATAACCCGGGAGCTGTACACTGGCTCCCTCGGCCAGTAAAGCGAGATGAGTGCCGCAACCCCAGAGTTGTCCGCGACTGGACTTAACGGTCAGGGGCCCCTTTACCTTTAAGGAAGAGAAAGCTGCTTATAGCTATCAACAGCAGAATTACAACACCGAACAATACTGCAGTTGGGCATTAGTGTGTTAACCCTCCCACAAATAAAAACCAAAACAGCCCAATGGAGACTAAGCCTAGTCATTGGGCACTGCGCACTGCTTGACGTGGACATGAAAACCAGTGAGGGAAGAAGTATTATCAGTGACATTTGTTTAATGTAGGACCATCTTGCCCCAAGGATACTACATGATAAAACTTGACACAGGTGGCACAACTGGGGGTGGGGAGAAAGATGATGAGCAAGGGCAAGCAGTGGATTTAATAACACTTGATTCTTTCTTAATAACCTGTGGTGCTGTACAGAGTAAAATTAAAAGAGAGCCTGCCTGGTGGGCCAAAATCTTGGAAGTCTATTAACAATTTAATAATAAACAAACATGCCTTTGAGCATTACAGAGCAAATCTCCCTCCTTTGCTGGCTAAAATTAAACGAAATACCCCTAGAAGCCTAAAATTAAACGAAAGGTTTTCAGGTGACACAGCATAGCTTTCAGTATAGTAGGAAACCTAGAACCTACTTACGGATATTATTATCTCGTTGCTGGCATTTTTAATAATGTTGATTTTTCTTATACTCCCCTACCTGCTCACCCTACCTGCCTCATTATTAACGTTAATATCGATCTCTCTTATACTCCCCATCCCACCCACACTGCCTGCCTCTTTATTAATACAATATTCCTTAATTTCCAGACCCACCTACATTGCCTACTTCATTAACATCATTTTAACTAATAATCTTCCTCACATTCCTCTACCCACCGGCACTGGCTGCCTCGTTATTTCATTTATCTGCTTGCCCTCTTTGTTTCGCCAAAGCGATTGACAGCCAAGCCAAGCCCCTCCCTCCGTCCAAAGATACATTAAACCCAACTTGGGTACGGAGGCGAAAGGCATTAAAAACATCCCACCCACTTCTAAATAATGAGCAAGAAATAACATTTCTTACATTTCCCTGTCCTGCCTCTTTATCAGGACTGCTGATGTTTCTTAAAACTTCCCATCCTATCACGCTTCTTTATGGATATATTCTTTCTTACATCCCTCGACCCACCTGAACTGCTTCCCTCACTGTGACGTTCAGCGATCTATTAAATGTGTTAGCTGCTTCGTAATGCCAAACCGAGTTACAGCCAGCCAACACATAAATACGTTAAAGCTAAAATTTGGGGTGTGTGTTAAAGAAATGCATTAAAAACACCCCACCTCTAAATAATTAATAATAATAACTAAATTCTCTTCTATTCCCCACCCACACTGCCCATTAATATACTAGTATCTATACAGTGGTACCTCGGGTTAAGTACTTAATTCATTCTGGAGGTCTGTTCTTAATCTGAAACTGTTCTTTACCTGAAGCACCACTTTAGCTAATGGGGCCTCCCGCTGGTGCCACACCACCGCTGCATGATTTCTGTTCTTATCCTGAAGCAAAGTTCTTAACCTGAAGCACTATTTCTGGGTACCACTGTACTTATATACTAAGTCAAGTAGGGACATCACCTTGCCAACAAAGGTCCATATAGTTAAAGCTATGGTTTTCCCAGTAGTGATGTATGGAAGTGAGAGCTGGACCATAAAGAAGGCTGATCACCGAAGAATGGATGCTTTTGAATTATGGTGCTCTTGAGAGTCCCATGGACTGCAAGAAGATCAAACCTCTCCATTCTTAAGGAAATCAGCCCGGAGTGCTCACTGGAAGGACAGATCCTGAAGCTGAGGCTCCAATACTTTGGTCACCTCATGAGAAGAGAAGACTCCCTGGAAAAGACCCTGATGTTGGGAAAGATGGAGGGCCCAAGGAGAAGGGGACAGCAGAAGACGAGATGGTTGGACAGTGTTCTCGAAGCTACAAACATGAGCCTGACCAAACTGCGGGAGGCAGTGGAAGACAGGAGTGCCTGGCATGCTCTGGTCCATGGGGTCACGAAGAGTCGGACACGACTAAACGACTAAACAACAACAACAACAACAATATACCCCGCTACTTTATTATTAATAATTATTAATAAATAAATTAATAATAACTAAATTCTCTTCTATTCCCCACCCGGACTGCCCATTAATATACTATTGTATATACTCATGCACTAATTCATATACCCCGCTGCTTTATTACCACCCAGGATAATACATCATCTGCTTTACGCTCCCAGACCCACCAACACAACCCTCTGCGGGGAGACCCTCCGCTTCCGTTTCCGGGAGGGACACCGGACGGCCAAGGGGAAGAAACGTCGTCCCTCCCGGAAGCGGAAGTAGCGTCACGACGTCGGCGCCGTCGCGAGCGCTCCTCTCCCCCCCCACCGTTACCTTCCGTCGCTTTTAATCCGAGGCGCTCGGGAGCTGCGCGCGGTCTGCCCGGCTCCTCTGTACCTGAAGCGGAAGGACGCGTCTCCTCCCGTCTCGCGGCAGCGGCCTCTCTCGGTTCTCCCGGCCCGGAAAGCGCTGGAGTACGCCGGGCTGGCCGGTACGGAGGGAGGCTCGTCTAGGTGCCTCTGGGTGTCCCTGAATGTGGGTTGGTGGCTGCTGCTGCTGCTGCTGCTCAGGGCCAAGGGTCCCGAATCCTTTAATCAGGTCCAGCCCCACAGAACCGTAGAGAAAGCGCAGAGAAATATAACCCTGCTGGCTGTGGCACACACACATGTATGCATGTCT
This sequence comes from Podarcis tiliguerta, assembly GCF_965153285.1. NCBI lineage: Eukaryota > Metazoa > Chordata > Lepidosauria > Squamata > Lacertidae > Podarcis > Podarcis tiliguerta. The sequence continues at coordinate 16,534,741 of NC_139540.1, read as the reverse complement.
TGACGTTCCGTGTTTTTTGTGGGTTTTTAATAATAATAATATAATAATTTATTATTTATACCCTGCCCATCTGGCTGAGTCTCCCCAGCTTGGGCGGCTCCCATTCAAATGTTAAAAGCAGTACAGCATTAAATATTAAAAACTTCCCTAAACAGGGCTGCCTTCAGATGTCTTTTAAAGATAGGATAGCTGCTTATTTCCCTCACATCTGATGGGAGGGCATTCCACAGGGCGGGCGCCACTACCGAGAAGGCCCTCTGTCTGGTTCCCTGTAACCTCACTTCTCGCAATGAGGGAACTGTCAGAAGGCCCTCGGCACTGGATCTCAGTGTCCGGGCTGAACGATGGGGGTGGAGACGCTCCTTCAGGTATATTGGACCGAGGCCGTTTTGGTTTTTTAACCTCTCCTTCCTCCATACAGCAGCAAACATGTCCACCCCTCCCCTGGCCGGAGCAGGGATAGCCTCCGGGCCGTTTTCGGGACCCCAATCCCAGGCCGCTCGGGAAGTGAACACGGCTTCGCTGTGCCGCATCGGGCAAGAGACTGTGCAGGACATTGTGCTTCGTACCATGGAGATCTTCCAGCTGTTGAGGAACATGCAGGTGGGCAGCAGTAGGTGAAGAAACCCATCTCTCTCTCTCTTCCACACAAACAACACACATACACACACACCCGGTGTCTTCCCCCACGCACTTGAATACGTTCCCTGTTCTCAGCTCTTGGAATGGGGTCAAAAATAGAGGAGGAAATGCAAGCAAATTGCAAGGTGGTATGGAAAGAGTTCGGGCATGTGAAAGGGAGGAGTTGGCTCTGAGGCACTTGTTAAAATAAAGACAGAAACACTTTAATATTTAAAGCGTACAAAGAATGGTTCAAATTGATACAGATACAAGAACAAGACAAGCAGATAAAAGTTATAGTTGGCACTAACTGGCCTGCAGCAATGACAACATTCTTCTCAGGATACTTTTTTTATTCCAGTATGGAATAAATGTCCTGTGTTGCTCGCTAAATAAACTCAACACTCCTTTAGCTCTGTACACCTTGAGGATAGCAGGTACTGTTCTACTTTGGTTACTTTGAATTTTTTTTAACAGTTCAATACTTTTACTGGATACGCCAATTTATACCTAATACTTGGAAAGTACTTTTTTAAAAAATTCTTTCAGAAATGCAGAATATTTTCCCTGAAATGTATTGCTCCCCGAGATATTGTTTATATACCATCCTAGGAAAGATTTCTGTCACCAGATTCTTTACTTGCAGAATAATATTCTTTCCTCATAATTGATTAAAAATGGTCTTGTAAAAGCCTTCAGTCCTTAGCGTACTAAAACAGGTGTAAATTCCACTCATTTCGGTGGGGCTCATTTCGCTGTAACAAGTTTAGAACCAAAACTTTACAGATTTATGGAGAATATGAGCTGGAATGAAGTACCTGGCTAACTCTGTTCTGTACTTTGTGTGTTCCAGAAATCTCACGAAATTTATGTACACAATAGCTGATTCACATAGAGGATAAAACTAAATAAATGAAAACAATATTGAACTAGTTGGAACAAGCACTGCAGTTAGCATTAATGGTCGGGGGGAGGTGTTTGCAAGAAATATGCATCTCTGTAATTGTTTTGATTTTTCAGTGTAGATGAAATGTAACCATGGATTTCATTCATTCCCCCTCCAGCTTCCGAACGGTGTCACCTATCATACAGGCACATATCAAGACCGATTAGGGAAGCTTCAAGAACATCTGCGTCAGCTTGCAATACTTTTTAGGAAACTCAGATTGGTCTATGACAAATGCAATGAAAACTGTGCAGGACTTGAAACTGTTCCAATAGAGGTAAGTGGAGGAGAGGTACAGATATTTAGATCATGCTGTATATATTTCAGTAAGTCAGAAACATGGTGAGAAATCCAATTGTAACCGCTTGCTTTACAGTTGTGCAACGGGGCATCTGGTTTCTCTTCTCCCACCCTCCCCACTCCCACCCCATAATATGTCTCCAAAACCTGTTCCAGGGGGGTCCTCCAATCTCCAGAGCAGGAGATGCTGCAGGGGGCAAGAGGAAGTTGTGTAACAAAGTGGATGCCTACTTGTGTGTCGCTGGATCTTTCCCATTCTGTGGACCACTTTCTCTGGTTTCATGCTTGAACCAGTGCATTTTAGAATTCCCTTTTCTGCTTATGCCCCTTGGATGTGAGGGGAAATGTTTTATGGAGCATATATTTAACCCTTTCGAGATCTTTCCCAGCCTGCATCTGAATTGGAATTGATTTTAAAGTGCTTTAAAGCTGTTTGATCTCTTCTTTTTATCTGCCCAAGGCTTCTTTGGAAAGAAGGGTGGGATATAAATTTAATAAATAATAATTAGTATTAAGCATTTGCACAAGAGAGCTGTCTTCAGTTTTTAAGATGTCCAACGACAAATAAATATAATAGAAATGTGATTTTAAAAGGCTAGTGTTTCTGTAATTTCATATTAATCTTGGCTGAGAAGTTTTAGGGCATGCTTTTTCATTCGTGGTTCTACGAAAAGCTCTCAGTATATTTTATAGAGCATGTTTTATACAGCAGCTTTGTTAACATTTGCAGCAACTCATTCCTTATGTCGAGGAGGATGGCTCTAAGCACGATGATCGAGGAGCAGCCAGCCAGCTTCTCTTTGCTAGTGAAGAGAGAAGGGAAATCATGGAAGTGAACAAGGTAATAGTTGATACGATTTGCATGCAGCAGAGTTCCTATCAGAAGCTTTCTTTACTAGTTTGCTTGTACAGCCTTAAACATACTTCTGAGTCACGGAAAAGAAATAGCGCCAGATTCAATTAAATACCTGTGGTAGTGAAAGCCAGCGCAACTATCGTGCAGTGCCGGAGGAGGAAAAAACTTAAAACACATAGCAGAGTTTCCAAAAAATAGACCAGAGGCAATTGTGCTTCATCCTGCAGAGCTTTGCTGATACTGAATGCAAATGAGCATAAATGGTCACAAATCTAAAACATTCAGGATTGGCACAGTCCATAAAAATCCAGTTGCAGCACTTGCAATAAAACTTACAAACTTATAATAAGACTAAACCTTAACACTACAGCATGCAGAAACAGAACATAAGAACAAAGAGAGATAGAAGAGAAAGTGAGTGAAGCCCAGGCTCCTCCTAGCCCTATTATTATAGTCAATGCGACCTTGGCAGAAAGATAACAGTAACAGTTTAAACCATCTGTACTCAGCTCCCCAGAGAAATAACCCAAACATCATAAACCTTCTTCCTGTTTCTCTCACATAGTACATACGTACATAATTTTATTACGGTCAAAGACCAGCTTGAAAAGCACAACTGGAACAGCTTTCACCAGAATAAAAAATACATTTAAAACATTTGTACAATAGCTTAAAGATTAAAATCTGAGATAAACACATATACACATAAAGACCTAAAATTTGGGCTACCATACAAATTGGCCCTGCCACCATGGAGGCCAACTTTGACTGTTTTCCTAGTGAATTAATTTGTTTCAGGGTGTGGTCTGCGCCTGCAAATCTGTGTGCAGACTCTGGCGACCATCCAGGTTGTCTTGTGTTCTTTGCCTAAGAGGAGAGAATTGAGTTTAGACTTATCAGAAAGGTTAGCAAGCCTCTCCAGCTGAGGGTCAATGGTATCTCTGCGTATCTCGTCATAAAAGGGACATCTAAAAAATAAATGCTCTGGGCTTCCTATTTCCCCTAATGGGCAGGCGCAAAGTCTCACATAGTAATAAAACTTCTTTCACAAAGAGAAGAAACCTTCTAGAACCCTCTTGAACTAATCAGAATAGGAAAGATTTCTACAGACCAGATCAATACTTTCTGTGCTAAGAAATGCAAACTGACAGCAACAAGCCCAGCTAGTGCATTGGAGCTTCCCCACTCTCCTCCCCCTGGACCCACCCCCATTGGCTTGTGGTCAGAAGAACCCCCAGAACAGCATGTGTGGGGTAGGAGGGAGAAGAGGGGAGATTGCTCCATCACTACAAGCATTTCTGCTTGCCAGACAGAACAGTTAGCTTAATGCAACATTGAATTCTATCCATAGGGTTACAGCCAATGCTCATCCTACTCAGAGTAGGCCCATTGGAATTGATGAACATAATGTAGTTATGCTCATTAACTCCAATGGATCTACTCTGAGTAAGTCTTGCACTGGATACAACCCATGGGGTGGTATTTGCTAGTCCTACAGAATATAGACCAATTGAAGTTGTTGTTGTTAATTGAATTTATATACCACCCTATACCCGGAGGTCTCAGTTAATAAGTTAATAAACATGACCAACTTAGGTCTGCTAATTTGCAGTGGGTCTGCTCAGAGTAAAACTTAATTGAATGCCACCTATAATCTTAACGAATTACTAACTATTTTGTTTTAACCAATTTGTTGCTCATCACTATATCTTTTCTCCAGATAGCTGTGATTTTGGCTTTTGTAGGGGAAAAAATGCATCAGTCCTTATTTTCTGGCATTGTAGCCTATTTTATAGGAACGTTGTAGTTGAATGTTTGCCTGTGGGACAAAAGCTGAGCTGTCACCAGCAGCTCTAATTGTGTCCCCTGCCTAACCTGTCATGTTAGTTTTCTGAAACGGACATTCTCATTCCTATATATAGTTATTTCATTTAATATCTAGAGGCTGAGAAGCAGCTACTTTAGGAAGGGCACGTGTGCTTCTTAAAAATGGCGAATAACAATATCTGCAGTTGGACATACAGAAGATCTGTGTTTGTCAAGGATGCTTTAGTTGAGATTCCTGCATTTCAGGGGGTTGGACCAGATCACCCGAAGGGTCCCTTCCAACTCTACAATTCTATGATTCTGTGTTCCTGGAACATTGAGCCACTTCTTGCAATCCAAAGACTTATGTCCAGGCTGTAGGCAACCATATTTAAACTTTTGGCTGGGAGGGTGCAGTCTTTATCACAAGTTCCTGGAAGTTAGCTGCTGAAACTAGAAGCATGAGCCTCAAACACATACTGTGTTAGCCAAGCAAAGGCCAGACCAATCCACAGGCAGATGGTGTGCAAAAGGGTGTTTTTTGAGATGGTCCTTCTATGAACTTAGGAGTCTGCTGGAACAGTCTTTACAGCCTGGTTCTACCATTGGGAACAGTGACAGTTAGAAGTATTGGCGGTTGCATGGGGCTGCTAGGTCCTTGCCCAGGACTGTCCTTTTAGCTTTAAATGCTCTGATATACAGCAGGTAGATCCTGCCTGTTCCTCATCCATCCTCCTCCCTACTTGCTTGCGGGGATGGGTTTTTTTCAGACAAAAGCAGGAGGGAAAGAAGGATGAGCAAGGAGGGCAGTATAGGAAGGGAATCAGAGCAGCTAGCCTCTCTCTCAGTGGTGTGGAGCATTTAAAATTACATGCACAACCTCTGGGTGGTCAATTGGCATCCCTATTGGGGGACAGCCTTCCTGCCATAAGGATAAACAACACAAGGTCAGTGGCATTTGTTCACAAATGACAATTGTTCCATGCTTATATTAGTAAGTAGTTGTTAACAGCATTTTATTTTAAGTGTTGCCTAATGCAAAATGCTTCTAGGCAGCATACAGTTAAAACAAAAATTTGCAATACCACAAATAGAATTTTAAAATTGCATGCATAAGAAAGCATCCTACCAGTTGTTCCCATGATCCGTTGACCTGAGACTCCTTTGTTTTAATGAGACTGCTTTCTTGCATATTTTAATTATGGGTGTTTATATTTTAATGCTTTCGCAATTGGTTTTTATGCCTGTAAACTGCTTAGAAGCCTATCTGGGCATTAAATAGCATTTAAATTAATAAGTAAATAATAAAACAAACATCAATAACAAAATCTCAGTTTAAACAAAGTCTGTAATAAGGCACACAGAATTTTCCGTAAGGAAGCAGGAGTCCCAATAAGCCATATTAAACACTGGCTAGGAGAAGATGTTAAAACACCCAAAACACTAAAACAACTACTATGGATACTAAACGTTTGGAAACCGCTGAAGAACCTGGGAGTAGGGGAAGCCTTTGCATGGTGGCAAATTTCTGCAGGAGGAGGCACCTGGAAAAGGGCCTCTGGAGATTACCTTAAAAGGGACATGGATGGCGCTGTGGTCTAAACCACTGAGCCTAGGGCTTGCTGATCGAATCCCCGCGACGGGGTGAGCTCCCGTTGCTTGGTCCCAGCTCCTGCCAACCTAGCAGTTCGAAAGCATGTCATAGTGCAAGTAGATAAATAGGTACCACTCCAGTGGGAAGGTAAACGGCGTTTCCGTGCGCTGCTCTGGTTTTGCCAGAAGCGGCTTAGTCATGCTGGCCACATGAACTGGAAAAACTGTTTGTGGACAAACGTTGGCTCCCTTGGCCAGTAAAGCGAGATGAGCGCTGCAACAGAGTCATTCGCAACTGGATTTAACTGTCAGGGGTCCTTTACCTTTACCTTTTTAGATTACCTTACTGTTTGGTGGGGCACATATAGGAAGAGGCATGGAAAGAGTTGTTCCTTCAGGTCGTGGGGCCCCAAGACATGTAAAGCTTTACAGGTTAAGACCAGCTTTCAGAAAATGCACTGGCTGTAACTACACTATGCATCCAGTGGGTAGCTTAGTTGGTTAGAGCGTGGTGCTGATAACGCCAAAGTTGCAGGTTCGAGCCCCATGTGGGACAGCTGCATATTCCTGCATTGCAGGGGTGTGGACTCGATGTTCCTCAGGGTCCCTTCGAACTCTACAATTCAACAGATGAATTCATTCTTGTATGAAATCTAGTAATAATTGCAGTGGTTCATTCTGCATTCGCTCTTGTTGGGCATTTGACACAGCTGGTATTAACAGCAACTTTAATAAAAGGATGGGTTATATGAAGAAGCCAAGTGATTTCATAGAAACCTTCAGTGTTTACTGTACCTATGGCTGAAAAAATGAAAGCAGCAAGCGCAAAACGATTCACTTGTCCTTTTAGGCAAAAGGTTGGGAGAAGAAAAGATGGAACCCTTTATAGGGTTCTACTCTCAAGGACACCTTAAAAAGGGAGGGAAATTGTCAAGACAACTCAAGATTTATTGCCTCCCACAGCACACATATTCCCTCACCCCTTTGCTCTAAAAATTTGCTGCAGGGGCATTATTCCAAGTTGCAATAGCTGAATTGTAACTAAGCCTAGTGATTAGAAAGAGCCTTTCCAACAGATATCAAGGCGCAGAACTCCTTTGAACATTTGATGCCAAGTCAGGGCGAACTTGGGTACATAGCTGTGAAGGCATCCTCTCTGTAAGCAGACGTTCCATCCAGTGCCTTGTCTTATACAGCTGCAGTTTCCGGTACGGGGAAAATGATGATGTTGGAGAGAGAGAAAGAAATTTGTAGAATGCTGGATGTAGGCTTTCATGTGAGATGGGGAGTTAGTACTTTAATACACTGTTGGAAATTGGAAATAGGAACCGGAGATTAAAAGCTCAGTAAACACAACTTATATTTAATGCTGTCGCTGCTGCACAAGTGGGGTGCAAGGGCTCAGGGATGGCTGGCTGGCTCAGCGGCAACAACACTGGAGGGTGATGGTGAAGAACAGACTGCTCACGAGTCAACAGAATGACAGTGGCGCAAAAGGTCACTGCTGACAAACAGAAAAAGGATTCAAAGCAGAGCTTCAGGAAAGGCAAAGGGACTTGAATGCCAACTATTTGAGGACAGGCTAAAGGCGTGATCCAGCATCTGCTTCCCTGTGTTGGCCGTGATGGCATCCTCTTAAGGCGCTTCAGCTGTGTTTGAGGGGAGTTCTTGAGGACTTGCTAATTCATTGACTATACCCACTGAATCTTCAAGTACTAATGGTCAGGCTCCCCAACTAAAATGATTTAGTTAAGAGCCTGGATGAGAAGCTGGGAGCATTCTGCCCTGTGATCAATCACCATTCCCTTGCAGTTTACAAAGCGAGGCCTGTTTCCCAGACGCAAGTGCTGCCTTGTCAAGGATTTGCTGCTATAGCTGCGTTTGTACCGCTACAAGCAAATAGACGAACTGTGCAAAGCAGTTGGTTCCCTTCAGTCCTCTGGTCTGTAACGATGGGGCTTGTGCTATGGTGGATATCTTTTTCAAACTGAGGATGTGCAAGTGAGTTGAGTTCTGTGGCAGTTCCTGATCAGGTTACTGTTCAGCGGTTTGTGTGGGACAACTTGTATGCCCATCCAGACTCTAGTCCATTGCCAGGCGTTTGGTATGTGTGGTTTGCAGAATTTAGCGTTGCATGAGTGTAAAGAACTTCTTCCGGTGCTGTGACTAAGGGCAGTTTTGCGCTTTCTCGTGCAGTGGAATAGTGATAATACTGAATCAGACTTTTTGTTCACCTAGCCCAGTGTTTTCTCTTATTGACTTGTAGTCCATGGACTAAGGCAGAGGTTTCTCCCAGGCCTGTTTTACCAGCAACATTTCAGCTAGAGATGCCAGGGACTGGACTGTCTGTCTTGCTGTCTGGAACACTTCAGAGCGCCATAGGAAGCTGCCTTAGACCAATTGGTCCATATAGCTCATTATTATCTACAATGACTGGCAGCGACGCTCCAGGATTCCAGACATGGGACATTCCAAGCCCTACCTGGAGATGACAGGGATTGAGCCTGTGACCTTTGACATGCTCTGCCATTCAACTGTGGCTCTTCAAAGTTGTTTAGCCCAATAAACCTAAATATAGTCCTCCCTTTGGGGGATGAAACCACTCGCCTCTTTCTGCCTAGGCAGAGAATCCCCTGTCCTTGGATCCTCAAGCAACGGGGTGTCTTCTAATTCACTTCCCTGATGCTCAGTTTGAGAATGATAACTCAGCTAGGTGCCATTTTCCTTTGGGTACATTCTGTATATTTGGCAAATCAGAAGCAGCTGTGAGATACATATATATAATGAACCAGCCTGTTTTGCACAAAGGGCTTGAACCTTCCTTTTTCTTTTTAAAGCATGTTGTATTGGGTGTAACCTGTAATGTGGAATATGCTTGAAATGCATCCAGTGTGGCCTTGGCAGCATCAGTAGCAGCTATGGAGTGCACTGCCGTGCTCAAAAGTGTTTTCTCCACACTGTGTGAACTGTGTTGAGTGTTCCAAAAAAATTAAAAAGCATTGGAAGTTTAAAAGTCACAGCATGGTGGAGAGTTCTTTTTTTCAGTCCAGAGAAAATCCCAGAGAGGTATTTTGGAGGCAAAGCCGTGCAGTATGTAGCACTCAGATCTGAAGAGTTGCACCCCGGGAAGCACATTCATCATGCGCAATGTCCCTGAGTTGGCATGGCTCCTATCTTCTACAGCAAATCCACATTGCGCTTGCTAACATAGGAGGCAAAATGGTATTCAGCCAAACCAAGTTGAACTTTATTAGATTCTGGCTGAATAAAAAAAAATGGCTCCAGGAGGGGGAAAAATGAGGATTAAATTCTTTATGTCAAAAGGCCTAAGTGACATCACACTGTGAAACAGAAATTGCAAACGCCTCTGTACATACTTGGTGTTCAGTCACCATGAATGTATAGGCAGAGCAATAATTCCTCCTCTTGGCAACACTGAAAGCTCTTTGATAAGCCTTTCACAGCCATGTAAAATACAGCTTTGGAGCAACTTTTTAAAATCAAGGCAACACCAAGTTATATGCTAGGTTTGCACAAACTGGTGGCTATCAGCTAAAACAATAGGCAAGTGCAGGTGCAAGTTTTTTTATTTATACCCCAGCCAAGGCCGGGCTCAGAGCGGCTTACAAGCAATAATAAAAACAAGATGAATGATTACAACTTAAAAACAAAAATAAAATACAACATTAAAATAATGGAACATTAAAATATTAAAATGTAGCCTCATCGCAGGAGGAGAAGGAAAAGAAAAAAGAAAGAGAGGGAGGGAGGGAATCAAATTGGCTCCAAGCCAAAGGCCAGGTGGAACAACTCTGTCTTACAGGCCCTGTGGAAAGAAATCAGATCCTGCAGGGCCCTGGTCTCATGAGGCAGAGCGTTGCACCAGGCCGGAGCCAGAGTTGAAAAGGCCCTGGCTCTGGTTGAAGCCAATCTAACTTCCTTAGGGCCTGGGACCACTGGGTGTTGTTATTTATGGACCTTGAGGCTCTCCGTGGGGCATACCAGGAGAGGCGGTCCCGTAGGTACGAGGGTCCTAGGCTGTGAAGAGCTTTAAAGGTCAAAAGCAGCATCTTAAATCTGACCCTGTACTCCACCGGGAGCCAGTGCAGCTTGAAAAGCACTGGGTGAATATGCTCCCATGGCAGAGACCCCGTGAGGAGCCTCGCTGCAGCATTCTGTACCTGCTGTAGTTTCTGGGACAGCTTCAAGGGCAGCCCCGCATAGAGCGAATTACAGTAGTCAAGCCTGGAGATGACCGTCGCATGGAAGTACAAGGCTAAGATTTATTTGGCGACCTCTCGGAGCTTAATAGAATTCAGCACTATTAGACGTTTTTGCTCAAGGGGATTCGTTTCAGCTGTAAATCAAGCTCGAAGTGTATTGGCAAAGCTATTTGGCAAGCTGGCACGGCTCTTTCTCTATGGCTCCACCCACCACTAGCAATCTTCCCAATGCTTGAACATTATTCCTATGCAGTGTACATTAGCTTCATATCGAAATACCTGCTCCTCTGGAATCTGGACCCAGGTCTGCTTGCTAATATGGAAATACAATATTGCAAGAAGAATGAGGTGCATGTTGCTTTTTTCCAATGGCTTTTCATGGAAATGACCTTATCCGCAGAAGGAAGATGGGGAAGGATGCACCGAAAGAGAATGCTCCTATAATGAAATCTCCCCCAACCTGGTGTTCTCCACATGTCTTGGACTAGAACACCCATCAGCCCCATTTAGCATAGCCAACTGTCCAGGATGATGAGTGTCATAATCCAAAACATCCAAATGACAGCAGGCTGGGAGAATCCGCTACAGTGTGCCCTGACTGACTGCTATTTTCTGTCAACATCTGTCATTAACCTAGGGCCTTCCACCTTGATGTGCTTCTTGTCTTGCCAAATGCATGGTGGTTCTTTTAAAATGAGATTCAGAAGTAATACAAAACGCAAGTGAGTGAGAAGATTAAAGGTTTTATTCTAGACAGCAAGCAATAGATACATACCAAGCAAGCACTTCAATCTGCCACTTGGAAACCCTCAAGAAGCGGCGAAGTGACTCCCCCAGGTAGCCTCAGTTTGCACGCCCCCGCAGCCGATCAGTCCGTGCACGAGCTTCTCCAACACTCTGCCCACAACCATCCGATTTATAGCTAGCTAGCCCATGTGGCTTGCCCAGCTGACTGTGTGCAGATCATTCATTAGCCACCCCTCCCAGTGCCTCACTTTCTCAAAAAAATGTCAAACATCAAAGAAGGTACCCAGCGCTATCACTTCCTCCCAACTGATTAGGACATTACAGGCTGTTCTCATGCCATCAAATAACTTAATAAGAGACAGGGAGGGGGAAGGAACAGGGGGCAGAAAGGGTAACCATGTCAGATCACCAACTCCTTGGTATACGATTGCCCATACGCTTCTTTGGCACTAAGTACAGGCACTCCCTGTTTTGCATGTGTTTGTGCATGCGCCCGCCATTTTTTGACCCAGAAGGGGGCAGGATGGGCTTATGTGCACAATGACCTGGAATGCAACTTCGGTGGCAAATTTGGGGTTTCCTGTAGTAGATCTCTGTGCTGCCCTACGCCCTGCCACACCCCCCCCCCCGAATTTAAATTCAGAATACGTAACCTGACTAGACGCCAGTGTTGACAAACTTTTTCTTTCCGCAGAAACTGAAACAGAAGAATCAACAGCTGAAGCAAATTATGGATCAATTACGGAATCTCATTTGGGACATAAATGCCATGTTGGCAATGAGAAACTGAAATATGCTTTCTCTCTTTCTCATTATGGCAGCTGATACTATTTGTTGGGCAGGGAAATAAGTATTTTCTGAAAACATAATCCTTTATTCCTCTGCTATTTTCCCCTCCAGTAGTACACAGTATTTCCAAAATACCCAAACTTCTGTACAGCCAATGTGTATAAAAATGAGTGTTCTATACAATATTTGCAACCTGTTTGTTAATATTTTTATTATGAATGCTGAAATAGTTTTTATTAAATGAATGAATTCTGTATAAAATTAAGCTTTATTTTTCAGGCCAGGGTGGACAGCTTGTGTGGATTATTTGGCAACCCACTATTTTACCCTGAATGGCTGGGGCTCTTTTTCAAGGTAAAACCCAAAGAACAGCCATGTAGAAAGAGAATAGGGCTTTGTTCTCGGCTGAAACCATCCACACAATTTAGGTTTTGTTGTACAAAAATGTAATAAAATACTGCTACCACACCTTTTTCATTGCTCCCTTTTCTTAGCAATTAAACCCAAGGCAGCTGCAACCTGTTCATCTGTAGTACAAACGCAATGCTAATGACTGAAAAGATCCAAAACTCTTAAGAGAAGCTGGATGAAAATATCAAAAGCTGCTTTAGGAGACCAGTTTTATTTTCATGGCTCAATAGATTTTGAACTTTGCAGCTCCACATTTTTCTTGAAGAAGGCTCCCCCTCATGATTTCTGAATGTACCAAATTCCACATGGGTGGTCAAGTTGGTCTACTGCAACAAAAACACCAGGGGCTGTCACATGTTAAATTTAAACAAGATTTATTGCTGCTTAATCTTTTTATGGGCTGGAGTCTATGCTATCAGATGCATGACGCACACTCAAAATCACATACCGTCATAAATCTGTAAGTTTTGAGATGGTATCAGGCTCTTGGTTTCTGAATGTACTTTGAGAAAAAGGCTCTATTATTTAAAAATAACTGAGACTTCATCAAGAAAATACACAGTCTGCATACCTCTTGCCATTTCTGTTCTTGCGTGGGTCGTAGATTGATGCAGGTCTGTCTTTGTTTTCGGATTCTTGACAGAAGGCTTCCTTTTTTATTTAATTATTTTTGCCAGTTAATTTTTATTAGTTTTCCAAATTTTTAACAAATTAATTCAAATTTTACACTAATTTCAAAGCTGACTTTCCACCCGTCTTTCATGGTGCTCCTTTTCCATCCCTTCTTTGCTGCTCACAGTTAGATACTTTTTTTAAATTCCTAATACTTTCCCCATCCATTCGTATATTTCCATTGACTGTGTGAAGGATTCCTTTTTAAAGATAGTTAAATCAATACAGGTGGGAATCTGCTAAGACCCACTGCAAATTGCTGGACTACAACCCCCACCATCCATGGCCATTGGCCATGTTGGCTAGGGATGATGGGAGTTGAGGTCCAGGAAAACCTGGGTACACAAAGCTGGAGAAGGCTGACTTAGTGGCACGCATCCTTTGAAAACAGAGATTTCATTAGGGCATCATGTCTGGTAAACTGGGTCACGGATTAGACACATTTGTAGATAGGTCTTGTCTACTTACCCAGGAAAACCGTGGATTTGCGCCGGTGCAGTCACAAATGTAAGAAAACAGTTAATGGATTGAGGCATACCTCCTCTTAACTGGGGAAGGCTAGCAGCCAAGGTATTTCTTGCCGAGTTTTTTAAAAAAAGAAAATGTGTTAGAAAATTCCCCCCTTTTCTATTTGCAACTAAAGTATATACAAATCAAGCTGTCTAGCTAGTATGCCTTGCCTTTGAGCGCTCTGGGAATTTGTAAACAAACCCAATGACAGTTAATTCTGTGCAATCCCAAGCATCCCGGGAAGTCGTGAAATAGCAGAGGAAAATAGATGGCTCTTTTTAAAATTACCATTAGATAACTTACTTATTGCTTGCTCCCATGCATGCCTACTCAGAAATAAGTCTCAGTGAGTTCAGTGAGATTTACTCCCAAGGAAGCGTACGCCGGATAGCAACTTCTTATGTGTTTCATTTGCTTAATAATGGGATGTGAAAAAGAGAATCTCCTAGGGCATAATTCTGGACTTTAATAAAACAGTAGCGCCACTGCAGTCAACTGCAATTTTTTGGATTTATGGTAACGTAACCGGGAGCAGAATTTGATCCATTTGTTTATTCATAAGGCACAGATCTTGCCAGGCAAAGGACAGTGAATTTTCACAACGTTGTGTTTTAAATGTTAGTAGAATAAATGTGTACAGAGAGCCCTATATATGTACCTCCTTGACTTGCAGAAGAAATAACGTATGGCCTGCATGCTGATGTGTAGTGTTCATCATTTTAGCTCAGGAGTCTAGATCTCGTGAGCAAAGTTAGTGTACTGATACATTTAGCATGATTTATTGACTTGGATGCATTGGTGTATTAGATTAGGGATGAATGTATAAATTCACGATTTTTTAATTTTTGTTAAGCTACTTTGGGGCAGGGGGTGAAACAACAACAAAAAGAAGTGCTTTTCTTCTGCTTTTGGGAAATCCTTTGGTTCCAGACTTTTTTCTGGCTTGTTTGTATTCTCAAGTCAAAGTAAACATCTCAGTAGTATATTCTGAATCGGCATCTATATCAATATACAGTATAAGCCTTTCTGTATTTTTATAACCGATCCTAAAAGTGCCTTTTTGTGGAAAAAAATCCAGACCATTAAATAGCGCAGGCAGTAACAATTTCCTTCACTGCTGTGATTCTACATTATAAAGCAGACACATGGAAGCCGAAGAAAGGAAATATAAAGTTGTGCAGAGCTGTGCGAGATAATCTTCAGAGCGATCTCCTCTGAATGTGCCGTTTGCGTATGCCAGCTGCATTAATCTCCCGCTTTGCTGTTGGGATACATGTAGACTTGTGGACTGAGCATTCAAGGTGGAAAGGCCTGGACTCAAATTCTCACAGAGCCTTAAAGCGGACTGTTGAGGACCCAGCCATACAGTTGTCTTCTGGCACTTCCCTGAAGCTTCAGGGGCCAATTCTGAAGGGCAGGTCCACACTCACAAGCTTTCCACCCCCAGCCACTCAGCATGTGTACAACCGCCATCAAATTTTGCCATTTAGGACTGTATGAAGCTATAGGGAGACCATTGGTCCATTTAGCTCAGCATTAATTACACTGGCTGGCAGCAGCTCTCCAGGGTTTCAGAGAGAGAGAATCTTTCCCAGCCTTTCCTTGAGATGCCAGGGACTGAATCCTGGGGTCTTCTGCAGGCAAAGCAGATATTCTACCCTTGAAGTACAGACTAGGACTGCTCGATAACTGGTCTTCAACATCACAAGGTATCACCAGCTAAACATTGCAATATACTGATATATCACAGTGTCTGAAATAAGGATAGGTACATTGGTACCTTGGCTGTTGAAGTTAATCCGTTCCAGGAGTCTGTTCGACTCCCGAAACCGTTCAAAAACCAAGGTGCGGCTTTCAATTGGCTGCAGGAGCTTCCTGCACTCAATTGGAAGCCGTGTTGGACGTTTGGCTTCCAAAAAATGTTCACAAACTGGAACACTTCTAGGTTTGTGGCGTTCAGAAGCTGATTTGCCTGGGAGCCAAGCCGTTTGGGAACCAAGGTACCACTGTAGAGGCACTGGCTGGCTTCATGGTTTTTCCTGCATTGTGATTTGCGCATAGTGCACGCATACATACCCATACACATATCATGATTTGTGATATATTGCCTGGTCAAAAATTATGAAACCGATACCATAACTTCCAACCTGTTTTGGATGATAGATCTCCCCCAACGCAGAAACAGGCTGTTTTCAATGTTGTTTTTACAGAGAAGAGATAATGGTAGGTGCAAAGGAGAAAGATTGGGATGGAATCCTATCACTTGCCCATCCACTGCTGCGTTGTCTATTCCAGTGGGCACCTGCTGTCCAGGGTCTTAGGAAGAGGGTCTTCCATCGCATTTGATACTTTGAGCTGGAAATGCCAGGGATTAGATTTGGCACTAACTTGTATGTTCTCCAGCACTGGGTTTGTGGCTGTTCCCACCTGGAGAGAAAACAAGAATCACATCGACAGGACAACAAATACGTAATAAAAAATGTGCATGAATTCAAAGGCAGCCCTGGGTCTCTAAAGGTTGAATACTGCTGCCTTGAATCATTGGCTTTGAAGATAATATGAGATGAGAACTGAATAACAAATCAAAGTAATTAACAGCATTTCCGGAGCGTTTTGTAGCGTGCCTCATTGTCTAGTCAGATCTACAAAGTCATTACAAGATAAAAATTAGCTCCAGTAATGGTCACTAGGATGCTGTCAGCGCTGCGCAGTTTAATTTTGAAATCTAAAATGGATTTTGCTGCTTGTCTCTTGTGTTATTAACTTCACTGTCATCACAACAAAGCCATCAGTCTCAATATGTCCCCATTCATTCCCCCTTCCCTCCCCATACAGCCAGCCTTTAGCACTTAGTGCATCTAGATTTTGAAATTACTTTCTTTTCGGACTGAATAATGGTACGGCAGACAGACAGTAGGCTGCCTTTTATACGACGGCTTCTTGCCACTTTTCGTTTTCGCGGCACGCCTACATATTATTTGCCTAACAATGAGTTTGGTGCGTTTTAATATCAAGGGAGAAAACATTTCCCTGCCCTGCCCTGCAAAAGGGTTTGCGGTTTTAAAAACATGGTGATAACATAACAATAGCAGACATCTTCTACATTAATCTTTTTAAGAATCGGCTGAAAAACTTTCTTGTGCTGCCAGGCTTATGCAGGCAATTAAAAATACTTTCTGTAAGCTGGTGATACACACACACACACACACACACACGTAGATTTTATTGTGGATTTACTATTGTTGCAAATGGGGGGGGTTAATAATGAAATTGCGATATACAAGTATTTTATATAAATAAATGGTAGTTATTTTAATAAATAACTTGAGAACTTCCTTAAACACTGCTGGCCTTTAGGGACTTTTAGAGGGTTGCTTTGAGTTGGGTGGTGCTTGAGAGCAGATGATTGCAATTAGTTACAGTCTATAGCTCCCTCACAAGAGCTGTTCTACTTGGGATTTCCCCCCCCCCCCCAAGTATAACAAAAGGACGGAAGTATAATGAGAGAAGGAACAGGGAGAACATTTAACCCTTTCTTCCCCAAACTAGTGTCCTCCATATGTTTTGGACTGGAATGCCACTCCACAAGTCATGCTCGCTGATGGGAGTTGTAGTCCACATCATCTAAAGGCCCTCAGGTTGGGTCAAACTGATCTAACCCCTTTTTGTTTGCCTTGATTTTGGTTTTCACTGTGTGTGTGTGTGTGTGTGTGTGTGTGTGTGTTTTCTAACTCATTTGGAACTTGGGTGGGTTTTCCAGAAATTGGTGCATTGATGGAATTCCAAGGGACTTTAAAAAGACTATTTATGTATGTGACAACAGCCGCAAGCATGCTGCTTGCCCAGAAATGGAAAGAGGAGAAGGTACCAACAAAAGAAGAATGTATAACTAAGATGATGGACTATGCCGAAATGGCAAAGATGACTGTGAAGATCAGAGATCAAGATGAGAAAAAGTTTGAGCAGGAATGGAAAAAAATTATAGACTAAAATACCACTGTAAATATATTAAAATGTTAGCAGGTTTGATACAACGTTTATGTAATTATACAATCGGAAATTAAGATAAATAAGAGGGAAAACAGAGTTTGGAGAAATAAAATGAGATGCAAGAAATTACGGGGGAGAAAATTGGAATCCAGGGGAGGGGCGAGGGGGAGTCTATATTGTATTTTTGGGAAAGTATTGAATTTATGCATTATTCTGATTATAAAATTTGAAAATAAAATATTAAAAATATATATTTGGGAGCTGAAAAGAGAATGAAGGGGAAAGTAATTTGGGAGATCGATCAGTCTATCCATATCTGTATCTTTCTATCTACATACCCTTCAACATTTCTCCCATGAAAATAGAGACGTCCCCTTCAAAATTTCTCTAGTGACAATAGGGATGTCCTATTCCATACCCTCCAACATTTCTCTGATGAAAATAGGGACGTCCTACCATATCCTACAACATTTCTCTGACAAAAATAGGGATGTTCTAAGGAAAAGTGGACATTCCGGGATCAAATCAGAAACCAGGACAGCTTTTGTAAATCCAGAACTGTCCCTGGAAAACAGAAACATTTGGAGGGTATCTTTATCTATCTGTCTGTCTGTCTGTCTGTCTATCTATCATCCATCCATCTATCTATCTATCATCTATCTATCTTCTCCCTGGGCCCTGTCATTTCTGGAACCCTTTACACATCACCCAAATTCTGGTACCAGCTCTCTATACATCCCTTAGTAGGTGCAGAGCCCTGTATTTTACTGGTACACCGGGGACATTCTGAGCTTTTGCTCTGAACGTCAGGAATGTATATCGCCGAGCCAGTGTTGGCAAATCATTCATTCAATCAGTGGATCTCTGTTGACTTGAATTCCACCCAGACGGCTGGCCCGTGGGGCTGTAGCAGAAGTGAACGGTGGCGTGACCTGAACCAGCAGGAGCTCAGCTATGCTGCTTTGTACGGACTTTCCAAAGCCATGCTACGTTGAGATATTACAACTGTGCATTTCACAAGAGCTAGAAAGCTATACTGAAGAAGTGTCGGCTGCCTCAATACCTCTGAGGCATGTGAGAGAGAGCAAAAAGCAGCCCAGATCACTAGGAAACCAAACAGGGGTTCCGATTTAGAAATGGCGGCAGCTGAACAGAGCTACTTTTTGTGTTGAGCTGTGCTGGAAAAGTGCCAGAACTTTTGTCCCTTGTGTAATATATATGTCCAAGGACAAGCGAGTGTTTCGTTCATGGGTGGCCATTTGCAGTATATACATGATGATCATGTTAAAAGACCTGAAATGCCTTCTCCCATGCTTGCAAAGCCTTTCACTTGTGCGCTAAAGAATTGTCTTGACCTTGCCACTGCTGGCAGGCACAGGGCACGCTCCTGGCACTGAGCCCATTGACTCTGTGACATCGAGGGCCTTGCCTAGCAGGAAAACGGTGGAAGTGCCATGCTTTAATTAAGGCACGGGGGCCTGAAGTCAAGGCAGTGACGTCAACTGTGAACCTCTAGAGATCTGGTCCCGAAACTTGATTCTAATAATGCCTTGTAGCGTTCTCTTGCTAGAAGACGGAGATCTTTGCCTTTCCCTGTCTGGAAAGTCTGGACTCCTTTGCAAATGTATATGACTCTTAAAGGGACGCGGGTGGCGCTGTGGGTAAAAGCCTCAGCGCCTAGGGCTTGCCGATCGAAAGGTCGGCGGTTCGAATCCCCGCGGCGGGGTGCACCCCCTTTGTTCGGTCCCAGCGCCTGCCAACCTAGCAATTCGAAAGCACTCCCGGGTGCAAGTAGATAAATAGGGACCGCTTACTAGCGGGAAGGTAAACGGTGTTTCCGTGTGCGGCTCTGGCTCGCCAGAGCAGCGATGTCACGCTGGCCACATGACCCGGAAGTGTCTCTGGACAGTGCTGGCCCCCGGCCTCTTGAGTGAGATGGGCGCACAACCCTAGAGTCTGTCAAGACTGGCCCGTACGGGCAGGGGTACCTTTACCTTTATGACTCTTAAACTGATTGCTGTCGCACATTCTCACATGTTCCCGCAGCCGCACATACACACATGAGTTGGGAGAGATAAGAACGTTATGGATTTCAAAAATAATAAATGCACATCAAATCCCTCCTAAGCTGCTCAGGCATAAATCGAACTAGCAGATGCCTCTGTTATCACTTCATCACATTCCAGCACCAGGGTTATGTTTGTATTTTGCTTTTGGACGGCTTTAGTTGTCCCCAAAATATGTACGTTCATCCCTAAGCATTTCCTTCTAAGTTCCTTACTTATTAAACGGCTCAGGACCGCAATACCTCAAGGCCCTACCCGAACCCTGAGATCATCTTCCAAGGCTCTCCTTCATGTGCTGCCTCCTTGAGAGGTCCGGAGGGTAGCAACACGAGAACGAGCCTTCTCTGCAGTGGTCCCCTATCTGTGGAATGCTCTCCCCAGGGAAGTTCGCCTGGCGTCTACATTATACAGTGGTACCTCGGGTTACAGATGCTTCAGGTTACAGACTCCGCTAACCCAGAAATAGTACCTCGGGTTAAGAACTTTGCTTCAAGATGAAACAGAAATCATGTGGCGGCAGTGGGAGGCCCCATTAGCTAAAGTGGTACCTCAGGTTAAGAACAGTTTCAGGTTAAGAACAGACCTCCAGAATGAATTAAGTTCTTAACCCGAGGTACCACTGTACACCTTTAGGCCTTTGGTTGATCTTATTGACACCCAACACCCTATTAGAATGTGGTTCTTTTTGGGGTGTTTTCTCTTGGGTTATTGTTTTTGGCTTTATTTTATATGTTGTGGTCTTGTTTGTGAACCGCCCTGAGACCTCCGGGTATAGGGCAGTGTATAAATTGAATTATTATTGGTTGGTTGGTTGGTTGGTTGACTGTTGCCCATCTGATGCTAACACACCAAGCCAAAGGCAGAGGTTCACACAGAGATGCGGGTGAGACTGAGAAAAGTGTTGTAGCTCAGAGCATCTGCTTTCCATGCAGAAGGACCAAGGCTCAATCCAGGTAGGGGGATAGACAATTTGCTGAAACCCTAGGGAGCACCTGCCGGTCAGTGCCAACAATATTGAGCTACATGGACCAATGGGTCTGACTCCGTGTAAGGCAGCCTACTAAATTCTAAAACAGGGAATCTTGGGTTGACTACAATACGCAGCATTCTCACCCAGCAACCTGGAGGCTCATGAACTGAAGAAGTTAAACTATGTTCCTAAATGTCTCATTAGTAGGAAACATCATGGTGTGTGTCTTTTCGATTTGGCAGACGCTGCACAGATAGGTTGAGATTATTCATGTTCAGCACCCGCCAGCACTCTCTCGTCTTCCATGATTGTCCTTTATATTTTCTATTAAAGGAAACGGAGTGGTTTTCCTCCCCCCCCTCTCCTCGCACTTCCCCAGATGTCATTGCAATGTGGGACTGTCAGCGCTGTCAGTCACAGCCGGAGATAGTTTGGCATTCTGCATTCTGCTATTTGCATAAAATCAAAAAATAGCTGGAACAAATCTGCCCACCACAGCCTTCCAATTTGTGCCAGTCTGCCAAACCCCTCCAAACAGAGAGAAAGCTGTGTTTAGTCACTTCTTTTCGCTTAACATACTGTGGGTGTAATGTTTGGCAGTCGGGCGGCATTGTATGGAGTTCCGTTTCAGGCTTTTAAGCTCCCTTCAAGTGCACAATGGCGCACAGGCTTCTATGCTCACCTCAGCCACAAAATCCAGGGCATTGGGGTTGGCGTAGCTGGGTGCTTAAGCCATTACAACTGATCAGATTTTCCCCCCAGAAAATCCATTCGACTATAATAAAAAGTGGGCTGCAACGCTTAGGCCAGGGGTCAGCAAACTTTTTCAGCAGGGGGCCGTTCCATTGTCCCTCAGACCTTGTGGGGGGCCGGACTATATTTTGAAGGGGGAAAATGAACGAATTCCTATGCCCCACAAATAACCCAGAGATTCATTTTAAATAAAAGGGCACATTCTACTCATGTAAAAACATGCTGATTCCCAGACCGTCTGCGGGCCGGATTTAGAAGGTAATTGGGCCGGATCCGGACCCCGGGCCTTAGTTTGCCTACCCATGGCTTAGGCGATCGAGCCAATCGATTGTTTCCAATGTTTTGATTGACTAAACAAACACATAAACTAAACACATTGAATTGGGCACCTGATTTATCATTTTCTGGTGGAAATCGCTTTAATTTCATGCAAGTACTTATGAAAACCGCATATGGCAAATACCAACAGGCATTCCCTCCAAGGCCCAACACTAAACATCACATTGAATTTGCTTTTGCATTTTTTAGCATGCATGTTTTTAAAAATGCAGGCATCTTTGTTTTTGGCTCTGATCTTGCCCATTGCTGACACGTGGCCCCTGACAGATTACTTCCACGGGACAGTGGCCCTCAGTGGAAAAAAGACTGCCCATTTCTGCTTTAGATGAATAACCTTTAGGAAACGGTGCTGCTGCTAGGAAGTTACTGATAGCATCCTGCCTGAAACCACAAGCAAAAAGAAATCAAAAGTGTTTGCAACCGTGTGGTCTTAGAGCCCAGTCCACTAAGGCCGTACCCAGCACACAAAAAGAAAACCCACCTTATCATCACTTAGTCATAGTTCCTCATCTGCAAGCTGATGGCTATCCCTTTATTCCTGTGAAAAGGGGAAAGCATTCTAAAAAAACAAGAAGACTTGCTTTTGGGTTTCTGTGGAAAGCAGAGCTGTGGTACCTGCCGTCAGTCAGTAGATGTCACCTAACACCAATTTTCCCTTTTCTCCGCTGGAATGGAAAATATCCTTCAAATAGCAACATTGATCCCCTAACGATTTTTCTTAGGGGCGCAAACGTTTGGAAAAAGGAAGGGGGCGTAAAGGGCCCATCTGTCAATGAAGAACGCAAATGTTATATTAACTCTGATGTATATTCAAATGTATTCTAATAATGTTTCAAAACCTTTCTGAGTCTGCTTTACACTCCCAAACTTCTTTTCCAGTGTGGGAGTGGGAGAGGAACTGTTGGGAAGCGGAGAGGAAAATAAAACTAATAGACTGCGTCTGGGGGAAGTTTTCAACCTTTCACGTCGGAGAGAGACCCCAAATGCCAAAACCCAAGGAATGAGGGAGTCTATCACAGTTTTCTTCTTCTTTAGTGAGCCAGCAAGGTCTTTGCAATATCAGCAGCCATTATACCAATCCCCACCCTCCTCTCAGTCCTATTTGCATGCCTAGCAACCACAACATTTGGCACTATGGAAAATGGTGCATAAACCTCCGGTCCAGAGGGAAAGAATTAATCAGTTTTTGATTGATACATTGCGGAGGGTTGGACTAGATGACCCTCGGGGCCCCTTCCAACTCTACAATTCTATGATTCTGTGAAAGGAAAATAGGGGAGGCATCTGTCTGATATATAATGGGATGCAGTTCTAAAGGGCTGGTGTTGATGCACTAAAGGACTGATTCCAACATTGTGAAGAATGGGCCTCCTGATACGATGCTATCTGCTGGATGCTCTCTTCTGTAGTTGGGTATCTAGGGGGGTGAGACAATATTTTAAATATCCTGCTCCCAAGCTGTATACCAGGCTTTGTACACTGATACCAACATCTTGGGATCGCAGGTGGCGCTGTGGGTTAAACCACAGAGCCTAGGACTTGCCGATCAGAAGGTCGGCCGTTCAAATCCCCGTGATGGGGCGAGCTCCCATTGCTCGGTCCCTGCTTCTGCCAACCTAGCAGTTCGAAAGCACGTCAAAGTGCAAGTAGATAAATAGGTACTGCTCTGGTGGGAAGGTAAATGGTATTTCCGTGTGCTGCTCTGGTTCGCCAGAAGCGGCTTAGTCATGCTGGCCACATGACCCGGAAGCTGTACGCCGGCTCCCTCAGCCAATAAAGGGAGATGAGCGCTGCAACCCCAGAGTCAGCCACGACTGGACCTAATGGTCAGGGGGTCCCTTTACCTTTACTTACCAACATCTTGAGCCTGGCCCAGTAGCTAAATGACAGACAGTGTTCCTGTTAGGGAGTGTCTCCAGGCTTGCATGTTGAGCGTGCTGCCTTATGGAAGTGAGCCACGGGCAGAGGTAACGCTCCGCTTTGCGAAAGCAAACCTCGCACCAGACATGCAACAGTGTGTCAAGGAACGTTGCACCTGCTCTCCCTGACCTTTTGCCTTCTTGGCTAGAAAACAGGGTCTCCCCCCTGGCCGTTTGTCCTCTCACAGATTTGTTTACTAGACTTAACGCTTGGCTGGAGCATGACTGGGGACGCAGACGTAATCAAGTATCGGGGAACATTTTAGGGAAACACCTGCCGACACGTGCATTTGCTAACGCTGGAAATGTGCTTAGATGGAAATACGTCATGTTCAGGGTGGTTTCACTACTGTTTCCAATTGTTGACTTCTGCTAATAAAAGGAGCCTCTACAGAGCTAGCCGGCGGCCTGTTTGGAGCATGCTTGCCAGCGTGCTTCTGCACAGCTTACCTGCATTCAACTTCCCGTCGTCTCCATTATTCCTACAGTGGGCAACTTGCACCCTCCAGGAGCAATGCCTCAATGCCTTCCATATGTACTGTGTCAGGAGGAGGATTTTGGGCATCACATGGCAGGACAGAGTCTCAAAGAAAGATGTGCTCTCCCAAGCCCACCTTCCCAGCATGTTTGCACTTCTGTCTCAGCGACGTCTACGCTGGGTTGGTCATGTCCACAGAATGGAAGATGGCAGGATCCCCAAGGGCGTGCTCTGTGGGGAGCTGGCTCCAGGCACCAGGCCCGTTGGCAGACCAACTGTGTGTTACAAAGAGGTCTGCAGACGCAACATAAAGGCTGCCAACATCAGCCCTACCATGTGGGAATCCCTTGCAGATGACCCCAGTGCCTGGGGGCAGACAGTCAGGTTGTGCATCCACAGCAGTGGCCAGAGGAGGAATGATGGTTGGGAGGAGTGCAGAGAGAAGAAACGCCATCAGCACAACTGGACGCCTTGATCTGCAACAAAACATGTCTCTCCCATATCGGTCTCTACAGCTACAGCAGGCGCAGTAACTCTCCAATGGCTTGACTTGTCCCCAATGGCGCACTCCTACATTGTCTCCCGAGACAGACAGATGCCAACAACATGTTGCCGAAACCTTCGTCCCTGCACCTTTCCACCCATTGCAGAACGTAAGGAGAGACTGGAGATTGGTAATCAAATATCTGAAAGGCTGTCGTATAGAAAAAGATGGAGAGTACTCTGTTTCAGCTGCTCCAGAGGGCAAGACAAATGGCATGTATCCTGTGTAGCGTTAAGCAGTGCAAGGGTTCCTTTTTGCATAGTATGACTTTCCTCCCATGTCGTGGTATAGTGGTTAAGAGCGGTAGGCTTGTAATCTGGGGAACCGGGTTCGCGTCTCCGCTCCTCCACATGCAGCTGCTGGGTGACCTTGGGCTAGTCACACTTCTCTGAAGTCTCTCAGCCTCACTCACCTCACAGAGTGTTCGTTGTGGGGGAGGAAGGGAAAAGGAGATTGTTAGCTGCTTTGAGACTCCTTAAAAAGGGAGTGAAAGGAGGGATATCAAATCCAAACTCTTCTTCTTCCTGCATGTGTACTCAACATATTCGGCAGATCTGATTCAGAGGAACAGGGAAAACTCCACAGCAGTTTTAGGGGGAGTGGGGGGAAGGAGGGAGGGAAAGCCTGAAAACAAGTCTGCTCTACCTTCTTCTGCATGTGATCCTTTCAGATACTGCCTCACCACTATCATGTCTCCTCTTAATCTCCATGCTAACAGACCCAGCCCTTTCAACGATTCCCTGTAAGATTTGATTTCCAGACTTCTTACCATCATGGTTTCCCTCTTCCAGACATGCTCCAATTTAATATTTACTCTATTTTACTGTTGCATGTTATATCTGTTCACCTCTTTTCTCAAAGCGACTTGCAGAATGTTAAAATTCACAATACTAAAATGCAGAACGTTTTAAAACCATGACACGGAAGAATGCACTTTCCATCATCAAGAAGAAAAGGGACTAATCCTGCCCCAGTAAATGGTGAACCCTCAAACCAGGGATGGATCTACACACAGAGGAAAAAAAATCACACTATAAATAAGTCATAAATTAGATCGTTATAGGAACAACAAAACCCTATGGAAAAACTTGTATAAAAATTTCCTGCTCTCTGGTGCCTTCTGGTGTTGCATGTTTATAGCGCATTCAAATCGTTGTTTCTTACTGAGTTCCAGGTGTGAATCACACACCTTTATGATCAAATTAAGATCCTAAAACCTGGATAAACCTTGCCAGTGCCTAAAAGCTGGGAGTGTTGGTGCCAGGTGAGTTTCCCTGAGGGGGAAGTTCCATAATGAGGGAGCCACCACTGAAAAGGCCTTTTCTGTCATTGCCACCTTTTGCACCTCCTTTGGAAGAGACACATGGGGATGGATCTCTGGTGCTGAGTGTAGGGCTCAGGCAGATTCATGTGTAGCGAGGTCCTTGAGGAATTTGTTGGTGTCTTCCTGAGGGTGCTGAGGGCCTGACACATTATTCCACAACCGGCAGGAATTTGGATGCTTTATAAGAGATTCTTTTAACAGTGAAGGCCACTGTATGTTAACATTGTGTGCAGCAGCTGCTTTTTCCTATTCTTATATAATGCAAAGCGCTCACTCCTGTTTCCTATTCCTGGCAGGCAAGCAGGTCATCTGAGTCACTCCCTGTTAACAGACTCTGGAATTTTGCACATCATTACTCAAAGCACATTGGTTCATGACATGCAAAATTCCAGATGATGCTCCTGACTAACGAGGCTGCCAATAGGGAAAGAGCTGCAAAATAAAATAACAGGGCATATATATATATATATATATATATATATATATATATATATATGAGACCCAAATTAAATTAAATACCCTACCAGAAGCTACAGTTAAAAAAAAGTAGTCTATCACTAGTTAGGCAGTTATATGATTAGTGTGGTTAGAGTATCAGGATGATGATTTACAGTTATTGCTTTAGACAATAAAGTATCAAGACGAAATGCAAACAAGAGCTAGAAAATATCAAACCAATGCATAATAAATGCCTAAAATATTCATCCAATAGCACAATAAGGACAAATTCTATCTTTCTCCACTAAAAGGTGAACATCACTGTAGAGGTGACCCAAGGCCTGAGTGGATAAAAAATGCCTTAGTCTGGCTTAGAACCGGAGAATGATGGTATCCTTTATTCAATTTATATATTCCCTTTCTGCCCAACAGAGCCCTGGGGTGACTAGCGGTGGGAAGACACCCATTCACATCTTTACTTGGCCAAGAAGCCTCACTTGACCTGTTGTTCTGTCTTAGCCTAACCTACATTATAGGGTTATTGTGAGAACCAATGAGGGAAGGGGAAGAAACCATATACAGCGGAGGGGGGGGAACCTTGGGCTCTCCTGAATCAAGTGAGCTACCACACCTATCATCCCTGGCCATTGGCTGGGGGAGCTGTAGCTCATCAACATCTGTAGGACCGAAGCTCCCCAACACTTGGTGTAAGCCGTCATGAGCAACTTGGAGAAGCAGTGGGATATAAATGTAACAAAGAATTCGCCTCTCTGAGAGCCTGCCACCCACTTCTCTGAGAGCCAGTGTGGTGTAGTGGTTAAGAGCAGTAGACTCGTAATCTGGGGAACCGGGTTCGCGTCTCCGCTCCTCCACATGCAGCTGCTGGGTGACCTTGGGCCAGTCACACTTCTTTGAAGTCTCTCAGCCCCACTCACCTCACAGAGTGTTTGTTGTGGGGGAGAAAGGGAAAGGAGAACGTTAGCCGCTTTGAGACTCCTTCGGGTAGTGATAAAGCCGGATATCAAATCCAAACTACTACTACTACTACTCTTCTTCTTCTTCTTCTTCTTCTTCTTCTTCTTCTTCTTCTTCTTCTTCTTCTTCTCCTGTATCTGAGGTGGCACACTAACCAAGAAATTTATCTGAAGCCCTGCTCAGGATTCCCCTCCCCATAGAGGTTGATGGATGGCAAACCCTCTGAGTGTCCCTTTTTTCCAGGGACAGTCCCGGATTTACAGAAACCGTCCCAGTTTCTGATTTGATCCCGGAACATCCCTCTTTTTCATAGGACAGCTCTAATTTCATAGGAGAGATGTTATAGGCTATGGAGTTGTGTGACCCATGAGCCAAGGAGATATGCAACTATGCAACCTTTAGAAGACATCTGAAGGCAGCCCTGTGTAGGGAAGGTTTTTAAAAAATGTTTAATGTTTTATTATGTTTTTATGTATGTTGGAAGCTGCCCAGAGTGGCTGAGGCAACCCAGTCAGATGGGTGGGCAACAACAACAACAACAACAACAACAACATTATGAAATAGGATGTCCCTATTTTCATCAGAGAAATGTTGGGGGGTATGGAAACCCAGCCAGATGGGTGGGGTATAGATGATGATGATGATTACAGTGGTACCTCGGGTTAAGAACTTAATTCGTTCCAGGGGTCCGTTCTTAACCTGAAACTGTTCTTAACCTGAGATACCACTTTAGCTAATGGGGCCTCCCGCTGCTGCCGCACCAGCGATTTCTGTTCTCATCCTGAGGTAAAAAAGTTCTTAACCCGAGGTACTATTTCTGGGTTAGCAGAGTCCATAACCTGAAGCGTCTGTAACCTGAAGCGTCTATAACCCGAGGTACCACTGTATTATTATTGGATGGCTATCAGCAGCAGGGACTTCTTGGTGGTGGCACCTAAGCTACCGCATTCCATTCATGCAGCAAGCATGTCATTTCATTTGAAACAGCTGTTAAGGACCTTTCTGCTGCCGTTTAAGTTTGTTAGCAGTTGCTGCTACTTTCATTTGAATTTAATTATTTTAATGTGTGTTCGGGTCATTTGTTCCTCAGGCTGCCAGTTCCAAACACAAACCCCCAGATGCGCAGCTCACCTTTGCATTGCCTCCTCTTCCCCAATAACCCAATTGTGGAGGGGGGCGGGGATATATTTGGCTCCTGTCAAAGCTGCAAACACAACTCAATGATGGCGTCTCTCGAATCAGCCCACCTGTTCCCCCCTCCAAATCCAATCAATAAAATGGCCACACTGAGCCCCCTGCGCCAATTTCAAAAACACAGCAGTGCCTGCAAGAAGTAAATCTGCTGCTGATCAGACCTCGGGGGTTCATTTTAGTTTAGCTGCAGTTTTTTGCAGTCTGTTTATATGAGCATCAAGCCAACAGATGTACCAGCGTTCTTTAGGAGCCGAAGAAGGGAAGCAGAGTGATCTGTGGTTTTGCCTGTGAAAAAAAAGCTGGTCGTGAACTGCCATAAAACCCACTGCTTTCGGTCCAGGTCTTTCTAATAGGATGCCAGATTGAGGGATTTCCCTTATGTTGCGGGATTGACTTACACTTCAAACATGATCATTCCCTAAACAGAACGAAGAGCTTTTATTTCAGACATAACAGTTTGGGGATTTCCTTGTGCGTGAGCTTCGCTTTTAATTTGAAGCTGGCAGCCCCAACTCTTTGGGATTTTCATCCAGGAAAGACTACTTTATTCCCTTTATGGGTCTATATGAAAACCATGAATGGGACACATGTTGATTGCTATCTACAAATGAATTAGGCATAGCCAGACCAGTGTGTGCTTTAAGAAAAATTGAACTGAGAAATGTTGAATTCTGCACACAGACACACACAATGCGTTTGCATCACTTGGTTCTTTTCCTTATCAAGGGAGAGGCAAGGATGCTTCCTCCCGAGCCAATGAAAATCTTATTCAGCCACCTCTCTGGCTTTCTGGAACTTCAGTATTCGTTGCACCTGCTTTCACAGCGTATCTTCACAACGATAAGGCCTAGAAACATGGTGATGGTTTTTTAAATAAATGAAAAGAAAGCTGAGATTATCAAGAGCCAGCCAGTCTCACAACTCCCATTCTAGACTTCTTGAATTCCTTTGGAATTGTGATGCGCACACCCTAGATAGGTGTAATATTACGCTAAATGATGATCTGGAGAAGTCATGGCTCCATGTCATTGCTATATATACACACACAACATTTTATTCTAGAAATAACTCAGGCTTGCTAGAGAGGTTAAAAGCAACAAAAAAGGCTTTTACGGGTATGTTCGTAGCAAAAGGAAGAACAAAGAAACAGTGGGGTCACTCAGAGGAGAAGATGGTGAAATGCAAACAGGGGACACAGAAAGGGCTGAACTCCTCAATGCCTTCTTTGCCTCAGTCTTCTCCGATAAAGAACACAATGCCCGACCTGAAGAATTTGGAGCAAATGATTCAGCAGAGGAAACACAGCCCAGAATAACTAAGGAGATAGTACAAGAATACTTGGCTAGTTTAGATGTATTCAAGTCTCCAGGGCCAGATGAACTGCATCCAAGAGTATTAAAAGAACTGGCAGATGTGATCTCAGAACCACTGGCAGTCATCTTTGAGAATTCCTGGAGAACAGGCGAAGTCCCAGCAGACTGGAGGAGGGCAAATGTTGTCCCTATTTTCAAAAAGGGGGAAAGAGAGGACCCAAATAATTACCGCCCAGTCAGTCTGACATCAATACCAGGGAAGATTCTGGAGCAGATCATTAAGCAAACAATCTGTGAGCACCTAGAAAGGAATGCTGTGATCACCAATAGTCAGCATGGATTTCTGAAAAATAAGTCATGTCAGACTAACCTGATCTCGTTTTTTGACAGAATTACAAGCCTGGTAGATGAAGGGAATGCAGTGGATGTAGTCTACCTTGATTTCAGCAAGGCATTTGACAAGGTGCCCCATGATATTCTTGTAAAGAAGCTGGCAAAATGCGGTCTTGACTATGCTACCACTCAGTGGATTTGTAACTGGCTGACTGACCGAACCCAAAGGGTGCTCATCAATGGTTCCTCTTCATCCTGGAGAAGAGTGACTAGTGGGGTGCCACAGGGTTCTGTCTTGGGCCCGGTCTTATTCAACATCTTTATCAACGACTTGGATGATGGACTCAAGGGCATCCTGATCAAATTTGCAGATGACACCAAACAGGGAGGGGTGGCTAACACCCCAGAGGACAGGATCACACTTCAAAACAACCTTGACAGATTAGAGAACTGGGCCAAAACAAACAAGATGAACTTTAACAGGGAGAAATGTAAAGTATTGCACTTGGGCAAAAAAAATGAGAGGCACAAATACAAGATGGGTGACACCTGGCTTGAGAGCAGTACATGTGAAAAGGATCTAGGAGTCTTGGTTAACAACAAACTTGACATGAGCCAACAGTGTGACGCGGCAGCTAAAAAAGCCAATGCAATTCTGGGCTGCATCAATAGGAGTATAGCATCTAGATCAAGGGAAGTAATAGTGCCACTGTATTCTGCTCTGGTCAGACCTCACCTGGAGTACTGTGTCCAGTTCTGGGCACCGCAGTTCAAGATAGACACTGACAAACTGGAACGTGTCCAGAGGAGGGCAACCAAAATGGTCAAAGGCCTGGAAACGATGCCTTATGAGGAACGGCTAAGGGAGCTGGGCATGTTTAGCTTGGAGAAGAGGAGGTTAAGGGGTGATATGATAGCCATGTTCAAAGTTATAAAAGGATGTCACATAGAGGAGGGAGAAAGGTTGTTTTCTGCTGCTCCAGAGAAGCGGACACGGAGCAATGGATCCAAGCTACATTAGGAAGAACTTCCTGACAGTAAGAGCTGTTCGACAGTGGAATTTGCTGCCAAGGAGTGTGGTGGAGTCTCCTTCTTTGGAGGTCTTTAAGCAGAGGCTTGACAACCATATGTCAGGAGTGCTCTGATGGTGGTTCCTGCTTGGCAGGGGGTTGGACTCGATGGCCCTTGCGGTCTCTTCCAACTCTATGATTCTATGATTCTATGAATATTGGAGTCCATGCAGAGTCTCGATCTATTGCATACCTTTTGCCCCCAAAATGTGCTTCTTGAGAAACTCGGACCCTCCAAGACTTCCAAGTGTCCCTATTTTCCAGCGACACCCCTGATTTAGAGAAGCCATCCCAGTTTCTGATTTGATCCCAGAATGTCCTGCTTTTCCTTTAGAATGTCCCTATTTTCATTTGAGAAATATATGGAGGGTATGGAGTTATCCAACCCCTGAGCCATCTGAAGGCAAACCTGTATAGAGAAGTACTTTTTTTTTAATGTTTCCTGTTTTATTATGTTTTTATATATTTTGGAAGCTGTCCAGAGTGCTGGGGCAACCCAGTAAGATGTGTGGGCTATAAATAGTAAAATTATCATTATGGAATGGGACGTCCCTATTTTCATTGGAGAAATGTTGGAGGGTATGGAAACTGATTTAATTCTGAAAATAAACAGATTGATTCTGCATTACCCCTGCAGTGTGCCCGTGTGTGTATCCACACCTGCCCAAGGACATTGTTGGTGGTCGTGTACCCAAATTGCAACCAGAGTTTCCTTCTTCACCTGGTACATGTGCAGGGAGGAAAAGGGATAACTTAATCAAGGGAAGTTCCCAGTAGTGATGTGTGGAAGTGAGAGCTGGACCATAAAGAAGGCTGATCACCGAAGAATTGATGCTTTTGAATCATGGTGCTGGAGGAGACTCTTGAGAGTCCCATGGACTGCAAGAAGATCAAACCTATCCATTCTGAAGGAAATCAGCCCTGAGTGCTCACTGGAAGGACAGATCGTGAAGCTGAGGCTCCAATACTTTGGCCACCTCATGAGAAAAGAAGACTCCCTGGAAAAGATCCTCATGTTGGGAAAGATGGAGGGCACAAGGAGAAAGGGACAATAGAGGATGAGATGGTTGGATAGTGTTCTCAAAGCTACCAGCATGAGTTTGACCAAACTGCAGGAGGCAGTGGAAGACAGGAGTGCCTGGCGTGCTCTGGTCCATGCGGTCACAAAGAGTCGGACACGACTAAACAACTAAACAACAACAACAATCAAGGGAAGAGTTTTCAAATGGGTGTGGAGTAACCACACCCATCCTTTGGGATGGGAGGATCTAGATTCACTCTGGATTGAAAGTGGCATGCTTAGGAGGAGTGCAAACAATTCTTGAATGCGAAAGACTCCAGTACATTTTTTCTATTACAAATGGGTTAGTGTGTTTGCAGAGCTAGGCTTAACTTCCATGCTTCCCCCTACCTCTAAATTGCTTTATTCTCAGCCGTAGGAGCAAGCAGCACAACCTGTACATAGGTTTAGCTGGTCTCTTCCCCCAACAGTGCTGGGGAGGAAAAATAAATTTGACACAGAGCGGGAATGAGAGAGAATGCCTTTCAAAAGAGCAGTGTGTTGGGAGCACTCTGATTAAAATTGCTTTTTATTTGCTAGGGTTAAGAGTTGTTGCAGGAATTTTTTCTTTGACACTGATAGCCATCTGCAGTGAACGCCGCACACTGGTAAGGAGGTCAGCACTGCTGACATGTTCATTTCTGTCTTAGCTGTGTTCTGGAAAGAACCATCAATCAATGGTTCTGTTTAGAATCATGCGGCTGGGAGAGGCCTCTGGGGTCATTATGACTACAGTGTAATTTCCAGGACTGTTCATACTATGCAGTACAAAACACACACCCAGTTCTTCGCAGAAAATTGATGGGTGGGGGTGGGGGTGGGGGTGGGGGATACCCTTGAGATGCTCAAATTATTTTTGCAAAGGACGTCACTCGGTTGGCATGCTTATATAAGCAGCTGCCCTAAATCTGAGTCTTCTCAAAAATTAACAATGCCAGCGTGGCAAAATAATGAACAAAAGGTTGAATGGACTGCAATGATTCAGACTCAGATTTCTGGCCAACCAGAGGGCTTGGTAGGCGACCTTGTCCCTCACCTGAAGGCTAGACCCCCCTAGATGTTGGTGGTGGGATCTTAACTCCTATCAGTCACATCCAGCATGCCCAATGGTCTGGGATGATGGCACTTGGAATCCAACAATATATTGTGGCAATATCCCTGCCTTAAGGGGTTGTTGTAAATACAGTGACCATCTTTGCAGGGAGGAACCATACAGAACCTGAAATGAATGGGCAGTGAGCAATGGAAAAGACCTCTGCTTGAGACCCTCCACAGCCTGCATGAATCTGATCAGGCGATTGCGGGGGCTCAATGGAGAGCCAGTGTGGTGTAGTGGTTAAGAGCGGTGGACTCGTAATCTGGTGAACCGGGTTCGCTTCCCTGCTCCTCCACATGCAGCTGCTGGGTGACCTTGGGCTAGTCACACTTCTCTGAAGTCTCTCAGCCTCACTCACCTCACAGAGTGTTTGTTGTGAGGGAAGGGAAAGGAGAATGTTAGCAGCTTTGAGACTCCTTCGGGTAGTGATAAAGCGGGATATCAAATCCAAACTACTCCTCCTCCTCCTCCTCCTCCTCCTCTTCTCCTTCTTCTTCTCCTTCTCGATGAAACAAATATAAGGCAGTCTTCTATGTTTCTAGAAAACCAGAGTGGTCAACCTACGTCTGAATATGATCTTGGTCTAATTTCATGTGGAGGTATGGAAGCAGTTGGAAATGTGAAAGGATGTGGCAGGGAGAGAGAAACAAGGTGCCCCACCCACTTTTGGCTTTAGCACTGCCCACCGTTGACAAAGCCCCCCTCCCCCCCCGCTTTCATACACAATTACATACATCATTTTGTTTGTATGTCACCTTTCCATAGTAAAAGTCATGCTCAAGGCGCCATTCAACTTGGAAAAATAATAGAATTACAAATATAGCAAAAGCAGTCATAAACAATAAATAAAACACATCGAAAAGTACACAAGCAAGTGGGACAATTTCTACTTAAATCATAAGAGGATTTAAAAATAGCAATACAAAAAAATTATATCAGTAACAGCAGCAACCCCCTCCCCCAAACCCCTAAACAATACACCGAGCCAAGAGTCAGCCTCAGCTTTTGTAGCTGGAGTCAATCCAGGACCCACGTTCCCAGGCCAGGTGGGGAAAGGCCTGCAAGGCAGGGTGAAGGTCTTCCAGGACTCACAACCAAGATGGCTCATTAGGCCCCTGACATATCACCAGCCAAGGGAATCTCTCAAGAGAAAAAAGGTTCCTCATCCCTGCTATAAAATTATTATTATTATTATTATTATTAG
The DNA here is from genome assembly GCF_965153285.1 of Podarcis tiliguerta. Classification (NCBI taxonomy): domain Eukaryota; kingdom Metazoa; phylum Chordata; class Lepidosauria; order Squamata; family Lacertidae; genus Podarcis; species Podarcis tiliguerta. The sequence goes on along the minus strand of NC_139540.1, from coordinate 16,500,201 downwards.
TAGTAGTAGTAGTAGTAGTAGTATATTTGTACCTCGCCCATCTGGCTGGGTTTCCCCAACCACTCTGAGCGGCTCCCAGCAGAATAGTAAGAACACGATAAAACATCAAACATTAAAAACTTTCCTAAACAGGGCTGCCTTCAGACAACTTCTAAAAGTCAGATAGTTATTTATTTATTTCCTTGACATGTGCTGGGAGAGCGTTCCACAGGGAGGGTGCCAATACCGAGAATACCGAGAAGGCCCTCTGCCTGGTTCCTAATAATAATAATAATAATAATATTCACACACACCCCCCACATCCATTCAAGCATTACCTATGTTAAAACCAGTACATGTACAGGGGGCTTTTGTCTCTACCTGACGGCAAGTCCTGCTTTTGGAAGGAATTGACTGCTATCAAAAGCTCCTGGGTGCATCCAATCCCAGCTGGGATTGCTGTCAGTGCAGACAGCGAGCTCTGCTTGCTGAGGAACGATTGGAAGTGCCTTTCAATGCACTTTCTCTGCCATGCACACTGGACATCATATGGCATCAGAGGGGGCAGGTGGACACGGGCTGGGGAAAGTGGTCTAAACTAGGACCCTTGATGGGCCTAATGTGACTCACACCCCGGAGGTTTCCCATGCCCGCCCCATGTGGGCCTCACTCAAACGACGAGGCTTGTTATAAAGCCACGTGAATCAGTAATTTCAATTAACATTTTGCATTGTTGGGCTCACAGCCTGCTGTTAAGAAAATGTCAGACGCGGGTGTTTTCGTTCCGAACTGCGCTGACATAGCGCTGTGATGTTTTTGTGCAAGCAGGGAAAGGGTAAGGAGAAGTACCCTCGCTGGGGGTTCCTTATGCTGATTTATAGCCGTCGCTACATCATCTCATCTTAAACCAGTAGCTGCTGTTTATGTACATGGACACAGTTTTAAAAGTGTGTATTTCGTATCACCTCATCTGTCTCCTGAGAAATCTCTATGTGGGACAAGAAGCTACAGTTAGAACTGGATATGGAACAACTGATTGGTTCAAAATTGGGAAAGGAGTACGACAAGGCTGTATATTGTCTCCCTGCTTATTTAACTTATATGCAGAATTCATCATGCGAAAGGATGGGCTGGATGAATCCCTAGCCGGAATTAAGATTGCTGGAAGAAATATCAACAACCTCAGATATGCAGATGACACAACCTTGATGGCAGAAAGTGAGGAGGAATTAAAGAACCTTTTATTGAGGGTGAAAGAGGAGAGCGCAAAATATGGTCTGAAGCTCAACATCAAAAAAACGAAGATCATGGCCACTGGTCCCATCACCTCCTGGCAAATAGAAGGGGAAGAAATGGAGGCAGTGAGAGATTTTACTTTCTTGGGCTCCATGAGCACTGCAGATGGTGACAGCAGCCACGAAATTAAGAGATACCTGCTTCTTGGGAGGAAAGCAATGACAAACCTAGACAGCATTTTAAAAAGTAGAGACATCACCTTGCCAACAAAGGTCCGTATAGTAAAAGCTATGGTTTTCCCAGTAGTGATGTATGGAAGTGAGAGCTGGACCATAAAGAAGGCTGATCGCCGAAGAATTGACGCTTTTGAATTATGGTGCTGGAGGAGACTCTTGAGAGTCCCATGGACTGCAAGAAGGTCAAACGCATCCATTCTTAAGGAAATCAGCCCTGAGTGCTCACTGGAAGGACAGATCGTGAAGCTGAGGCTCCAATACTTTGGCCACCTCATGAGAAGAGAAGACTCACTGGAAAAGACCCTGATGCTGGGAAAGATGGAGGGCACAAGGAGAAGGGGACGACAGAGGACAAGATGGTTAGACAGTGTTCTCGAAGCTACAAACATGAGTCTGACCAAACTGCGGGAGGCAGTGGAAGACAGGAGTGCCTGGCGTGCTCTGGTCCATGGGGTCACGAAGAGCCGGACACGACTGAACGACTAAACAACAACAACAATTTCGTAACAATCCAAGTGCTGCATCTGATATCGGAAGGAGATATGTTCACAGGTCTTTCCTCCTCTGCTTCTTTCTTCCCCTGGTTGCAAGCTTTAGGGAACCTCATTAAAAAGGAGAATTGGGGCTCAGGGCAAACGTGGTTGCAGTGATGGTGATGAGGAGAAAACCAAAGACAGGAATTTTGGAATCTCTTACGTCCAGGATTATCATCCATACCCAGCACCTTACGTATAAGCTAAACAAGCTATAGCTTAGGGCCTCACTCTCTTGGCGGCCCCCAAAAAAAATTAAAGGAAAAAAACCTGAATGTACATTTCCAAAATATAAGATAAAAAACAAATAAAATAAAACCTACTTACAGCAACAGTGTTTTGTGTTATGTAGGCTCCTATGATGTAAGTAATGGGCCCCGCCTGCTAGCCTGCTCCCTAAAATATCACTGGTTTGCTCATTTCTATATATAGGGTGCCTACATTCTGCATGGACTGGTTGCATGGCAACATGCGCAAATGGCTTTAGATACCTATTAGGTCCATAAATTACTATATATTCAACACAAAAAAACAGTGACAATTTGTTGTTGACAAAGGACAGCTGGACATAAAGGTAAAGGGACCCCTGACCATTAGGTCCAGTCGTGACCAACTCTGGGGTTGCGGCACTCATCTCACTTTACTGGCCAAGGGAGCCGACGTACAGCTTCCGGGTCATGTGCCCAGCATAACTAAGCCGCTTCTGGAGAACCAGAGCAGCGCACGGAAATGCCGTTTACCTTCCCACTGGAGCGGTACCTATTTATCTACTTGCACTTGATGTGCTTTCGAACTGCTAGGTTGGCAGGAGCAGGGACCGAGCAACAGGAGCTCACCCCGTCACTGGGATTCGAACCGCCGACCTTCTGATTGGCAAGTCCTAGGCTCTGCGGTTTAACCCACAGCGCCACCTGCATCCCTATTATTAAATAGGACATCCCTATTTTCATTGGAGAAATGTTGGAGGGTATTTGAATGCTGGGAGATCCAAGAATGATAAAAGAGGGCAACGTCTTCACAGAGCACATGGTTAAACTATGTCCTCACATGTCCTAGAGGCAGTGATGGCTACCAACTTGGACTACCTTAAAAGAAGATTGGGTGTTTTCATGGAGGATAAGGCTAGTTGGCAGGAGCAGGGACCGAGCAACAGGAGCTCACCCCGTCACTGGGATTCGAACCGCCGACCTTCCGATTGGCAAGTCCTAGGCTTTGTGGTTTAACCCACAGCGCCATAAAGGGCCCCATTACCTTCAGTAGCTTAGGGCCTCATCAAACCTAAATCTGGCCCTGTCTATACCAGCGGGTAAAGGGCGGTATACAAATTTAATCAATAAAATCATGATAAATATCTCCCACGTTTTTATTATTAGACCAGAGGTGGGGAACCTGGGGTCTGTAGACCAAACACAGCCTCTGAGCCTTTCTCTCCATTCCACAGTAAATGCTTCTGCTTATGTTCTTATGGAAGTCTTGCCCCGGCATTGAAAAAAAGATTGCAATGTCAGCTTCTGGGGCCTTGTAGGTATGCAGTCTTCTGCCTCCCTCCTTGCTATTACTGTGTCCAGATTTGGTGGTACGGGAGGGACGATGATCTCACGTTTCCACCCCTGGAAGAATGCTAATGCGAAGGGAATGTGGGGCTTCCTGGCATGTCACGCATATTTGGGATGTTTGCCCTAATATGTAAGCAAAGAGAAGAGGGCTGCTCCGTTGCTGTCTGTAGGTATTGACATCTGGCACATTTCAATCTCTCTCTCTGTTTTGTTTTCATCTTTCACGTAATTCCCCCCCTAAAGCATGGAACATCTCTCGATGAGTCAGGGATGCATTGACCACACGCCAGAGGGGGAGAGGGTGGGTGGCCTTTGAGTGGAGGCTGCTAATTATTAGCTGCAAGAGGCAGCATTTAAATCAGCATTGGCTGCTGCATGCAATAATAGCTGGCCACCGTGTGTGTCAGGAGGAGGCACGGGGGATGGCTGCCAGCTTGTTCGTTTCCCTCGGGCTGCCAGCCCTGCCTTCTCATCTGACAATCGGACCCTATGATGTCAACGAACACATTATTTACTCCGCAAAGGGGGCAGGAGGGAAGATAAAGAGATAGGCAGCTTGCGAGCAAAATGTCCCTCCTACGCTATCGCCTGGCAGTGGTGGAGTGTAATCTTTATGAAAATATGCATTACATGTCTATTTTGGAATGGTCATTCCGCAAGAAGGCAAGGTGTTGCCTCCATGTTTGGGAGAAAGGTTGTGGATGAGGGTTAGAGCATCTGTTTTCCCTGCAGAGGGTTTTAGTGTGTTCATGCCCTAAAACTTGAGCTTCCTCTTCTCGCAGAGAGTGTTAAGTGCCTTGCTGTTTTCCTTCCCTCTCCTCAATCTGCTGCTCCCTCCCTGCTTTCCACGGTGGCAGGAACTTCTCCCTGCGACATGGTAAAGGCAGGTCTGGTTAGTGGAAGGAAAGGCTTATAAAAATAATGCTACATGCATCCCAATCTCCCGAGCGGCAAGAGACTGCAGGGGTTCCAAATTTCAAATCATAGAACTGTAGAGTTGGAAGTGACCCTGAGGATCATCTAGTCCAGGCATGGCCAAACGTGGCCCTCCAGCTGTTTTGGGACTACAGTTCCCATCATCCCTGATCACTGGTCCTGTTAGCTAGGGATGATGGGAGTTGTAGTCCCAAAACAGCAGTGCAGGAATATGCAAGTGTCCCAAACGGGGATCAAACCTGTGACCTTGGCGTTATCACCACCATGCTCTAAGCAACTGAGCAACCTCAGGGTTTGGTTTCCTTTCAAATGAAGGTCAATGGAGACTGTGGTGTCTTTAGCACATATGATTTTATTTATGCATATTTAAACCTGAGGATAGGACGGAGGGGCTCACTCCAACTAATCTTGTCTCCCCATTAGGTTCCCAGGGAGATCTCCAAGCCATTGCTTTGATTCTAGCACAGAGTAAGACAAGCCTTCGTGTCTCCAGCATCAGCCAAGCTCACGTACACATATTCCTCTTGGCCTATTCGTCTCCTTCCTTGGATGATGATGCATCCAGCCAAGTGAGGTGGGAAAAGGGCCACCGATTTGTCTGTATGGCAACTGGGCAACTTCTTTAGACATATAAATGGCAATACTTAACTGGCCAGCTTCTTACAAAGAAACAAATTTGACCAGTTCAGTAGGTTTCTTCTTAAAGATTTATTGCTTTACATACACAGGACCACAGGTTTTGAAGAGACCTGCAGGTATCACCTAGACTGATCCCCCACCAAGCCTATAACAATAAATACAACAGAAAGGAATAACCAGGTGCTATTTTGTCCCACTTCTGATTCTTCCCTGCCCAATGGAAGCCCAATCGTGCTGGAAGTTGGTAGTGAATAGGAGACATGAACCAGCCCATAATTTTTACTTATATAGACTGTATTACTGAAGGACTTGAAAGATGGCTGCTTTGTTTCCTCTTAAGACCTAACTTCCAGTTTCTAAGCTTTCTAAAAGGGTGGAAATCTCTCTCTCTCTCTCCTTTAGTTATTTAAGCTGTAAAATATGATTACTAATATGCTGACAACATCTTCCGTGTGCTGAGTAAACTATGCAGCTGGGGTTTATATATTTTTGCTAATGTGACAGATTCTGTTTATTATTAATCAGTCTGCGCTTGCAAGACACTTGGGGGATTTTTGTCCGGTCACTCAGTAGAAGCAGAAAGGAATTTAACCAATTACTGTTTATTTTCCCATCATAAAGGAGCAAAGACTTGACCTCTCCACCCACCCACCCTGCTTAGCCCTGCGAAGGCTGCCTGCCCCCCCGCCCACCTCTGATCCATCATTTAGGAAAAGCAAAATGTTCTGCAAACACATTATCTCATCTGAAAGGCATTTCATATGTTGGGCTAATCCACTTCTTTAAGGTTCTTCCCACCATCGCTGCCAAAATGAGCCTTCAGACTTCATTAGGTTTTACTGTTCTTCAAAAGCAAAATATCTGCCAGATATTGAGCCCCTGGAAGAAAAGGGAGTGGAGAGGTCAAATGGTCTAGAATAAAGTGTGAAAGGCAGCAGACTCCACAGTTTTGTAGGGCTTCAGCCAAGTGGGTAGCGGTGCCCCCCCTCATTAGACCATTTTTGCAACCCAGAACCTATGAATGCTGGAGAGAGCTGCCTTATGAATGTAGAAAGTGTTTTCTTTTACTACTGTACAACTCCAAGGACTTGAGATGTGCAGAACAGTGGCGTAGCGTGGGGGGTGCAGGGGGGGCCCGGCCGCACTGGGCGCAACATCTGGGGGGGGCACACTCGCACTCGCAGCTCTCTGCCCCTACCTGGCTCACTCACTCTCTCTCACTGCAGTGCTGGCTGTGCAAATCCGATCCGAGCCGCCGGGTCGCCGCCACTGTGGAGGGGAGGGTGCCAGGCGTGCGGTGCGGTGCGGTGCGGTGCGGAGAGAGAGCGAGGGACTATCTGGGGGAGGGACAGTGCAGCGGGGGGGTGCAAATTACTTGCCTTGCCCCGGGTTAGGGGGCGCAAATTACTTGCCTTGCCCCGGGCGCTGACAACCCACGCTACGCCACTGGTACAGAATGGTCTTACTGGGCAGGAGCTGTTTCTTCCAGAAAAAGCACTGGTGCATCTGGACCTGGTCCTCATCAACAGGGAGGAACTGATTAATGAAATGAAAGTACTGAGAAACTTGGGAAGAAGTGACCGTGTGCTCTTGGATTTCATGATACAGAGGCAAGGAAAAGCTGAGTGTAGTCGGACATGCACTCTGGACTTTAATAAGGCCAATTTCAAAGAGCTTAAGGAGCTACTGAGTGAGATCCCATGGTCAGAAATACTCAAAGAGAAGGGAATCCAAAATGGATGGGAGCTTCTAAAAGGTGAAAAACTGAAGAAGGCCCAAATGCAGACAATTCCAACAAAATAAAAAAGCGGGAGGCATTTAAGGAAACTAGTGTGGCTGCATAAGGAGCTTATACACGAGCTTGGAAGTACCGTATTTTTCGCTCCATAAGACGCACCTGACCATAAGACGCACCTAGCTTTTAGAGGAGGAAAACAAGAAAAAATATTCTGAACGAAACAGTGGATGTGTGATTTTTTTGGGTGCAGGCTGTAGCCATGGACATGCTATGTGATCTGATGGTGAATTTGGGGTGACCCAATGCAAAAATCCTGAGGATCCATGTGGATCTGTGCTTTGTAACCACATTTTTGCACCATTGCAGCCCCAGGAAACAGTGGATGTGTGATGTTTTTGGTGCAGGCTGTAGCCATGGACATGCTATGCGATCTGATGGTGAACTTGGGGTGACCCAATGTAAAAATCCTGAGGATCCATGGGCCCCCCTCCCAGGCAGCCTCCGCTAGTGTCTCTTATCTCTCTCCCGATCCCACCGATCAGTTGCTTCCTTTCAACACTCCCTTCCCTCTTGTTTGCCTTAGTGTCCTTTCCTTAGCTGGAGCAGTTTTTTGCTCCTCCTTTTCTTCTAATTTCTCTCCTCATTGATTTAGTCTTCCTGTTTCCCCCCTTTGCAAGTCTGCTGTCTTTACCTCTTCCCTCCCAGGCAGCCTCCTTTATTGCTAGCATCCCTTATCTCCCTCCCCAATTGCTTGCTGATTAGTGGCTTTGTTTCCACACTCACTTCCCTCTTTAAAAAAAAAAAAAAAAGCATAATCTGCTTTTTGCCCCTGGGCAATTCGGCTCCAGAGACCACACATTTGCTCCATAAGACGCACAGACATTTCCCCTCACTTTTTAGGAAGAAAAAAGTGTGTCTTATGGAGTGAAAAATACGCTAAGGAGGGTATGTATAAAAAAATGGAAGAAGGGGAAATCACCAAGGAGGAGTATACATGAGTAGCCAGCAGTTGCCAGGGTGAACGTTAGGCACCTAAGGCTCAGAATGATCTCAGGCTAACAAGAGAGGTTGAAATGACTCTATCTAGGTTTGGCTTAGCAGGATGGGTGAACCAGGCCATGGTTAGACGCCCAACTCTCATCATCCCTAGCAAGAATAGTCAATGGTCAAGGATGATGGGAGTTGTCCAACAACGTAGGAGGTTCCCCATCCTTGATTTAATGCCTATAGCTGTACCAGTTCTTGATTCTGCACCAGAATGTCTCCCCGCCCCCCGGCCACTTCATTTTTTAGAATCTGCCATAAGATCCTTGCCCGAGACCCTACAACCAGCATGGGACAGACCAGGAAGCGTTTCTCCTGAGACCTGGTCCCAGCAAAGCAGACATTGGTGCGTTTCTTCCTTCTCTTGGTTTTGGGGAAAACGTGGACTCGGTTATGCTAATTCTCCTTCCTCTCATTTGCATGAAATCTCTGCCGAAGGAGGGAAAATTGTGAACATCTGGCTGTACACGCCGTCTGATGCAGAAATCTATTACAGTTCTGGCATGAGCTCACGAGCAGAGAGCTGCTAAATAAATCATTAAATTTAGCAGAAGGTACATGGAGGGAGGTGCGTTACTCAGCAGTGATGCTATCTAGCAGAGGGGCCAGATGTGCAGGAAGAAGCGATTTAACAGTCCTCATGCCAAGCCCTGAACCTGTTTCTGCTCTGGTGGCTTTACCATGTCGTTCCAGGTGGGTTTCGGAGAAGTGTACAGCTGGGGAGGTCCCTTGGAGATCCTCGGGCCAGTACTGAACAGTTGTCTCGCACTGTCAGTGATCAAGCATCATGAGGAAGCTGTCTTGTACTACATTAGACCATCCAGCCTACCATTTCCCATCATCTTCTCCAAGGCACAGCTACACTTCTCCAAGCAGTTTAACAGTTGGTCCTTCTTCCCATGGAACTCTGGGAATTTTAGTTCTGCTTAAGAAGCTATGGTCCCAGCAGCACCGGATTTAGGGTGCTGCAGGCGGCTCCCCTGTATAGGGTGCAAAGCTGGGAAGGCGCAGAATCGAGAAGATCCATAATTGAGAAGATCCATTTGAGGGCACCAAATTCTGGCCTCATATTACCAAAGATTACAAAAGTCCGCCCCTGGTCCCAGCAGGTTTAAAGTGATATGAGACTGCATTGAACACATAATGTGGCCTTAGAAAAACTCAGAGATTCCACAGCTCTGTTGATTTCAAGGCTCGGGAAACTTTATTGCACTGTGCCTTGAAACTCATCCACTGAGGGCTTTTGCACAGCTCTGTCTGAGGCACATTTATTGGACGGGACATGAAGGCAAAGCAGAGAGGCGCTTCAGATTTTCAAAGGACTTGCTTAGGCTGTGTGCATAATGGCATTTACTCTGGCTGCAGTGTGCTTCCACCGCTGGTGTTTGAATCCACGTACACACAACATTACCCAGAATGCAGAGCTGTTCTGTAGTTCCCTGAGCAACACTGCTGTGTTATATGTATTCTACTAAAGACAGCTTCAGCCCAGAAGGAAAACTCAAGCCACGTTCTCTTCACAGTTAAGCTGAGGTGTGTACATTGAGGAAGACATTGTGCATGCACAGATGACAGCGTATGTGCAGATGACAGCTTCATGAATAGGTGTTTGCGGGTATCGAGGATGTTGCAGGAGCAGAGAAACTAGAGAGGTCATGTGAATCGAGTGATGACATTCCATCCCCACATTGGGGGAAACACACATTGGGGGAAAGCTACCTTGCTGCGTTTTAGGCCACTAATGTGCATATAGCCTTAGCTGTTTGAGTAAGAGTTTTCTATTGTTGAATATTCACAATTTTTTTTTTTTTTTAAGTAACAAAACTTCAGCTCAGCTCTGAATTGAATTTTGCATGCATCCTGGCTAGCCTGTAAAAACTACCAGGTAGTCCACCCTCTACCATCCCTTACTACTCATGACCTTTACGTTTGAAGGGCAATAGTTTCGAATACCAGCGTAACTCAGTGTCAGGGAACTGCCATCGGAGGAGGAGGAGGAGCTGAGAAGGCTCCAGGATGATGGCAGAGAAGCCTCCAGCAGAAGGAGGGGTAGCCCGCAAGCTGGGGAAGGAAATCAGCGTAGCACCAGTGGAGAAGGGGAGGAGATAGAGGAAGCGGAGAGGTGGCTCCAAGACTCTGCGCAAGAGACAAGCGGAGAAGGAACCAGTACTCCCTTGCCAGCTCCCACATTGCGTAGGAAGTTGTCACATAGGGAGAGAGGGAGGAGACTGGGAGTAAAGGAGTTCTTATGTTGGAGAAGGTTTAAGAAACGCCCACTGACGGATTCTGCCAGCGACTGAGGCAGCCACGAGATAGAGGCTGCTCTGTCAAGAAGGGTTCAGCTATGCCAGACCACCACGAGTGAAGGCAATTTACGCACAAGCAATCCCTAGAACCATAACACTCAGCAACCTACTCCACCAGTTATAATTTGACATTATCCAATGATTTGCATCCTGCAAACTTTTTCACTTAAGATAATTTGAGAAACAGCGTCCCTTTACTTTTTGGGCTACAAAATCAAGGGGTGGTGGTGGGGGAATAGGCCAACCCTTCAGAAAATAAATGTTAGATGTTCTCAAGCCTTGGCTTTCTTTTCAGGTGTTCTGTTTTGGCACATTCAGTCATTTGCGAAATATTATTCCTACACATCGCAAAGCAGCAATACCAGAGTGCAGCCGGGGGGGGGGGGAGTCCAGAAAAGGGCAAATGATGATTGGTGGGATGGTGATGGAGCATGTGAAGAAAGTTGTAGAGCATCTACTTTGCGTGCTGAAGGTCCCAGGGTTGATTCTTGGGATCTTCAAGAAGGGCTGGGAATGTCGCCAGCCTAAAATTTTGGAGCGCTGCTGCCAAGTCTATTCTTTCCCTTGCATTTCATGGAATTCTGAACTCAATATGTTCTCTCTCTCTCTCTGACAATATGATTACCATATTTTTCACTCCATAAGACGCACCTATTTTTTAGAGGGGGGATGCAAGAAAAAAAAAATTCTTTAAAGGGAGCGCTGAGCCGAGCCTGTATGCATCCCAGGCTCTGCTCAGCACTCCCTTTCACAAGCCGCGTGGAGCATGTGTGCGGCACTTGCAGGCTGTTCCCCATCACTGGCGGGTTGCTCTTCTTCCTCCTCGGGGGAAAGCCCCCAAGAGCTGCACACATGCTCCGCGCAGCTCTTTAAAGGGAGCGCGGCTCTTGGGGGCTTTTCCGGGAGGTGGGGGAAGGGACTGAGGGGCTAAGGCAGAAGCTAGAACAGCAAGAGGGAGCAATGCGCAGCGGTCCCTCTCGCTCTTCTGGCATAGCCGCATGAAGCCTTCTCAGGGCAGTGGGATGAAGGCTCCCCCTGCCCTGACGAGGCTTTGTGCAGCTAAGCCAGAAGCTAGAACAGCAAGAGGGAGCACTGCACAGTGATCCCTCTTGCTGTTCTAGCTTCTGGCTTAGCTGCGCAGCCTGCATTCGCTCCATAAGACGCACATACATTTCCCCTTACTTTTTAGGAGGGAAAAATTGCGTCATATAGAGTGAAAAATATGGTATTCAGATCGAAATGGATCCTAGAGAACTAAACATTGAGCCACAGTAAATCAATTAGTTGGTGCAGCCACAACTGATTAGTCTGTTTTTTGTGCCACTGCCTCTCTGAAACTAAACAGGGGCAGTACATTTGACAATGCCACAAAACCTGGGGTGAGATTCACCTACAGAGCCCTGACAGTGGAAGACGTGTGCAAGGACTTCTGCTTGTACAATGGCACTTCCCCCAGCTTTGCATGTCCCCTGAAATGGACTCAGGGGGTTGGGAGAACCCCCAGGCCAGCACATGGCGAGAGCAGGAATCATTCTATCTAGCAAGCTGAATGCAACATTCAATCCCACCCACAGGCATCTTCTGAAGCAAATGCGGATCCTTCACGAACATCCTCCCTCCCAAGTTTGTAGCAGCGTTTGAATAATCCGCTTCCGGATCAGTTCCTTTGAGAGATAGACTGAACCATGTCATGTTGGTTTATGAAGCCCACACCCAAACATCTCCAACATCTGGTCTTTGTGGCCAATTAATTTCCTTGACAGGCTTTGCATTTTACGTTGTTGTAAGTTTTAATTTTAATTAAATATTGAAAAACGACTGTGACACTCTGCACGACAGCTGAATGCAAAATAATTTACAGTATCCTGTTAACATTGTTGTTTGGGAACAATTTTGCTAGCATGGGTAATCTTCTTACAGCCTGCTGCTAAATTAAATTACTGCATTTTTACCATATATCATATAGAGCTAAATGGAATCTTGGGGGTATGCAGCAGCTTCCATTGGAGACTTCCTCTCCCCCATACGTGTGTGTGTGTGTGTGTGTGTGTGTGAGAGAGAGAGAGAGAGAGAGAGAGAGATTAACTTTCTCAGTATGCATAATATGTGGGCTTCAGCACCTCCCAAAGACTAAATATAATTCAGCAAGATGGACATTTTCTAAATGAGTGCACAGTGAGAACAATCCATTAAAAGGTGTAGAAACAGATTTATTCTCTCTCTATATAAAAAAGTAAGCTTGGACAACACAAATTGCGTTGGGAGGATACAACCTGTAGATTAACAGCAAGTTAAACAAAATACAATGTGGTCCATAATGTTGCTGAGAATACATTGGATTTTTCTGTTTGTATTACTTTTTTCAGAAAGCAGTTCTTTCTACACACGCTGATGTGACATCAGGGGACCCGTGCATGATCCAACTTGCATGTGAGATCAGGGGATCCATGACAGGAACATAACAGGAAGCTGCCTTCTCCTGAGTCAAACCAGGCCAGGTAGGGCTGGGAATGTCTCTTGTCTGAATCCCTGGAGAGCCACTGCCAAATGGTGTGGACAATACAGTGGCACCTCGGGTTAAGAACTTAAATCGTTCTGGAGGTCCATTATTAACCAGAAACTGTTCTTAACCTGAGGTACCACTTTAGCTAATGGGGCCTCTCACTGCTGCCACGCTGCTGCCGCACGATTTCTGTTCTCATCCTGAAGTGAAGTTCTTAACCCGAGGTACTATTTCTGGGTTAACGGAGTCTGTAACCTGAAGCGTCTGTAACCCGAGGTACCACTGTAATGACCAAAAGGGACCCAATGACTTGATATACAGCAGCTTCCCGTATCTTCTGTTTCGGAACCCAAGGAAACATACATACAGTTCCCAGTTTAGCTTCAGCAAAATGGTGTCTTCTTTATGAGCCCCCAGACCATGTCCTGGGCCCCGATATACAAGGCACTTCTACAGAGTACAAGAAGGCAGTTCCTTTCCTTAAGAACTTACAGTCTTAAGTTTGGGCACAACGAAATGACAGAGGAAAGGAAGGAAAGTGGGAGGAGGAGGGGGAAAGGGGGTTATTACTGCTTACCCTTCAACCTATCTCCAGTGAAAATAGGGATGTCCTAGTCTATTATTATTATTATTATTATTATTATTATTATTATTATTATTATTGCCCCACCCATCTGACTGCATTGCCCCATCATATATAAAAACATAATAAAACATTAAACATTTAAAATCTTCCCTCTCCAGGGCTGCCTTCAGATGTTTTCTAAAGCTTGTATATTCTGGTAGGTAGCCGTGTTGGTCTGACACAGTCAAAATAATTTTTTTAAAAAAATTAAAATGTCTAGTAGCACCTTAGGGCTTGCTCTAAGGGCTTGCTGATCAGAAGGTCGGTGGTTCGAATCCCCGTGATGGGTGAGCTCCTGTTGCTCAGTTCCTGCTCCTGCCAACTTAGCAGTTCAAAAGCACGTGAAAGTTCAAGTAGATAAATAGGTACCACTCCGGCGGGAAGGTAAACGGTGTTTCCGTGCCCTGCTCTGGTTTGCCAGAAGCTGCTTAGTCATGCTGGCCACGTGACCCGGAAGCTGCACGCCGGCTCCCTTGGCCAATAAAGCGAGAGGAGCGCCGCAACCCCAGAGTCGCCCTAACGGTCAGGGGTCCCTTTACCTTTACCTTTAGGATAACAAAAAGAGAAATAAGGAAAGTCATACAGATATTTGGCTTAATAAAGTAATGTTTATCCTTATTTCTGGAAAAAAATGACTCACAAATTGGGGGGGGGGGCAGCTAAACCTATGGATTTTGCCTCCATTTGTTATTTACATGACAAGTTGATCATGGTGATGGCAAGTCCCAATAAAATATAGCTGCTTTTTTGGGGGGGAGTATCTGTAACATTCGTTGTATGTTCTCTCTGTATCAAGTCGGTTTTTGTTGTAACATCTAACTTATTGTGTGTCTCTTGGGAATATGTTTTATGTGGTAATGGCTGGGAATCAGAGTTTTTGTTTTGCTCTGGATTAGAAACACTTTTCTTGTGGGAGTTTTGCTCATCCATAGAACTCTGCTTTCTAAGGCTCAGTTTCTGCATTAGATTTTGATAGATTAAAACTGGAACCAAAGAACCAGTGGCCTTCCTAGATACTGTTGAACTCCAACTCCCATCAACCCCAGCCATCATGGTCCAGGGTTAGGGGAGATGGGAGTTGTGGTCTAGCAACATTGGAGGGCCACAGAATAGTCCTCTGTGGTTTAAAGTTATGGTGGATTTTATGGTGTGTGCTTTTTATTCGAATTTTGGACCATTTTGGGGGTGAACCTTGCATGTGCCTGCAGGCTGTGAGAGCCATTTATTTTATGATGCCAGGATAAATTTGTTTTGAGTTCTGCTGAAGTTATCCACATCAGCAGTTCTATGCAAGATCACGGCTGAATATTTAGCATAGGAATATTGCATTAGGAATATTATATTATAGCATATTTAGTGGAGAGGAAATTTTCCTTACTAGCCACAAATAAAGTCACAGCACTAATACACTCTGAACGAAACCTTGATTGCTGACTAGGGCTGTCCACTGATGAAAGCATTTAACTTGATTAATCATCTCTTTTTTAAAAAAACAATTCATAGATTGAATTGAAATATGCTAGATATACATTGGTGCCTTTTTGAAGTATGGAAGGAAGTATGGGATAATTTACAATTTAATAAGCAAAGTCTGTGACTTGTTGATGGACGAAAAGGGCATCTTTAATATTTTATTTTACATCCTTTGCTAGTAGCACACACAGAGAAAATAGTTTCACAAATAAATGTGCCCTTAACTGTCGGTCCATTGCACAAACTTGCCTAAGTTTTAGTTGATTAACAAATGTAAGTTTTAGTTGTTTAATCTACTGAGAGCCAGTGTGGTGTAGTGGTTAAGAGCGGTATATTCGTAATCTGGGGAACCGGGTTCGTGTCTCCGCTCCTCCACATGCAGCTGCTGGGTGACCTTGGGCCAGTCACACTTCTCTGAAGTCTCTCAGCCTCACTCACCTCACAGAGTGTTTGTTGTGGGGGAGGAAGGGAAAGGAGATTGTTAGCCGCTTTGAGACTCCTTCGGGTGGTGATAAAGCGGGATATCAAATCCAAACTCTTCCTCTTCTTCTTCTTCTTCTTCTTCTTCTTCTTCTTCTGACCAAGCCAAAGTTTGTAGCCTTATTCATAGTGCTGATTTGTATCTCAGTCTTCAAAATACTGCACAGCAAAGATGGTAAACCTGGACTGGATGAATTTAGGCTGTAGATGAAGAGATACATTTTTGAATATTTCATCATGGTTGCGCAGGGGTAGGAATTGCATATTTTAAAACTATCAGAAAGAAGGTTAGGCTAGAATTCTTCTCAGCATCTAGTTTCCTATGTGTATGGATGTTTTTCTGTTTGTCCTTGTTTTAGTGAGGAGAAGGCAGCTTCCAGGCTAAGACATTCCAGTTTACCCAGACCCTTGGTTGGGGTCATAATGCAGTATGACTTCTGGTTTCTGACTGGAGGGGCGCACTGGGCCCCCAGGCCTGAGGATTCCTACACCATCTTAACAGCAGAACTTTAAGTACAGTGGTACCTTGGGTTAAGAACTTAATTCGTTCTGGAGGTCTGTTCTTAACCTGAAACTGTTCTTAACCTGAAGCACCACTTTAGCTAATGGGGCCTCCTGATGCTGCCATGCCGCCGATGCACGATTTCTGTTCTCATCCTGACGCAAAGTTCTTAACCCAAGGTACTATTTCTGGGTTAGCAGAGTCTGTAACCTGAAGCATCTGTAACCCAAGGTACCACTGTACAGGGTTCAGTGGGACCCCAACCTTTCGTTCTGCTCCCCTTTCCCACTGTCATTTTCAGAAGACTTTGAATGATATGATGCGATGGGGGTGGTTTTTTTGGCTAAAATTGGGGGGATCTAATGGGGAGCTTGCAGGTTTCATTAAGGCCCCCCTACTTTTCATTGCTTATTCTGTGCACTGCTTGGTATGTCTGATAACGTCCAGGAGGGATCAATCAAGCAGGAAGATCATTAAAAGCTTAGTAAGGCATTTACATGAGAGATGAGTCCCCATTGGTGTGGTAGTAATTTCCCTGAAACTGTACAATTAATGTCAGGATAAAGATTCTGAAAACATTCCAGCACAAATGATGATAAATACCCTTAAATAAAAATGAAAGAGGGGGCACCTTACACCGGCGTCCAGACGTTTTTAAAACAAATTAGTAAAATGGAAGCCCTGCCTGCCTGCCTCTTTTTACAGCAGCTCTCAGCTGGGTTAGGGAAAGGCTCGTTTGCCTGTGCCACAGATGGAGAAAGCTGCGGCCAACCTGCTCCAGATGTTGGTGGATACCCATCAGCCCTGCTGCAGATGGTGGCCTGGCGTGGTGACTTACGTGACCTCCTGGCAGCAGAATTACTGGGAGGCAGAGTGGAAAAAGCAAGGTGAAGCAGACAACAGCGATGAAATTCATGGACATTCAATGAAGCTTATAATGCAGACCCTCCAAGTGTCCCTAGACAGTCCCAGATTTACAGAAGTCGTCCTGGTTTCTGATTTGATCACGGAATGCCCTGCTTTTCCTTAGGACATCCTCATTTTCATTGAAGAAATGTTGGATGGCATGGAGTCATGCGACTCGCGAGCCAAGGCAGTAAGTAACTATACAACCTTTAGAAGACATCTGAAGGCAGCCCTGTATAGGGAAGTTTCTTAATGTTTTATTGTGTTTCTAAATAAGTTGGAAGCTGCCCAGAGTTACTGGAGCAACGCAGTCAGATAGGTGGGGTAATAATAATAATAATAATAATAATAATAATAATAATTTTTTATTTATATCCCGCCCTCCCCAGCCGAAGCTGGGCTCAGAGCGGCTAACAGCAGTAAAAGTAACACAGTTTACATAAAATCACTATCAATTAAATGAAATGCATTCTATAACCAATTCATTCTAAAATCTATTCAAAATCAAATTAATGGCAACCATTGGGCTAGAGTTCTGTGAGGATTACCGAAGGAGGGGGTCAGACTGTGCCTTTGCCAAAGGCCAGGCGGAACAGCTCTGTCTTGCAGGCCCTGCAGAAAGATGTCCCCACAGGGCCCTAGTCTCTTGTGACAGAGTGTTCCACCAGATAGGGGCCATAGCCGAAAAAGCTCTGGCTCTTTTTGAGGCCCGCCTAACCTCCCTGTGGCCCGGGATCTCCAAGATGTTTTTATTTGAAGACCATAAGGTCCTCCGTGGAACATTATTATTATTATTATTATTATTATTATTATTATTATTATTAAATAGGACATCCCTATTTTCATTGGAGAAATGTTGGAGGGTATTTGAATGCTGGGAGATCCAAGACAGATAAAAGAGGGTAACTTCTTCACAGAGTGCATGGTTAAACTATGAAACTTCCCCTAGAGGCAGTGATTGCTACCAACTTGGACAACTTTAAAAGAAGATTGGGTGTTTTCATGGAGGATAAGGCTAGTTATCATGGTTACTAGCCATGATGTCTATGCTCTGCCTCCAAGTTTAGAGGCATTATGGTTCTGAATACCAGTTGCTGGAATCTGCAGGTCCTGCTTGTGTTTTTCCTACAGGCGTCTGGTTGGCCGAGACCAGGATCCTGGATTAGATGGCGCCACGGGCCTGATCCAGCAGGCTGTTCTTATGTTCTGATGTACCTTTGCACCCCGTGTTTTGAATCAAAGAGCTAAGCATGAGCTGAACTCCCTTCTATCCAAATCGAGAGTGCTTGAAAGTCTTTCTCTTTGGCTGGATCATGTCCAGTGCAATAATTCATTTCAGCTCAATTATGGAATAACTTCCACTGTAAAAAAAAAAAAAGGAGGGGTGGAATACAGGGTGAAATTTATGATCTGTGAACATGCTTCACATTTTCTAAAAGGTCAAGGGAGTCTAGCTGGGGGGAGGGAGAAAAATACACATTGTGAATTTTGACAGCCAAGAGGACATTTGCAATTGTGCAGTCAGAAAACCTTAACTTTCCAGCTCCAGACTCTATTAAGGGTTTGAAAAGAAAGAATACATATTGGCTGGTGCAATATCTCAAGGGCAGTATTAGGCTGTTCTCACAAATAAAGCACTGGACATCATAATATTATTATCTCCCCCTCTCGTAATCTTCAGCTTCCAGGCATTGCTCACCTCTTCTTTTAACAACAAGAAGGGGAAATAAACCCCCCCCTATTCTGCAATTGACCAAAGGAGACAAAAGCAGCCAGCAAAAACATGTCTTGTCTGAGTAGCACAGAAGGAGTAAGAGCCATTTTCTGTTTATTTATCCTGGTCACATTTTATCAACCTGTTCTAACTAGGGTTGATTACAACCTACCTCCCTTTCTCCATTTGCTGGAGTCATCCAATATTTTTTTCCAGAGCTGGAGTTGGTATAGAGCAGACATCATTATGCATGGTGGGTACACTTATCCACCGTTATCTTTAATAAACAGGTTGTTCGGGCTTCTGTTGCACTTCAGAACCCTACAAAACTCATTTTACTACAGGAAAACAGGATGCTGAACAAGATACATTTTTTGCCTTCTTGAGAGCTCTTCTAATGTTCTTTGATCATCGTGGGACAAAAGGGTTAAGTATAATTGTTTAGTTGACATTGAAACGAAAAATGCCTGGATGGGTATTGCTATGGGTTTAACATTGGAAAATTCCATTCTTAAAGCTATGAAGAGCTCTCTAAGCACCTAGATGGGTTAATAATTGACTGTCCGCATTCTCTGCTCTTTCACATGGTTTTTAACTTTAGATCATGCGAGTAAGGTATTTCGTTACAAATCACCATGTCGAAGGGTGTTGTCTTTGCCCTTTCCCTCCAACCACGATAGAAGAAAGATGTGCAAATGAGTGAGGTGTCGGAACTCACCATGAAAGCCTTCGTTGTTCTTTTATAATGGCAATGACACCCACCTGAGAGGTGCAAGAACTGAGTTCCAGCGAGTTCCTGCTTTTAAAAAAAGCCCTGTGCAAAACTATCCTAGGGCATTAACATTTCTACTTACAAAATAGGAATGTAAGAAGTATACAGAAGTTTGAAGTTCTTTGTAAGTGCACAGAGAGTGGAAGGATCTGATAATCTTACATATTATCTTGAGGAACTGAATCTCTCTCTCTCTCTCTCTTTTACCACTGGAAGCAACGATTTATCTAGAATGCTCCCTGCTGATATTTTGCTATTTTCGCAAAAATTTGTTTTCTTGCAAAATGTGTTTTGAAGCTTGTTATGGCGTTCTGTATTATTTTAATGGCTCGACCTTTTCTTCTTCAAAAAACAGTGGTACAGAAGGCCCTCTTCATTTCGATTAATCCCAACAAGCTATTTTGAGAACTGTGCATGGGGAGCCAGAGTGCAGAATCTGAGATGAAGAAATATTATTTTTCAATACGGCCTAAAATATTTACTGTCTGCCAGTGACAGCAATGTGAGTGATTTGTGAATATTACCCTGACAGCTCAGCGTTTGAGGATACATTTTATCTTACATAGGCAATCACCAAAGTAGCACATCAAAACCCCTTTTTTTAACACACACACACAAGTACTCTTATCGACCATATTTGGAACAAATTGTGTGCTTAGAGTTGTCTTTGTTGACTAGAATATATATGGAGAGAGGGAAGGGGAGAGAGACAGCAAGCTCAAAAAAATTTGGGCACACTGGCAGGGCTGATAATGAATTGTATTAGCCAACATGGTGGCTTCCAGATATTGTTGGACTACATCTCCCATCATCCCCAGCCAGTATGGCCAATGGTCAGGGATGGTAGGGACTGTAGTTCAACCACAGCTTGAGGCCAACATATATTGGAAGTGCAACTATGGGGATCATTCAGTTTGTAATTCTCCTCACAGAACTACAGCTCCCAGAGTGGTTTAACAATCAATCTCTCTTCTCAGGTGACAGTGGGTATTGTAACTCCATGAGGGGAACAGGGGTCTCCTAACAACTCTCAGGACCTTAAACGACAGATCCCACAATTCTTTGTGGGAAGCCGTCTCTATTTAAAGGAGCATCATATTGCTTTGCATGTACTGTACAGCAAGAATGTGGCCATAGAGAGAGGCCTGGAGGGCTGCACTTGGCCTCCAGGTCCTGAGGTCCCCACCACAACACCTGCTCAAAACTGAGGACTCAGCTACATTAGTAAAGAAAAAGCGCTTTATAACACTGTGACACCAGATGGCGCTGTGGAGTTCCGTCTTTTGCCAACGGGATTTCCCTTTATGAAGTTTCCAACGCATTTAACTGAATCGCTTTTTGGATGTGTCTCGATCCATCCTAAAGTTTCCTTCCAGTTTCCAAGTTGTTTCTGCTTTGCCAGCTACACTCCAAACTGCTTCACTCCAGTGTCCTTCTATAGGAGCCAACTCCTAACGGCTGAGGTTCCTCCGCCCTTCCAATAAAATATTTGAGGGGGCCAGGTCCCCTAAAATTGATGGGCATTGCCATTCAAATGGGGTGTGTGTATATGTATGTATGGGACATGGGTGGCGCTCTGGGTTAAAGGACTTGCCGATCAGAAGGTTGGCGGTTTGAATCCCCGCGACGGGGTGAGCTCCCATTGTTCGGTCCCTGCTCCTGCCAACCTAGCAGTTCAAAAGCACCTCAAAGTGCAAGTACATAAATAGGTACCGCTCCGGTGGGAAGGTAAACGGTGTTTCCGTGCGCTGCTCTGGTTCGCCAGAAGCGGCTGAGTCATGCAGGTGACATGACCCGGAAGCTGTCCACCGGCTCCCTCGGCCAATAAAGCAAGATGAGAGCCGCAACCCCAGAGTTGGCCACGACTGGACCTAATGCTCAGGGGTCCCTTTACCTTTACCTATGTGTATGTATACCATGTCATGTGATTGGTTATATGGGGCAGGGCTTACCTGGGCCTCCCCAACATTTTATTCAAGTTGGCACCCCCTTTAGCTAACTACACAAGAGGGGTGACCGTTATCTAGTAGTCACCAGCCATCATTGACGTGACGGTCCAAATGGGGAATGGAAATCTCAGTTCTGAACTGGAGGAAAAGAACTATAACCCATTAAAAAGTTCAAGCAATCTGGGTTCCTTAGGGAATTAAAGACAGCAAAATAAGTGAGTTTGATTCCATATGGCAGCAGGGAAATAATGTTTACCTGCTAAAATAGCTGCAGATAACAAGGAGGACCAGCTAAGATTACATCAAACACAGGTTTGCTGCGACAGCAAAGCCGTGTGTGTGTGTGTGTGTGTGTGTGTGTGTGTGTGTGTGTGTAGAGCTCTTAACAAATGTTTGCTTAGAATTCTTTATCGTTTCTCACTTTACTTTTTTTTTTTTTAAGGCACTTCAAAAGAGTCAAGAATCCGTGACCGTCAGCATTGCAGAACTGATGGTTGCTTATTCAAATCAGGATTGTTGCAGCAGAAACCCAGAGCGGTTCCTAAAGACCTCGGCATACAATGTTGTAGTGCACTGTGATTTGAACAAGAAGCACATGTACCATCTGTACAGGAGCAGAATCCTCTTCACTGAATAAGCAAATGGCATCCGAGTGTGATAGTCTAAAGAGCTTTACGCCTCTGGCATGTGTTGCATGCTAAGTGTTCTGTAATGGCGAATCAGAGCTGCAGTAAAATCGCGCTCGAGAGTTGTAGGCGTGCTTTTAAAAAAGAATCCTGGCGGTGGGAAAGGGTATATATACAGTTGGTTTCAGGGGCTTTCTACACCTGATGGAGGGAAATGCTAGAGGCAGGGGCTGTTTCGTACTCCACGATTCTACAAGCGGACTGTAAAAGCATGGAAAATATTGGCATGCTTAGCTGTGATTCATTGTGCTGCGTCACGAACCAATCCCTTCACGTATGTCGCCTCCAAGGTTAATGTTGTGGAAAGCGAATTTGGATTGTTTGCAACACGCCGAAAGCATAGCTGGAGCTTTCTGTAGGCCCCTCAGATGACTTTGCAAAATGGAGTATCCCAGAAAAACCGCTCTGAACTCCTGCTAGGAATGGAATTCCCCCCGGATCAGTCATGGAAGTAGGCCTTCCAGAGAGAAAGATGTGATTTCATATTTCATATTATTCTATATTATTTTAATGAATGTTGAATGCTATTTTATTTGAATATTGTATATTGCATTATGCATATTGTCTTATTTATATGATGTTAGCCAATAGCTGAGGCTCCAATACTTTGGCCACCTCATAAGAGAAGAGAAGACTCCCTGGAAAAGACCCTGATGTTGGGAAAGATGGAGGGCACAAGGAGAAGGGGACGACAGAGGTCGAGATGGTTGGACAGTGTTCTTGAAGCTACGAACTTGAGTTTGACCAAACTGTGGGAGGCAGTGGAAGACAGGAGTGCCTGGCGTGCTCTGGTCCATGGGGCCACGCAGAGTCAGACATGACTAAACGACTAAATGACTAAACAACAACAACAATGAGCCACTCTGAGCCCAGCTTTGGTCAGGGAGGGTGGGATACAAATAAAAATGTATTTATTTATTTATAGGGCAAAATTGTTTTGTGCAGTGCCTCTGTGCAATGGTAGAAATACTTTCATTTTGAAGCTATATTTTGCATCTCTTGGGGTTGATCAGATAGGCGATCCTAGCTCAGCAGTGGGTAACCAGTCCAGGCTTCCCAATTTGGGCTCATAGGCTGTTTTGGCCCAGCCACACCCACCTACTATACACAGTACATTTGTGACATTGAGTGTGGGGCAGGTAAAAATATGGATGGGGCCAAAGGCTGCTGAAAATAAAATAAAAAACCATGTGCAGATCCCAAGCACAGTGATTTGACAACCAGCTGGTTGCCAGGCCTTGCCAGGACATGCACAGTGCTTTGCAAGAAGAAGAAGAAGAGTTTGGATTTGATATCCCACTTTATCACTACCCGAAGGAGTCTCAAAGCGGCTAACATTCTCCTTTCCCTTCCTGCCCCACAATAAACACTCTGTGAGGTGAGTGGGGCTGAGAAACTTCAAAGAAGTGTGACTGGCCCAAGGTCACCCAGCAGCTGCATGTGGAGGAGCGGAGACGCGAACCTGGTTCCCCAGATTGCAAGACTACCGCTCTTAACCACTGCACCACACTGGCAAGGCCCAACAGACAGCAGAACACTGGGGTTTACAAAGCGCTGTGTGCATCCCAACTGATCAGGGGCTTCATAGTGAACATGACAACATCGCTGAGATGTAACATAGCCTATGCGGAATACCGTATTTTTCCGTGTATAAGACTAGGATTTTTTCCCTTAAAAAGTAATGTCAAAAATTGGGGGGGGGGCGTCTTATACCCTGGGCCATCTCCCCCCATTTTGTTAAATCTGGGTCCCCCAAAATAGGGGCTGTCTTATACATGGGGGCATCTTATAGGTGGGAAATACAGCAATTCTTCCTGAACAGGTGAATGCCTTTAACCTCCTTCGGCAAAAAAGAACAGGAGATGCCCTTTGAGACAGACCAAAAAAAGTGCCCCAAACCCCTTTCAATCTCAGCCCCAGTCAGAACTCCTCTTATGCTTGTGGGTTGCAATGAGGAGGGGAGAAAATTCTTTTTCAATACGAATATCTTTCTTCCGATTCCGGTGCGAAAAGACTTGACTTACGAAAACATGTCGTAAGGCATTTAGCTGTGAAAGTTGAAGCTCGTGGGGAGAAACAGGGGACAAGTAGGAACTCAAAGAAGGAGCAAAAAATAAACACCTGCCCCAAAGAGAAGGCAAAGGGTATTTGCACATAAGTACAGGGACGCGGGTGGCGTTGTGGGTTAAACCACAGAGCCTAGGACTTGACGATCAGAAGGTCGGCGGTTCGAATCCCCGCGATGGGGTGAGCTCCCGTTGCTCGGTCCCTGCTCCTGCCAACCTAGCAGTTCAAAAGCACGTCAAAGTGCAAGTAGATAAATAGGTACCGCTCCGGCGGGAAGGTAAACGGCATTTCCGTGCGCTGCTCTGGTTCGCCACATGACCTGGAAGCTGTATGCCGGCTCCCTCGGCCAATAAAGGGAGATGAGCGCCGCAACCCCAGAGTAGGCCATGACTGGACCTAATGGTCAGGGGTCCCTTTACCTTTAAGTACAGGGAAGAACTGGGGAAGGCCACACATGTCAGTAAAAGGCCGAAATGCTACAAAGGTGATTCTGTTTCTGATTCCAACCCCTTTGATAGCACCTCCTTTATCTCCCCTGATTATTATTATTGTTTCATGAAATTTATACACCATTGCAGGGGTGCCAACCTTAATAAAATATTTTTGCGGGGCACAGGTAAGCTCCGCCCCACAGAATTGATCACATGACGTGGTGCACACACACCATTTGAATGGCAGTGCCCATCAACTTGGGGCCCCTAGTCCCCTCAAATATTTTAGGGGAGGTTGCGTGAAGGTACTTCAGCTCCTAGGAGTTGGCTCCTATGACTGCTTGATTTTTTGAAAAGAAAACCCTAAAGAGCTTTACGAAAATGACAACACTGTAGAATCAACAGTAAGAAGAACTGACAACACTAATTTAAGACTTTTGAAAAGCAAAAGTAACAATAAACTAGGATTGAAACTTGAACCCAGTTTTTAAACATCTGGGTAGGCTTGTCTAAACAAAAGTGCTTATAGAAAGGAGCAGAAAAGAGTACAGTAAAGGTGCCTGCCGGATATCAATCTGCAGGGAGTTCCAAAGATCATTTTCTTCCAAATGCACCTGTAAACAGTTCTGCCGATCGAATTGGTCAAGTGAGTATATATAGGGGAAGGTGATTTTGTAATGCCTTGCGCTTGGCCCAGTAGCAAATCAGAAAACCAGTGCAGATCTCTGAGCACAGGTGTCCTATACAGACAAGGCCTCTCTCCTGTCAGCAATCGTGCTGCAGCATTTTTCACTTGCTGCAGCTGATAGTGTTTGGCTAGATAGAGGAATGTGAAAGTGGATTAGACTGGGCTGGGGAGGGGGGAGGAATGGAGCCTCTTGGAGCATCTGACACGTTTGCTACCCAATCCCATCCCGAACATATGCAGCTTAGTGCAGTTGGAGATAATCTGTGTATCTCACTAAGCACATTCCACCGGTTGCACATTTGTGCAGCTGAAGGCAAATGTTTAAGCATGTGGCTAATGTGCTATATGCCTAAAATGTTTTAATTCCCTCAGACATTTCAAGATATTTTCATTTCAGCCGTGGCTCACTGCGTGCATTTATTTTGCCCAATGCCGAGTACTCCGGGTTACCCATAAAGGCTCTTATTATTGCAATGGTAATAGTAATACTATTATTACTAATAATAATAATAATAATAATACGTCTGGGAATAAAACATTTCATACATGATAACATGCATGGATTGGCCTTCTTAAACTGATCTTCTCTTTTGCAACGACTCCATCATATTTTGGCTGATTAATAGCCAAATGTTATTGGTGTCTCGGGTCTATTAACTCCTTATAAACACACACATTGTAAACAAGATAGATGTGCATCTGTGTTCATGGAACGTGTGAGAGCTTGAGCATCACACAGTGTAATCTTACGTAGGTCTACTCAGAGGTAAGTCCTACTGAGTTTAATGAGGATTACTCCAAGGTAAGTAGGTGTCTGATTGCAGCTATAGGGCATTAGTGGAAGGAGAATTGCTTCCCGGGTTGACTTCTCCGTTATGCAAGCACACCAAACCCACCTGCAATTCTTTTTGCCACATCCGTCACCCCTAGCTGGGAACCTGCACTGTATCATCAGCCACAATGACAAGAAGAGCTTGTTATGTATGTATAAAACAATATTTTTTGATGATACGCAAATGTCCAGACTCTTTATATTCAGAAGAACTTTTCTTTCATGAATGTATAACTGAGAACAGCATATCTATCTCATGCTTATTTACTTTGTTCCTTATAGAGAGCACAAGTTTCTCCCTGTTAACATTTAGGGATCTTCCTCTGTCTGCTTCTCCCCAGAGAGACCCCATTGGCCTCAGCAGCATCAAGAGAAACCTCTGTCAGCAACCATTCTCCCTCACACAGAGGGAGACGAGAGAATAGAAAAAAAGTTAAAAACGACAGTTACTTGAATAACAGTCACAACAGAATCAAATGCCTCTCTCGTGTAACTCACAGTCAGCCAATCACACGAGACAGCTACTTCCAAAGCAAAAAACAACAACACCCTGCTAAAAATACACAGAAATGCAGCCTAGGCAAACATTCCCATTTCAGGAAATTAAAGAATTATCATTAACACAGCTTCCTCCAGTTGAGGATGGTTCTTTTGAGTGAATTGAACATTGCTATCCAAGCTGGTGGGTTCCAAAGTTTGACTATGCACTCAAGGATGTATCTATACCAGAAGGTACCATTTTAACTGTCTGGGCTTCCACCAAAGAACCCCATAATACAGATTTGCACTTCTCATAGGACAGGGGTTATCCACCCCCAGTTTGGGAGATGAGTTCTAACTGCCCTTCACCCCAGACTTCCTTTCCTGTGAATGTGCCCTACAGATAAACTTTCTGTTGCTAAGCGTCATTGTCAGTGAAATCCGCTCCTGACCTTGTACTAGGAATGGCTAAATGTCAATTTCTTCCTCTCACTTCTCCAGTCTTAAGTCCAGCTCTCCACATCGCCGCATCATCCGTTTGCTGTGAGCATAACACATTTTTGTATGCTGTTTCAACAGATGCACTTTACCCAGGTCTGTGCAGTTTTGTACCCATTGCTGCGTCCAAGAGCTGCGTTGCAACATTCAGAGCTGCGCGAATCTCGCACGATGGCTGTGTTTCGGTTTGTGTATTGCTTCGGAAAGTGTGAATGGGGTCGGTTTGCCTTCAAATGTGAACTGAATTGAATTCCCCCCTCATCCCTACCTGGTACCTATGCATCACCTGTGACATTATAACATTCCTTTCAGCACTCAGAGCTTCTTTGCCTTCTGGCTTTCCATCCTTCATTCCCCACCCCCACCCCAAGTGGTGGCTGAGCTATCTATTCTTAACAACAGTGCACTGCTTCTTTTTTAAATATTAGCTTGGTAATTTGACGAAGGAATAAACCTATACACATCTCTTTCCTTCGCTCCATTAGATGCCGAGAGAAGGGCGGGTGTTCAGAGCCAAGCTGTTAACAGGGCGGCCTGATAAAAGCTATCAGCATGTTAAAGAAGAATAAAAACCCCATGCACTAAAAAGGGTGACATATAATTATTGCCTAACCTATTAAAGAAATAAACCTGCTACGACCCAATTACACCTTTGCAATATACAATGAAATAGCTCTTAAACAATTCTTCAACAAAGGAATAAACCTGTCATGAGAGAAAAATATATAGTTCATCAAGGCTGGGTATTCAGGAAGTAATACTGTTGTCAGGGTCATGCTGGCAGTAACTCAGTGTGCAATTAGAAGGATTCTTCCCTGCATACGTTCCACACTCTTTGTCGAGGGAGAGAATATGCCCTTGAAGCCCCTGGCTTAACATCGGAGAGGAAATGCATTCGGCGGGGAAATTAGCATGCAGAAGAATGTTTGCAAATTGGAGCGACACAAAGCAAACCGAGCCGCTTAGAGCAACAACCTATTTATAACCATTTCCAAAGGGTTAGTCTGTTGCCACAGCAAAGCAGTTGAAGAGGCCTGCGGCACCTTAAGGACAAGTGGATGGATGGAGGTGCACAAGATGGTCATCTTCTTCAGATGCACGAAGTGTCGTCCTGAGATGTCATGCATGAAGGAAGTCAAGGTGGTATGTGGGGTTCTCCCTCCCTTCCCATTTTGTCCTCACAACATCCCTGTGTGGAAGAGAGAGAGAGAGAGAGAGAGAGAGAGACAGAGACAGAGACAGAGACTCGGCCAAGGTCATCCGGTGAACTTCATGGCTGAGTGGAGATTTGAACCTTGGTATCCCAAGTCCTAGTCCAACCATCTTAACCACCACCTACGCCAAACTGACTCTCGGTTGTGAGCTGTGAAGGAACGTCAGGAGTTCATTCCTGTCACAAACAGACAGGAACGTGGGGGTGGTGGGAATGCAGAGGTTGTAAGTTTAAATGTCAATGGAATCAAAATTGCCTGCGACAATTCAATTAGAGCTTAGAAGTATGCAAAATGACCCTTCGCAGCAGCAGTAATTGGTGATTACAGTATTTTCAATTAGTAATTAGTGATAAAGCTATTTATACATTCTATAAAACCTCCCACTATAGGAACTGGCTCCATACAGAATCAAAGCCACCAGGTGGATAGAAAGGTTCTACCCTCAATGCATATTCCAGGACCTGTTAATTTTCAGCTTTCTTCTCTTAAAGTATTAATCTCCAGGCTTTTCTTTGTCATATAGAAAGCAGTCTGTTCTATACCTTTAGAGTGAGACAGCGCTTGTATGAAGGAGGAGAGTGAATTTCCCCTCCCCCAATGATGTGCACATCTTTATTTTTCCATTATTTTGCATTAATTGTATATACTTCATCCAAAGTTCTCGGGGTGGTTCACAAAAATACAGAGACAAAAATACAGAAACAAAGCACAAAAACCAGAATAAAACAACAACGAAATGAAACAACAACCCACTCTCCAGAGTATGTCCATGGTGGCGCAGCTGGCACACTCAGAATGTTGCTCCATTCAGTATTCTTGAAACGAAGAAATGGGAAACTAACTAACGGAATAACATAAAGGTGCCCTGCACCCACCCATTCCCCACACATACTGGGGAAAATATAGTCCAAGAGGATTCCGTCATAAGTAGGGTTGCCATATATTCTCTTTTTCCAGGATATGGCCTCTTTTTCATGGCTCTTAGTGATCCATAATTAAAAGTAAAAGGTAAAGGTAAAGGTACCCCTGCCCGTACGGGCCAGTCTTGACAGACTCTAGGGTTGTGCGCCCATCTCACTCAAGAGGCCGGGGGCCAGCGCTGTCCGGAGACACTTCCGGGTCACGTGGCCAGCGTGACATCACTGCTTTGGCGAGCCAGAGCCGCACACGGGAACGCCGTTTACCTTCCCACTAGGAAGCGGTCCCTATTTATCTACTTGCACCCGAGAGTGCTTTCGAACTGCTAGGTTGGCAGGCGCTGGGACCGAGTGACGGGAGCGCACCCCGCCGCGGGGATTCGAACCGCCGACCTTTCGATCAGCAAGCCCTAGGCGCTGAGGCTTTTACCCACAGCGCCACGGATAATTAAAAGTAGAAGTCGGCAAATGTGTCCTCTTTTTTGCTCTTCAAAATGTGGCAACCCTAATTTAGATTCAAGATGTCTGCAAGGGGTTCTTTTCTCTGTGTGTTTTTTTTCTGCCAGAGTGACAAGTTCTTGATTGTTCCACCACCGCTGCGGTCTAAACCACTGAGCCTCTTGGGCTTGCCAATCAGAAGGTTGGCGGTTCGAATCCCCACGATGCAGTGAGCTCCTGTTTTGTAAACACAAGCAAGGGCAACTCAGAAAGCCAAAGATATTGACCCTGAAGTCTACGGGTGCCCCATGATGGAGTAAGCTCCCGTTGCTCTGTCCCAGCTTCTGCCAACCTAGCAGTTCGAAAGCACGCCAGTGCAAGTAGATAAATAGGCACCTCTGGGAAGGTAAACACCTCTGGGAAGGCGTTTCTGTGTGCTCTTGTTTCCGTCATGGAGTCTCGTTGCACCAGAAGCAGTTTAGTCATGCTGGCCATGTGACCCTGAAAGCTGTCGGCCTAAAAGCAAGATGAGAGCCGCAACCCCCTAGTCGCCTTTGACTGGACTTAACTGTCCAGGGGTCCTTTACCTACCTTACCTGTTCTACCACCAAAAAGCTCTCCTGTCTTGCATGTTCTGTGTGCATATAAAGAGGGATAAAAGATGGTTCTGGTAGCATTATTCTGGACCTTGAAAAGCACAAACAGCTCGGAGAAGGGTGGGGGAAGAGTGCCAGTCTTCCAAGGAGACCCCTATTCACCTCGCAGGACTTCAAGTCCCAGAGTTCCCTAGGAAGAAGGTTTGGCTATTAAAGCAATGTGTGAGGACAATATGAGTCCCCTAACCAGCTCTCAGCACTCTACAGTTCCCAGAATTCTTTGTGGGAAGCCAAGGCTGTTGTTAAAGTTGCATAATAGTTGTATGGTATGGCTGAGGCCTTAACGGGTGCCGGGTGGAGACCTCAAGAGCTCCCTTGTGCCCACTGGCGCCATGTTGGCAACCCCTGCTCTGTCCCGTCCATAGATTTTCACCCTCATGAGCAGCAGCAGAATCAGTCCTTCAGTCAACAAGAAATATTCAGGGCCAGGGTGTCCATCTATAATGTTGTTTGGAGTTCAACGAAGAAACTTGTCGGTGAAACAGTTTTAATGATTTTTTTTTTTTTTAGCTCAGGGAAGAATTCCCCAATCAATCTTCGCGAGGAAGACCCAGCAAAAAGGGAAAGCAGGGGGAGTGTGAAAGAGGGGGTCATATCACAGTCTCTGGGTTCACTGTGCTCCAGGTGAAAATTGCAGGCGGGAAAGAGAAAGGTCATGACATGGGCTTAAATATTGATTGGCTGCACCATTCTTATCCTGAGGAGTTTAAGCCTCAGAGTCCCCTGAGCTTTTCCAATTACTATCAGCCTCTTCCACCAGCCTCCTTCCACCAGGAAACTGCTATTTCTGACTAACTACTCCTGCAGTAGGTACAGAAGGTACACAATTTCTTCAAGGAAGAACTGCAGCAGGACTTAGAAGAGCCATTTGAAAAATGAATTATGTTTTCTCCTATTTATGCATGGTGTGTGTGTGTGAGAGAGAGGGGGGGGGTATTTTGTGTGTGAGGGGGGGGTGTTTTGCGTTTTTGTTTTTTTGCCTTTTCCTACTTGCAAAGATCAGTGGAACAATTGCTCTGAATAAATATGATTCCTGAATCATTTAGCAATCATTTAAAGGAGAGCGGGCGCTACTTCTGAGCAATTAGAGGCATGATCAGAAATCACCAGGCTGTTGAGCTGGGGAAAGGGAAACTAGTTATAATTCTACCGCTCCCAGGAAGGGAGGAGAGGGGGGGAAATTGCCATATAATTAAGCTTTCTGAGCTTTCATGGAAATATTTATGAAATGAGAACGGCTTTGGAATAAATCATTGGTCTGCTTTATCATTCAAAAAGGATGATTCCATCGACATAAATATGCCCTAAGCCTTGATTGCTGGCTCTTTCCTGTTGATCACAGCGCCATAGAGGAGCCTTTGCTAACCTGGCGCCCTCCAAGTGGGACTCTGATCCCAAAACATCTGGAGGGCAGCCAGGTGGGGGAAGGCTTCTCAAGAACCAGCTGGAATTCCACCTTTGCCTTCTTATTACTCCTTTGTGTTGAAATTTGTAGTGCTGCAGGAAACCATTGTCTCTATTCAGGCCTAAATGAATAGACTTGAACTTCTTGATGAATTTTAATTTGCCTTGGAGTGTCCTTCTGAGATGCCTTTGTTCAAATTCCTTCAATCTCACCTTCATTGGCAGAAGGGACAAGTGGCATGGTATATTTTCAGAGGTGATACACACAGGGCATTGAGTTATCTCTGAGGTGTTTTCATATATTCTAGCCAGTGTTCAGGAGATGCAAAGCAACCTTCTATCATGACTTCTGAATCTCCTTTGCTAAGAGAAATCGTTTGCAGGATGGCCGCCTTTTGTGGCTGGTGACGTGTTATGTACTGAGCTGAATCCTAGAACAATAGGATCCAGAATGCAGCAGTCTGATTGGTCCGCAGGAGCCACCCAATCCAGCTCCAGGTGGAAGTGAATCAGCAACCTGATTGGCCTGCAGGAGCAGCCAATCAGGCTCCTGGATGAAGTGAATCAGCAACCTGATTGGCCTGCAGGAGCAGCCAGTCAGGCTTCTGAAGGAAGTGAATCCGCAACCTGATTGGCCTACAGGAGCAGCCTGGAATTAGCCAATCACATAGGGCCCATTGTGTAAATAATGTATATATATAGCTAGGTATTTTGGGGAAAGTTTCATTCAATGCTACTACAAGCTGAATACAGAGCATGAAATTCACACTCGACTCCGAGTATATTTCATGATGACTAGGTGCTGGAGGCTTTGACCTGCTCCACATTCTGAGGTGGAGGCTACAAGAAAGAATTTGGCAGCTTTCGAATGTAGCCTGCGGGCAAGCAAGAGCTTCAGTGGTTTCATTTTCAGGAACTAAATCTTCTTTAAAGACTAGTATTTCCTGTCTGCGCATTTGTCTTATCCCCCTGTTCAGGGGTCGCCAACGTTTTTAGGTCAGTCCATTCATCTGGAATGTTGAGGGAGTGTTGTGGGTGCCAGTCACAAAATGGCCACCCTGGCACACGTGGGACAACACAAAATGGCTGAAACTTCTGGGGGGGAAACGACAGGACTACAAAATGGTTCAGGCAAGTCCCCTTTCCCCAATCAACTGAAGAAGGAAAAAAAGGCATTACTCACCACCACACACAGGTAAGAACTTTGCGCCTCTCCAAACCTGGGATCCAATGAAATGTGAGCATGTTTAAGAGGGCTTGTTCACTGTGGGGTTGGCCAAGCTACTGCAAACAGGAACTGAGCAGGAAAAACAAACAGACTGTTGTGCATTGTGGTTTTTTGAGGGGAATTTTAGTGATAACTTTTGTGGGTGACATAGGAGGTACTGACAGGTGCTATACTCTGGCACCCATGGGTGCCCCCACATTAGTGACCCCGCTCCAGTTTGACAGAGATATCTTTCTGAATGAACGCTAAACATATATTTCTAAAACACCTTAAGTCTCTAGTAAAATGCTACTGCCAGAATAGGCTGCTCAGGGAACTGAGGAGTGCAAATCAATATATGAATACAGGCAGGCAAAGTACTTTGATTTAACTGGGTGGTGTGTTAAGCTGCTGTGAATCAGAATCACATTGCGGCAGCCAAAATAGTGCTGCCGTGAATAGCACAGAATCAGTATCTTCTACCTAGAACTTCTTATCCCACCCCCCAAAAAGGACCCATGAATTGCTCTGCTACTGATTTCCATGTGAGATCAGAACGATTCAGACAAAGGCATTTCCAAAAGATGCTTCAGTGGGAAACTGCTGAATCATAGCTCATCAAGTAATTCAATTCTATTCATTTGGTTCTGAATAGAAACAATTACTTCCTATCCCGCTACAGAATTTAACCCCCAGGACGATACCGTGGTCGATGGTATCAACAGCCACTGAGATGTTGAGGAGAATTAACAAGGACACATTTCCCCTGTCTCTCTCTCTCAACAGAGGCCATCATACAGGGCGACCAAAGCGGCTTCTGTACCAAAACCAGACCTAAACCCTTATTGAAATGGATCTAGTAAATCAGTTTCCTCCAAGAGCACCTGGATATGATCTGTGATCAAGAACCTTGCCCAAGAAGGGGAGATGGGCAACTGACTGGTAGTTACTTAGATTTTCTGAATCTAAAGAGGGTTTCTTGAGGAGTGGTTTTACCACTGCCTCCTTCAAGCAGGAAGCGACCATCCCCTCTTGCAACGAGGCATTAATCACCTCTCTGGCCCAGCCAGCTGCCCCTCCCTGATAGTTTTTATAAGCCAAATGTCCATGGTACAAATGATCACCCTGAGCGATCCCAGCACCTCAAGCCTGACTAACTGAAGCTCATCCCATACAAGAAGGCTAGACAGCCTCCTCTGGACAGCTTTTGAGATTCATCTGCTGTAACAGCATAGTCGAGATCCCGGTGGATGCAAGCGATTTCGTCCTCAAAATGCTTTGCCAATGACTGTATGCTTGCTCCACGTGCTTCAGCTTATTGAGTATCAGCAGAGAGGCAGCTTGGAATGCAGGCCACAGGATGTAATCAGTTTAATTACGGTTCCAGGAAAGGAGCTTCAGTCCGAACCGTTGCATTTATTAATGCATTATTTATATTATTTTGGTGCGTTCTGAGAAGCACCAGAGCGGGGTCGGGGAATGATGGAAAGGAAAGTGCTTGCAAGACGGAAAGAAAATACGAGGTGGAGGCACATTTCAGAGCAGATCTGGGCTCTCCAGGCCTCTCTACAGTCTCCTGATGGAAACGGTATTGTATACCATTCCAGTTTATCTTATTTTTACCTCGTGCTAGCGTGGAGCGGAATAAAAGAATGAAGAAATAAAGCAGGATGTTTTCTATTTTGAGGGGAATAAGTGGCACTCAACATACATTCCTCCCTCTATTCACTGAGATTTTCCGTCTCGGAATAAAATATGATGCTCGCACTCCACAAACCCTGTGAATAACACAAAACAATAATCACACACGCAGCACTTCCTTTCAAGCGCTGGTCCTGCTCCAGATACAAATCACCTGAAATGGTCTCCCATCGCTCTGAAATGGCTTGGAAATCTCAGAGAAAACACGAATCAGCCGGTCAATGCTGCTTCTGTCCCACAAAGTGAACAGGTTGTCCAGGTCAGCCAGCCCTCCGAGGGAATTATTTTAAAAAGATAACTAGCATTTTATTTCGGCATTTCCTTGACGTCTCCGCTGACCTTCGAGTCTGACAGCCAAGGCTGCCAGTGTAATCATTCTGATATCTTGCCCTGGTAGTTATTCAGAATGACTGGCCATTCTGGATGTGGCAATAAAGCAAGGGTTCAGTACAGCTCGGAGGCAAAACAACAACAACAACAACCTGCCCCATCTGGAAAAGATAATTATGAATTTCCAGAACCTAACAATTTACCATGCTGTAACATGGTGAGGAACCAAAGAGGGCTCTCTGAGTGAAATATACTCAGAGTCGCAAAGTGATTTCATGCTCTTTATTCAGCTCATAGTGGTGAGGAGAAATGAATGAAGTCCCCTCAAAGTATCTGCCTTATATACATTATTTACACAATGGGCTGCACATGATTGGCTAATTCCAGAATTCTACTGTAAGCCAAACAGGTTGTGGATTCACTTCTATCTGGAGCTGGATTGGATGGCTCCTGCCAACCAATCATACTGCTGCATTGTTCTAGGACCAATCAGACTGCTGCATTCTGAATCCTATTGTTCTTGGACCAATCAGACTGCTGCCTTTTGGATCCTATTGTTCTAGGACCAATCAGACTGCTGCAGTTTGGATCCTATTCAACTCAGTACATAACACTGAGGCTGGTCCAACAGGCAGTTTGGGAAGAGCCACACCCATCTTTCCTATGCCTGACATCGTATGACATCAGACATGGGAAAAGTTCGAGCTGGGAAAGATCAAAAAAGAATTTGAGCCGCACCTGAAAAGAAGGAATCTTCCTTTGCAGCAACAGTTTGAAGTTTCAGTCAGTTAATGTCAAGGAATGGCTGATTAACAAGGAGTGGTGGGAGCTTTCGGACCCTGCCCGGGAGGACAGATAAGATGAGGACTTAGGTGGTGGGACAACGGGGAGGAGGCTGGGGAAGGGATGAGCTGGGAGGTGCTAGAATCAGGAGGCTGGACAGGGCTGGAGGCTAAGGATTGCTGTTGCCTATTATATAATGAATTTAACTGTTAGAATTCCTGTTCAATGATTGGAGTCATAGGATTGTTTTCTTTCACATGACGTGATATGTTTTGACTCCACAGAGTGGAGAAGTGATGGAGACAGGATGTTTGTGTTACTGTGTTCTGTTAAGTGGGACTGTTGTCCTTTGCTTTTTCTCTTTGCTGTCTGATGCTAGAGAGAGAGGGAGCCATGTTGCAGTGCTTCGTGTGTGTTTATATGTAAATAAAGTAGATTAGCCAAAATGCTGAGTTGCTGCGGTCTGCCATGCATGAGCTGCGAAGACTCTGTGGATCGCTAAGTCTGCCGTTGTCAGTTGGCATTGGTCGCTGTGATGTTTGGGCAGAAGAAAGCTTTTGAAGCTCCCAAACGATTGACCAGGAGGGAGAAAACATGCCAGTTGGGCATGTGTCTCTGCTAGGGTCCTACTTGAGTGTAGGCTGAACTCCTGACATTAACAAGTTATAATGTTAGTGTTATCAAACCATCTGTAAGAGCTCCTTCGACAGTGGAACAGACTCCCTCGGGAGGTCATGGACTCTCGTTTCTTGAAGGTTTTTAAGCAGAGGTTGGATGGCCATATGTCATGAATGCTT
This sequence comes from Podarcis tiliguerta, assembly GCF_965153285.1. NCBI lineage: Eukaryota > Metazoa > Chordata > Lepidosauria > Squamata > Lacertidae > Podarcis > Podarcis tiliguerta. Next base: position 16,463,945 of record NC_139540.1, on the reverse strand, counting down.
TAGCTGAAATTCCTGCATTGTGGGGGGTTGGGCTAGATGACCCTCAGGGTCCCTTCCAACTCTATAATTCTATGATTCTCTGGAAGACAACTTAATGTAAAAACAGAGAATATATAGTAACAGCATAGCTGAGCCAAGCAAGGGGCACCACTTCAGCCTGGGTGAATACAGCTCAATGATGCTATAAAACAAATGGTTAATTTAGATTGCTATTGTCATATTACATTCTGAAATGATTTTGCTGTTGTGCTGCTTTTTTGGGCAGCTTTTGGTCTTGGGGCAGCATAATAGTACTATTACTAAGCTCAAGATCAAGGCGTATTATCTTTAGAGATGCTCAGAAGCTCAGGATCAAAGTGCATTGTATAAGATTCCTGTTAGGCTAGGATCAACACCTTAGGCAACTGCAATATTGTTATAAGAATGTACGGTAACTTTTAAAGTGGTAGCAGCAGGGAGGGCAAGGCCACAGCCCTGAAACAATCAAAGGAAGGCCATCCTGTTTAAATGGATTACAGCAAATTTGGCTTTTACAAAAAGTAGTCAAGGCTAAGAACACAAGCCGTAAAAAGCATCAAGTCCTATTCCAGAGGAGGCATTGGGGGAGGATATTTGGCCGAATGAGCTGAAGCGTATGGGGAAAAGGCAAGCAAGGAAAGGAAAGCAAAGAACAAAAGATTGCACACCAGGTTCAGATAAATAATAGAACACATCTGGCAACGATGTACGGAACAAGATTTCGGGTCAAAAGGAACAGGAAAGGGTTTCCCTGGATAGTGCCAAGAGTTCAGTTTCGAAAAAGGGAGTCAGAGACATGGCAAGAGATTTTTTATTTTTTTTTGAGGGGGGATTAAATGAATATTTTGAGGGCAAAGTGAGGGAAATGGACTTGTTTCAGGGAGAAAAACACATAAGAGAAGATAATAGAGAAATTAGATTTCCAGAGTCAGTAGGAAGAGAGGATTCCAATATAAATACCCCAAAGTCATTGCCAGGACCAGGGGGCCCTAGTAGGCATACACTTGCAGTACTTGGCTTTTTTCGAGATGTTAGAAAGAGTTATTTACTCAACTAGTAAATGATCAAGGCACCTGGTTTCTACAGTGGTACCTTGGGTTACAGACGCTTCAGGTTACAGACTCCGCTAACCCAGAAATAGTACCTCGGGTTAGGAACTTTGCTTCAGAATGAGAACAGAAATCGAGTGGCGGCAGCGGGAGGCCCCATTAGCTAAAGTGGTACCTCAGGTTAAGAACAGTTTCAGGTTAAGAAAGGACCTCCAGAACGAATTAAGTTCTTAACCTGAGGTACCACTGTATTTCGCCTACTCTATTAATACCATCCTCCAAGATCAAGCACTCGAGTTCATCCATCTTGCCTTGGAAGCTTCTAGCACCAGTATGTATATATTTCTATACCATCTCCCTCTTTAAGTGTCTTTGGCCCTTACTCTTCGGCTTCTCTGAATCGATCTCCCGTGCCCCTGCACTCACCTAGTTCTGCACACCCTCATTTAAATATGAATCATCCTTATCATCTTTATCACTGTTTGAATTATGGTGCTGGAGGAGACTCTTGAGAGTCCCATGGACTGCAAGAAGATCAAACTTATACATTCTTAAGGAAATCAGCCCTGAGTGCTCACTGGAAGGACAGATCCTGAAGCTGAGGCTCCAATACTTTGGCCACCTCATGAGAAGAGAAGACTCCCTGGAAAAGACCCTGATGTTGGGAAAGATGGAGGGCACAAGGAGAAGGGGACGACAGAAGATGAGATGGTTGGACAGTGTTCCCGAAGCTACCAGCATGAGTTTGAACAAACTGCGGGAGGCAGCGGAAGACAGGAGTGCCTGGCGTGCTCTGGTCCATGGGGTCATGAAGAGTCGGACACAACTAAACAAACTGACACGGGGACAAACAGAAGAAGACGCCTTCACCCCTGTATGGCTCCCCTTTATCACATACACAGCCCAACAGGACAATGACAATAATCCACTAACAGCATACAAATCAATATGGCTAACCTGATCCCAAACACCCACCCACCTCACTCACACACGAAAACAAAGATCACCACAGCCAATCACAAGCAAACAATCACACCCTAGGCCAACCCCAACCTCTCTCACCACCAAAGGAACACAAGTGAACAACACAAACAACGCTGACCCCAAACTCTACATACATTAAACATAATAGAAACACCGCCACCCGACCCCACCCCCTTCCATTTTCCCTCTCTCCACCCCCCCTTTTCTTTTTTCTTTTCTTCTCCCCCTAATGCCTCAACAAATGAAATGGATTTGTAAAAATGTTACATGGAAAAACAACAATGAGGCTTTACACTTACTTCTGTAAAACAAGAAAATCCTTAATAAAATATCAAGATTAAAAAAAAAAAACTAAACAACTAAACAACAACACTGCAGCAGCTGATGAGGTCCGGAGGTGCGGCTCAAATTCAGTTTAACCCTGGGGAATGGGGAGCGAGCAATTGGTGATGATTAAGTTGGGAGTGGCCAATGGCTGGTGAGTCAACTGGTAGTTGACTCCTTGGTGGATGGACCTTCTTTCTGTCCTGAGAGGGAGTCCTGCTTACAAACTTTTAATACTACTATTACTACAACAAATAAACTAGCTTTTACTTTACTCTTTTCAAAACTGTATTTAATTTACTGGCAACAAAGCATGCTTAAAGGTGACAGTTACCCTGTAGCAGGAGTGCCTGCTTGGCTCTGTGACTGTGGGTGCCCAGTGCTGTGGGTGTGATGCAGTGGGCATGGCCCTGGTACCAAAATTTGTGGGTGCCCAAGCCCTTCATGGGTGCTCAGGAACCCAGGGCCCCAGGAAGTTGGCACCTATGCCCTGTAGTTTTAAGTGGTAGTTTGGCTTTGATAGACTAGACTAGATTCCACACTGACAGCTAAGTTTATTTTGAACACGTGACAACAGTCTAACGTTTATAACCTCGGAAAAAGGAGCTTGTGGGGTGGGTATGTTTTTAAAGAAGGCTAAGTCTACCCTTTCTAAAACTAAAGTGACTCTCCCACTAGCTAGATCTGTGTTGTGTAGAACAATATACAAGAGTTTGCTGTGGCCTCCACAAGCTTCCTTGCTAAGGTAGCAGTGAACTGGTTGTTACTAACCGTCTCCTCCCATGTCTGCCTAACTTGTCTCAACACTTTTCCAGCTGGAGCTAAGATGCCCCTTGAGCTGTACGCTAACTATGTCCTTAAATATTAACCCATGTATTGCTGAACAAGCTTTTATGGACTTTGAGTTGCCACAAGGCTCTTATTCTCTGTTTGTTGTAACAGACAAACATGCCCACCGCTCTAGAATTTGTAAATATGGAAGGCACTGAATTTAATACCTGTTCAGGCATTTCCCCCATCACACAAGGGGGCAAAGAGAGGGGGCAGGAAGAGAGAGAGAGAGAGCACACCTCTTGGCTTGGCCCCCTTTGTCATTTTCCTGACCGCCCTGTGGCCCCGAAATCTAAATTTTCTGAAATAACCTTTATCTGCATTTAGCCAGAACATCCCTCACATGACAAGTGCCGCGTGCCTCTTCGCTTTAACTGCTTCGTAGATTGCACCCTTAACTAGAAATATCTTAAGTACTAAAAAAATTTTTTTTCAAGCTTCTAAAGAACGGAGCATTTTTATTCTCATAAATGCTGCCAATTTTAAAGGCAATAAAAAGAGTCTAATAGCCTGGCGCCCCAGGGATCAGGGCTGTGTCTATATTGGTAACTTAAAATTTTTGCTTACAGTGTGAACCTCCTGAGATATCCATCCGATTTGCATTCCAGGGGGGGAAAGAGTCCAATAATGCTGCTCGTGGCAATGATGATATCTTTATTAACCTGCCAGGGGTGAAAGCGCAGGGTGGCGAAAATCTGCTGGTGGAAACAAATTGATTTAGGTTAGACAAGACCGAGGGCGGATTGCAAAGAAACTCCAGGAAGAGTTAGCCAGGCTAAGTAATTGGGCAGCAGGACACCAACATAATTTTCTCTGTGGGTAGATGGAGTGTGTGGAGCTTTTTATATTACTGGTGAACACTGATGAGAACTGAATTAAGTGGAGAGTTCACGGCAGCATTGCAGGCAGCTCATTGAGGATGTAGACTCAAGCTACAGCAAAGGAAACTGCCTTAGACCAAGCCAGACCAATAGTCCATCTAGCTCAAAATTTCCCGCACTGACTGGCAATGACTCTCCAGGGTTTCAGGAGCCCTACTTGGAGATGCCAGGGATTGAACTGGGAATCTTCTGTATGCAAAACAGATGTTCTACCACTGAGCTATGGGCCTCCCTTGAAAGTTTCCGTTCCAATTTAAGATGATTCTGAATACTTAGTGCAAAGGGAAGTATGTGGCTGGAAAATCATAAATTCCAACTGTTCATGTTTATGAGGTGCAATTCTGATGTTCTGGTACCCATGCCTGGCAAATCACTCTGTGTGTGTGTGTGTTTGTGTGTGTGTGTTTGTGTGTATCCTTATCCTTATTATTTAGTTCACGAGTTTATTTTGGATCCTACTGTGTAAAGGTAAAGGGACCCCTGACCGTTAGGTCCAGTCGTGACCGACTCTGGGGTTGCGGCACTCATCTCGCTTTATTGGCCAAGGGAGCCGGCGTACAGCTTCCGGGTCATGTGGCCAGCATGACTAAGCCACTTCTGACGAATCAGAGCAGCGCACAGAAACACCGTTTACCTTCCCGCCGGAGCGGTACCTATTTATCTACTTGCACTTGACGTGCTTTCGAACTGCTAGGTTGGCAGGAGCAGGGACTGAGCAACAGGAGCTCACCCCGTCGCAGGGATTCGAACCGCTGACCTTCTGATCGGCAAGTCCTAGGCTCTGTGGTTTAACCCACATTGCCACCCGCGTGTGATATATGTGTGTGTGTGTGTGTGTGTGTGTATATATCCTTATTATTTAGTTCATGAGTTTATTTTGGATCCTACTGTGTAGAAGGACATAATTTGAATGCAAGGAGAGCCCTAATGGTTGAGACCCAAGGCTTACCAAGTGCAACATCCTCTTTTCCACAGTGGTCAACCAGATGCTGGTTGGAAGTCCACAAGCAAGACAGGTCAATAGTCCTCTCCTGCTGTTGTATTCAGACTCACAATATTTCTGATCCTGGAGGTAGCATGTAGGCATCAAGGCTAGTAGTCATTTATAGCCTTAACGTCTGTGAATTCATCATTTTAAAACCCATCCGAGCTGACAGCCATCACCACATCTTGAAGTAGCAAGCTCCTTAATGTACTGAATGAAGAAGTACTTCCCTTTGTCTAACCTGAATCTCCCATCCTTCAATATCATTGGATTTTCATACAGGCACCAGAATGTCTTTTGACTATCTGATCCGCTGTCTTAGGATTCAAGGAACTCATACTTTTTTCAGGTCCAGAAGAACATAAGAAGAGACTCCTGGATCAGGCCAATGGCTCCATCTAAGTCCAGCATCCTGTTCTCATAGTGGCCAAACACCCCCATACACAAGACCACCCTCCCCTCCTGTAGTTTCCAGGCAACTGGTATTCAGATGCATTACTGCCTCCACCTGCGGAGGCAAAGCATTGCCTTCATGGCTCATGGCCATGGATAGCTTTATATTTCATGAATTTCTCCATCAGCCTGGATAGCTCAGCTGGTTAGACTGTGGTGCTAATAATGCCAAGGTTGCAGGTTTGATCCTCGTATGGGACAGCTGCGTATTCCTGCGTTGCGAAGGGTTGGACTCGATGATTCTCAGGGCCCCTTTCCAACTCTACAGTTCCATGATTCCATGATTCTTCTGCTCTTCTAAAGCCATCCAAGTTGGTGGGCAGCATTTCCTCCTGTGAGAGCAAGTACTTTCTCTTATCTGTCCTGAATCTTCCAACATTGAGCTTCGTTGAATGTCCACGAGTTCTTGAGAAAAGCCTTTCTCTCTTCACTTTCTCCATGGCATGTGTAATTTTATAAACTTCCATAGTATCATCTCTTACTCAGCTTTCCTCTAAGCTAAAATGTCCCAGATGCTCGAACCTTTTATTCGTAGGGTAGTTGATCTATTCCTTTGATCATCTTGGCTCCTTCTCTGAACTGTTTCCAACTCTACAATACAGTGGTACCTCGGGTTAAGAACTTAATTTGCTCTGGAGGTCTGTTCTTAACCTGAAACTGTTCTTAACCTGAGGTACCACTTTAGCTAATGGGGCCTCCCGCTGCTGCCGCGCCGCTGGTGTGCAATTTCTGTACTCATCCTGAAGCAAAGTTCTTAACCCGAGGTAATATTTCTGGGTTAGCAGAGTCTGTAACCTGAAATGTCTGTAACCTGAAGTGTCTGTAACCCAAGGTACCACTGTAATTGTTTTGGAGGTGAGGAGAGTAGAACTGTACACTGTATTCCAAATGTGGTTGCACCATAGGTTTGTATAACGGCTGCATGATATCGGCAGTCCTAATTTCAATTCCTTCCCTAAGGATCCCTCACATGGAATTTGCCTTTCTTACAGCTGCCACACATTTTCCTCCTTCCTTCTTACCTGGACTTTATCTAGTACAACAGCCACTGGTGCCTTTCATGTTGAAAGGATAATCAGAGGGTTAGGCATGGGGTCCTGTTCAACCCTTTCCTTCCTGGCCATTTTTTTGACAACCTTCTCCAGCCCTGACGGGAAAAAGCAGAGGGGGGAGGGCATGGTTCGAATGCAGATAAATAACTGGGGAAGGACTGAGTGAAATAAAACTTCTTCCATCCCTTCCCTTTTTGCTGGTCTTCTGCTAAATCTGAAGCCACCCACACAACTGCTGTTACTGCTGAAAGAAAACCTTTGGTGGTGATGGCAGCAGGGTAGGGAGTGGAATAAGTAAACCATGCATAACATGCAGCTAGGAATGGGTGAATCTGTCAGTTTCAGTTTCTCTCGGTTTCTTGTTCTTTCAGTCTGGGCTTCTGCCCTCCAAATTTCTTCAGTTTGGGGTTTTTTTTTTTGTTGTTTTTTAGGTCATCGTTAGCATCTAAGTGAGAATTTCCCCTCACATTTTTATACTCAGTTTGGCCTAATATTTACAATTTTGCAAAACCCAGCATAATGCATTTATGCATGCTATTCTCAGTAATGATATGCACTGATGCACACACTTTCCCCTAGTATTGTACACGTCAATTGGCTGGAGGACTGCATTGCGAAATTCAGAAAATTGTGAATTTAGAAGGCTGGGCGTGTTTTGGTTTGTGTCTTCTTTCAGAAAGTGAAAATTAGGGGAGTTCTCCTTTTGAGGTGAACAAAACTAAATTTCTACACATGTAGTCTTGCATGTGTAGAGATCAGAGCAGAGACATCACCTTGCCAAAAAAGGTCCGTATAGTTAAAGCCATGGTTTTCCCAGTAGTGATGTATGGAAGTGAGAGCTGGACCATAAAGAAAGCTGATCACCGAAGAATGGATGCTTTTAAATTATGGTGCTGGAGGAGACTCTTGAGAGTCCCATGGACTGCAAGAAGATCAAACCTATCCATTCTGAAGGAAATCAGCCCTGAGTGCTCACTGGAAGGACAGATCCTGAAGCTGAGACGCCAATACTTTGGCCACCTCATGAGAAGAGAAGACTCACTGGAAAAGATCCTGATGTTGGGAAAGATGGAGGGCACAAGGAGAAGGGGACGACAGAGGACAAGATGGTTGGACAGTGTTCTCGAAGCTACAAGCATGAGTCTGACCAAACTGCAGGAGGCAGTGGAAGACAGGAGTGCCTGGCGTGCTCTGGTCCATGGGGTCATGAAGAGTCGGACACGACTAAACGACTAAACAACAAGTCTTGCCCTCTCTAATGCCAGTTCCCATTCCTGAAAAGTGAGTAGGTCAGAAGATGGAGGCCAAGAGGGCTTTATACAAATTTGTGAGTGGTTATGCACTTCTGTTTCCTGTGCTCTTGCGCTTAACAGCTCCATCCTGTTTTCTTTTATCTTTCCCCCTCTATCTTATCACTCCCTCAATCCGCTTGACTCTCATGCATAATAGTCCATTGCACTGATAAAAGATAAATGCACCAGTCAGTTCATCCCTCTATTATTTCATCACCTAGGGATGGCAATAAGCTCTGTGTTAAATTGTCCTAAAGGCACTTCTGAGAGGGCAGCAAAGTCTGACTGCAGTAAATATAAAATATTTAAGCTTCTTTCCTTCCGTGTAAAGCTCTTCCGAGCACACAGAGCAAAATAACTGAAGGTCATGATCAGACCCAGGCCTTGCAGAAAATAGAAGTGCGTCAAAAGAGGCTGCCCAGTTTTGCTTTTTAAAGCTCAAGGCAATTCATTGCAGATAGCTTTAAAATGATATGCAACCTGTTATCTGAGAACACAGAAGAAGGTCATCTTAATTTTCAACTCTCTCAGAGCTAGTGTCATCACCTGACATCTGGGGGCAGCTTCCAGGGCCATGGGACACTGGCAGGGCCTAGCTCTGACGTCCGCCCTGAGTTCGTTGAGTGCTGGGCCCCGTTTTAATTACCCACCATCAACAAGACTGGTCTGATGCATGAGGGCAATGTGGGCAATTGAAATTATGGGCAACGTGTTGCCACTCAGTGCAAACTGCAGCAGAGGGTAGCCATGTAGTGGACCATCTCCCTTGCATGCAGAGGGTTCAACGTTCAATCCCAGGTGGCATCTCAAGGTACGTCAAAGAATGGTTCCTGGCTGATATCCTGGACTATCACTGTCAGTCAGTGTAGGCAATACAGAGCTACATTGACCAAGTGTAACACATGTTCAATTTATGGACAGTCAAGGTAGCCTAACCCCTGTACCATCACAATGTTCTGTTCACAACCTTGTTTAACAGTGTAGACCTCATTGAGAGATGTCTGTGTGTTACTTGGTTCCACTGACGGGCGGAGCTAGCCGCTTGATCACCCAGATCGCATGCCGTGCACCAGGGGGGGGGGGCAAGGCAAGCCGCCCAGGGGGCAGTCGGTGCGGTGGTCGGCACCCATTGGGGGCAATTGGCGTAGTGATTGGTGCCCATTGGTGGCGATTGGCATGGTAATTGGTGTCCAGGGGGGTGATTGGAGCGGTGGTTGGTGCCCAGGGGGTGAGGCAATTCACTGGGGGGGGGGGTTGTCACACCCACCCTCAGGGATGACATCCATTGCGGACCGCCGCCCCCTTCCTATGCCCCTGTCCACCAAGTCCTATACTTATGCTGAATATGAAGTCTTTCTAATTGATACATCTCATTGATATAAAAAGCATAAAACCCAATTTGACCTTGTATCCAAAGATACTGTATCCAAAGTTCTTAGAGTACTCTCTCTCTCTCTCTCTCTCTCTCTCTCTCTCTCTCTCTCTCTCTCTCTCTTTCTCTCTCATATCTGTCTATCAACACACACACACACACACACACACACACACACACTCCTCATTAAACTGCCTCTCTTCAACTTAGTGGGCTGAGCACTGAGGGACTCTTATTCCCATTGCTTGAAGAAATTTGTGGAAATGAAACTTTTCAAGGATAACTGATCTCCACTTGGAGAAGTGGATCACCTCTCCTCCTTCTCCTCCTCCTCCTCCTTCTCCTCCTCCTCCTCCTCCTCCTCCTTCTCCTCCTCCTCCTCCTCCTCCTCCTCCTCCTTCTCCTCCTCCTCCTCCTCCTTCTCCTTCTCCTCCTCCTCCTTCTCCTTCTCCTTCTCCTTCTCCTTCTCCTTCTCCTTCTCCTTCTCCTTCTCCTTCTCCTCCTCCTCCTCCTCCTCCTTCTCCTTCTCCTTCTCCTTCTCCTCCTCCTCCTCCTTCTCCTTCGTAGCAAAACTTTAATTTCCGATTCAAAGTTTTCCTACAAGAGGGCCCTCCGCCTCTGCCGCCTCATACACTGTTGCTCTGGACTCATTAATTTTCTTCCACAGGCGTTTAAGCCAAGTATTTATGACTTTGTGTTTAAGTAATTTATGACTTTAAAATATGAGTTCCACCAAGCAATGCATGAATAACAACTTTAAATCACCACTAGCTTTTCTCATTTCTGAAAGCGCGCTGACATTTATTGTTTGGTCCAGTTAAGTATTAGGTGCCAGCTTGCACAAAATAGGTGTGGTGCGCAACCAAGGGATACCCATCCACATCATTTCTGCAAGTATGTACAGTCACGCATACAACCAGGACAAGGGTCACAGAATCTTATCGGAATCTACTTTTAGAAGACATCTGAAGGCAGCCCTGATAGTTGCCCAGTGTCCAGTGACAGCCACTCCTCCAGTCCAACCAGCAACTCTGTGTGCAGAGGAAGTTGACAACAGCACCCTTGGTGGATCAGTGTGTGTGTGTGTGTGTGTGTGTACACACACTCCTGTTCTCCGAGGCCTCTGGGCGTCTCGGTAGATATAGTGACAAGAACAAACAGAATATGAAGCTTGAAGTCGTAAAATGCGATGGCACAGGCAACGAACTCCTACGTATTACCACCAGCCAGTGTATATGGGTGGCACATTCTTTTTTAGATATGTAACATGCTGGGTATCGGAGGAAGGACTGTTCTATTAGTGTAAATCACCTGCATCCATTAAGCAGCAACGCGGAGGGGGTTGTTTTGTTCCTTCGTTCTTTCAGGTTTGGGGCCGTGCCCTGCTGTTTTACTAATTATGCAAGCGATCTGAAAAAGAGACAAGGAGGTCGCACTGTTGCCTGGGGTCATGAAGTGAGTCAGTTTCTGTGCCTGAGTGAAGCCTGCATTCTCTAACTATGGCAATTAGACAGCCACATGCTCTTTACTCCTTCATGCTCTCCCACAGTGGCAGTTGCTTTCCACCCCTACTTTCCACCAGAAGCCAGGCTTACCAAGGAGGGGGTGGCTACAAGTAGTACTTCCCCCAGCATTGAGGGCACTCCTTCACTTTCTCCCATGTAAGTGAATGGCTCCCATTGTCTTCCATAGGGAAAGAGAAAAGAGCAGTACCAAGTGTCCGGTTGTAGGCGCAACAATTTGAGAAGGGTGTCGACAAGCTGGAAGGTGTGCAGAGGAGGGCGACCAAGATGGTCAAGGGTCTGGAAACCAAGCCTTGTGAGGAACAGTTGAGGGAGTTTGGTATGTTTAGCCATGAAAAGAGGAGACTGGGATATGTTAGCCATCTTCAAATATTTCAAAGGCTGTCACATGCATGATGGAGCCAGTGTGGTGTAGTGGTTAAGAGCAGTGGACTCGTAATCTGGTGAACTGGGTTCGCTTCCCCTCTCCTCCACATGCAGCTGCTGGGTGACCTTGGGCTAGTCACACTTCTCTGAAGTCTCTCAGCCCCACTCACCTCACAGAGTGGCTGTTGTGGGGGAGGAAGGGAAAGATTGTTAGCCGCTTTGAGACTCCTTAGGGTAGTGATAAAGCGGGATATCAAATCCAAACTCCTCCTCCTCCTCCTCTTCTTCTTCTTCTTCTTCTTCTTCTTCTTCACTTATCAAGACCTGAACACAGATAACAACCTGGGGTCCAAAATGGAGAATTAGCAATTTGCTTTTACTTAGGGTCGCTGCAGATTCCACTGCTATAAACAGAAGAGCTAATGTCCAGTTTCGAAACCGGCTTGGCTGTTTGGCCTTGGGAATTCCTGGAGCAACAGGAGAGCAGAGCTGTGGGAATCACTGGAATGAATGCGACGTTCCAGCTGTGTGTGCAGTTTTCTCTTGTGGCCAATCTTCGACTTTGCTGGATCTCTGCCTACGGGCAGTAACAGGCGAGTTTTCAAGCCTCTGGAAGCTCATGATATGTTGACTGCTGGGTAGCCTTTGACTTGGCGGTTCGCCGGCTGCAGCAGGCCTGCCCACTAAATTTGTGTCCAGCAAAGAAGATACGTGTGCAGAGGTAACTTCCATGGACTATGTACTGGGCCAGCAGGGGGATACTGTAGATACGGTAGTTATGCAAATGAAGGATCGAAAGTGACGTTCAGTGATTGCTCAGTGATTCAGCTCAGTGATTCAGCTCTGCTCAGAGGGTGGCTGCATCTGGCTGTGCTCTGATGTCCATCGATTCCACCTTCGTCGCCAGTGTTAAGTTGTGGGTGAACATATCAGATGACACAGCGATTCTTCAAACAGCTCTTCTTTATTCAGAGGCAGAACAGAACTAACTGAGGAGCTCAGTTAGCCTGCTTATATAGAGCTCCAGAACAATGTAACTGTTGCCATTTTCTAAAACTATCCAATCACTGAATGTCACTTTCGATCCTTCATTTGCATACAAACTATCCAATCACTGAATGTCACTTTCGATCCTTCATTTGCATAACTATCTACAGTATCCCCCTGCTGGCCCAGTACATAACAGACATCTTCCCACATTGCAAAAGTTGCTGCCCAAGCAAAATTCAACAGTCCGCGCCATACTTTTCTGAGAAAGCAAGTTATTGCCTATGAAAGCTTATGCCCCAAGAGCTTGGGTTTGTCCAAAACTCCACGGTGCTTCCTGGTTTTTTCCAGGTTGTAGCTCCTCTCCTGGAACTTCTGACTAGGTAAGGAGTGTCCCCTGCCGTGATTAATTTTAGGTACAGAAATGCCATCGCAGAGCACATGCTGTCATAGTGACTTATCGTAACGTAGGGGAAAGAGGGCCGCAGAAACCAGACAGCTGCCACGAGGAACAGGAGGATACGTTTGTTCAGAAGATACAGGAAAGGAGTTTAGTGCAGTTGCTTGTTTTCCGATTCCCCACAGCAGTCTCCTTTGCTTACAGTCTTTTCCAGGATGGATCAGAGCTGACATCACGCATCGCTCCAGCATAGACTGGAAGTGTTTTTGCAGACTGCTGCAGGGCTAGCTGCGGTTTGTAGGTGCCTGCTAAATTCCTGGCTTTCAATTAAGCCCACACACTCATTGTGGAGGCAACAATTAAATCAGCAGCATCTGCCAGCCTTGCAGACGGGCAAAACTCCATAGATGTAAGAGCTTTGGACTGGGGAGTGCCTTTCCTCCTCTGCAAGAGAGGAATAGGAATACAGGGAGCTGCTTTCTACTGCGTAAGAATATTGGTCCATCTAGCTCAGAACTGTCTACAGTGACCGGTAGGGCTTCATGAAAGAGACATTCCTCGTACCTATGGGACCGCCTCTCCTGGTATGTCCCATGGAGGACCTTACGGTCTTCAAACAAAAACATCTTGGAGGTCCCGGACCACAGGGAGGTTAGGCTGGCCTCAACTAGAGCCAGGGCTTTTTCAGCTGTGGACCTGATCTGGTGGAACGCTCTGTCACAAGAGACTAGGGCCCTGCGGGACTTGACATCTTTCCGCAGGGCCTGCAAGACAGAGCTGTTCCACCAGGCCTTTGGCCAAGGCACAGTCTGACCCCCTCCTTTGGTAATCCTCACAGAACTCTAGCCCAATGGTTGCCATTAATTTAATTTGATTTTGAATTGATTTTAGAATGCTGTGTTACTTTATTGTTGTTAGCCGCTCTGATCCTGGCTTCGGCTGGGGAGGACAGGATATAATTAATTAATTGATTAATTGATTAATTGATTAATTCCCAATCATAGAATTGTACAGTTGTAGGGTACTCCAAGGGTCATCTAGTCCAACCCCCTGCAGTGCAGGAATCTCAACTAGATCATGTATGGCTACCCAAACTTCCATTGAAGGAGAGTCCACCACCTCTCAAGGGAGTCTGCTCCACTGTCGAACACACACAACTGTTCTGCCATCCGGCACACTGCCCCCCTTTTTCCTCTGGTGCCTCCAGACTGTCACAGTTTTGAGGGAGGTTCAGGCACCCACTGGAAATTGCAAGAAGATGTGGATTTGCCTGTGCATATGGGACGCGGGTGGCGCTGTGGGTAAAACCTCAGCACCTAGGACTTGCCGATCGTCAGGTCGGCAGTTCGAATCCCCGTGGCGGGGTGCGCTCCCGTCGTTTGGTTCCAGCGCCTGCCAACCTAGCAGTTCGAAAGCACCCCCGGGTGCAAGTAGATAAATAGGGACCGCTTACCAGCGGGAAGGTAAACGGCGTTCCGTGTGCTGCGCTGGCTCGCCAGATGCAGCTTGTCACGCTGGCCACGTGACCCGGAAGTGTCTGCGGACAGCGCTGGCTCCCGGCCTATAGAGTGAGATGAGCGCACAACCCTAGAGTCTGGCAAGACTGGCCCGTACGGGCAGGGGTACCTTTACCTTTACCTTTTGTTTGCACACATTGCCTTTGTTTCCCCTCTGGCTTTCCCCGTTGGCACTGCCAGGCAGTCACCCAGGAGACCTTGCCATAAGGGCTCCCTTCGTTCAGAGGAGCTGCTGCTGCTGCTTGCTCCCTCCCTCTCTCCCTTTCACAATAAATTTTATTAAAGTTTGAAAGTTTTTTAAACATAAACAGCTAATCCAGATTAAAAACACAAACCAAAAGGAGGGTAAGGAAAAAGAAAAGAGAGAAGAAAGAGAGGGCGGAGGGGAAAAGAAAAGAAAAAGAGAACTTCGGATTCTTTGTCAGCTACAAAATTATTCAAAACATCCACTCCAAGATAACTGCCAACAATTCCACTTTCTATAAACCAATGTTTCCTTCAATCTTCAAACCCAGATATCGTAAGTTCAATTTCTTTGTCACGTGAAAAATCTATAAGGAGCTTCCAATCTCTAGTTGACGATGATTTTTCTCTGATTGAGCGCGTCCACTTTGCCATCTCAGCTAAGTCCAATAATTTGAACAACCGTATAGGGAGAAAGCGGGAGAACGTGAGCTTTCTCCAGCTACAAACCAGTCCAAATTCTGTGTAAACCTTAGTCGCCATCAGAACCCTGAGCACCTCTCTCCTTGTGAAACCGGCTCCTTCTAAGGGATGGAAAGGGGGGGCACCAAAGTTAGGTAAATACTCTTTGCATTTCGGATCTGCCAACGACAGCAACGCAGCCTCCTCCTTTGGTGTCAGTCTCTGCTGATCTTGGATCGAGATGGATTGCTCCCTGCCAGTCACAGGCAGTGTCTTGTTGTTAGCTGGAGGTGCAGCCAACCGTTCTGCTTGGGGTGCTGGGGGTTTTGGGTTCCACACACACCCCCCCCCATCACTGGCAGGACAGTAGGTCTGATTCTTATCTGATGAGCGACACCAGTGTTCGGCCGTTCTCCTGCCTCAGCTTGTCCTGGCACACGAGGAACGAGCCGGGAAATCAGATCTCTCTCATCCATCATCGGCACACCAGCCCCTGGCAAGGCTTCTGCTGCCAGCAAATTTCTTTTAACCCCCAAAGGCTTCTGTGGAAAAGGATGTATAGATTTCTTCTGTACCCTGGAGGTTACTGAAATGTACTCTGAACAGGCAGGGCCGGATTGAGGTTTGATGAGGCCCTGAGCTACTGAAGGTAATGGGGCCCTTTATATATTCAGCTGTCCTTTGTCAACAACAAATTTGTCACTGTTTTTTGTGTGTGTTGAATATATGCTATATGGTGATTTATGGACCTAATAGGTCTCTCAAGCCATTTGCGCATAAGAAAATACGTATTTCATCAAAGTAATTGTTGAACTGAAATGCAATTAAGAAGTATATTAACAGTGAAATACAATGTTTTAGGGGTTGTTTTTAAAAGCCTGGAATGGATTAATCCGTTTTGCATTGCTTTCTATGGGAAAGCACGCCTTGGTTTTGGAATGCTTTGGTTTTGGAACAGACTTCCAGAACAGATTGTTTGAGAACCAAGGTACCACTGTATATAGAAATGAGCAAACCAGTGAGATTTTTGGGAGCAGGCTAGCTGGCGGGGCCCATTACTTATATCATAGGAGTCTACAAAAAACAAAACACTGTTGCTGTATGTAGGTTTTATTTTATTTTTATCTTATATTTTGGAAATGTACATCCAGTTTTTTTCCTTTAATTTTTTAGGGAGCCCCCAAGAGAGCGGGGCCCTAAGCTATAGCTTGTTTAGCTTATACTTAAATCCAGCACTTGGTGCTTTTGAATTATGGTGCGGGAGGAGACTCTTGAGAGTCCCATGGACTGCAAGAAGATCAAACCTATCCATTCTTAAGGAAATCAGCCCTGAGTGCTCACTGGAAGGACAGATCGTGAAGCTGAGGCTCCAATACTTTGGCCACCTCGTGAGAAGAGAAGACTCCCTGGAAAAGTCCCTGATGTTGGGAAAGATGGAGGGCACAAGGAGAAGGGGACGACAGAGGACGAGATGGTTGGACAGTGTTCTTGAAGCTACCAGCATGAGTTTGACCAAACTGCGGGAAGCAGTGGAAGACAGGAGTGCCTGGCGTGCTCTGGTCCATGGGGTCACGAAGAGTCGGACACGACTAAACGACTAAACAACAACAACAAATCCAGCACTGTGTATAGGGCAAGGCATAGCAGAAGGGCACAAGGGGGAGAATGGCAAGTGATCCTTTCTTCCCGCTCTCATAACATCTGGGACATTCAAGGAAGCTGAATGCTGGAAGACTCATGGCTGACAAAAGTCCTCCTTTCAAGGACTTTCAGATAACCTTTTTTCCTTGATAGTAAAAGCTTCAGGTTTGTAGGTTCAGCCAGCTTGGTTCCTTATTGCTCACTATGGCTGGGGTGGAATCAGGATGAGTTTCCCCCTATTATTTCCCCATATTTAGTCAGGTTGGAGAGGGAATGCTTACATCCATAGTTTCTAATATTTTTCTTTTTTGACAAAAACTTAATATATTTGAAAGAAAAGAGAGAGGGGAGACAGTAATTTAATACAAACACTCCAACAGGGAACAAAGTTTGTTTGTGTAGTCAATGATTTAAATAGCAGCAGTTGGCATGTTGAACACAAAACAAAGGGGGGGGGACCATTGTGAACCTGCAAGCAGGAAGCTTTCAGTTAACATTGGAAAGGTCCTTTGCTGAATGGAATTTATCTGAGTAGTCAATGATCTTGGTTGTGGGGAAGGCTAATTAATAGCAGGCAAAATTGAATGTCTGTGTAGAATCCCTGTTTTAATTCTGCTTCTAGTTTATTGTGGAAAGGCAGTACCTCAGCAGCACTAAAAGGCTCTGTTGTGGAAGCATTTTTATATATATATAAAAAATGATATACAAAAATAGATTTATTCTCCCCAAAGACTGCATTGCATGTGCTATTTTTGCTTTTTTTATTCTATCATCGTCACATAAAACAGGACACTGCAATTTCAACGTCCTCCTGGGTCTCAAAAGGGTCCAGCTTTTTCAGGGTAGCCTTTTCACTGAGGGCTTTTTCCCCCCTTGTGCATATAATTATTTAAATTCTAGTTAATAGGAATTAGAAGCTCGTAATAATTAAAGCCAAGTCTTCTAAAGATTCTGAAACGCTCAGTGCGTTAGCCAAACACCAATTACGGTAATTTATCTAAATAGTAACTTAAACGACTTTTAAGCTTTACACTGCAAAGCTGAATAAATTACTCCGTTTAAAAGCTATCCTCAAAGAGCTCCATCCCAGCTGTTCTCAAGCTATTCCAGAAAGAAAGCTATGCTCTCGCTATCTTGCTTCAGTATATTACTTTAGACTTCAGCTGTTACAGAAGAAGAAGAAGAAGAAGAAGAAGAAGAAGAAGAAGAAGAAGAAGAGGAGGAGGAGGAGGAGTTTGGATTTGATATCCCACTTTATCACTACCCTAAGGAGTCTCAAAGCGACTAACAATCTCCTTTACAGCAATGGGTGAGAACAGAAAAGAGCTGCACAAACACAAACACACACAAACACACGGCTGTGGAAAATATAGATATACAATAGTACTTTTTAAAAATACATAGGGAAAAGGATTATTTTAAGTATTTACATTTAAAAATGCTTTCCTAGCTTTCTTTTCTGGGAATTCTTGAATTATGCAGAAAAAATCAAGCCACTTCGTCTTATCGTGGTTTATGTTTATCATTGCTAAACCATTCAGGCATTCTTGAGCCATTGTTGATCGAAAGAAGGACTTAATTCGTTTTAATATATTGAAACTTCTCTCATTGGAGGCCGCTGTAGCTGGTAATGATAAGAAAATGCGTAATGCAATTAGAAGATTTGGAAAAACGTTTTTCTCTCGTGCTGCCAGCCATGGCCCCAGGGAATCCACCCGCCGCTGCCACCGCCTTTGCGCTTCCGCGTTCAGCCCAGGGCATCCTCTGGGATTGTGAATTTGCTGACCGAGGCCCCCTTTGGAATCATAGGCCCATATGGTCCCACCTGTGTCTGGGCCTGGGTAGGACTAAAAAAGTAATATGGTGTTTTGAAGTTTAAAGTAGCACAGCCTGGAGGGGGAGAATCTTTAGCGCTTGACTTTGCTGACTGTACAAACTGGTCCCCAGATACACACCACACATGAAAAACTTGACAAAGTACCTGCGAGTTTCACAAACTGGGGGGGGGGGCACTTTCAAATAGAAGATGATGCTTGTTGACCTTTCTTGTGCCTTGCTCATTGTTTAAGAGGAGCCCTGTCCAAATACAGGCATGTACTTCCAATAAATGGGGGATGTGGTTATCAAATACATCCGTCCCTCTCCTTTTGCTTTTCTGCCACAGACAATCTTTCCTTTAATATTTATAATGTTTCGCTGGCTCCAACAGCCGTGCATTCTCGCCAAAGGAGAACTGTCGTTAGCAATGTACTGTACAAATACACCCCGCACCCACCCAATCCTTCAAAAGTATTGACTTTCTCAGAATAAAGTGTGGTGGGAGGGGGGGAAATCTGGATTGCATGAATCAATGATCTAGGCATATTTACTGAAATTCTCCTGGGCCACAGCTCTGACACATCTAAGGCTTCGCTTTAGAGGAAGATCGCTCACTTTACACGGCACGTTATTACGATCTTAGTTGAATAAAAATGAGACTACCCACGGCTGTGGGAAAACGTTTTAGGATTCTATGGGACGCAAGGCACTCCAGAATCCAGAGAGGGTGGCTGACTGTTTTTGAATCCGATCGGTTTCCTATAATTTGAATATTAGCCATGTTTTATTTGCAAGTCAAATACTTCCCCTCTTTAATGATTTAATGACTGAAGAGCAGAGTACAGTCTTCCTGTAAAGCTGGAGATGCTAATTTACCTGTTCTTCCCTTTTTCAAAGGCAGCCTCATTAATGGGCTTCATATTTAGTGACATGTACCTTTGCACAGTTCTATCTGCTCAGAGAAAGAGCTGCAAGGAAACTTCTCTTCCAGCCTGAGGGCCACAGTGGCTTCTAAGCAACTTGGGGGGGAGGGGGACAGGCCAGTGGTGGGTGGGGCCAGAAGCAAAAGTGGGTGGCCCAAAAACCCATTAATTTTATTTATTTATTGTTTATTCAAGAACATGTGTGCACTGTTTAACTGTAAGAAACCCTTCAACAAATTAAGGGTTTACAAAAGGGTTTTATATTTACAAAAATGTAAAATAAGTGATAGCAGAAAGTGAGGAGGAATTAAAGAACCTTTTAATGAGGGTGAAAGAGGAGAGCGCCAAATATGGTCTGAAGCTCAACATTGAAAAAACGAAGATCATGGCCACTGGTCCCATCACCTCCTGGCAAATAGAAGGGGAAGAAATGGAGGCAGTGAGAGATTTTACTTTCTTGGGCTCCATGAGCACTGCAGATGGTGACAGCAGTCACAAAATTAAAAGACACCTTGCCAACAAAGGTCCATATAGTTAAAGCCATGGTTTTCCCAGTAGTGATGTATGGAAGTGAGAGCTGAAGGCTGATTGCCAAAGAATTGATGCTTTTGAATCATGGTGCTGGAGGAGACTCTTGAGAGTCCCATGGGCTGCAAGAAGATCAAACCTATCGATTCTGAAGGAAATCAGCCCTGAGTGCTCACTGGAAGGACAGATCCTGAAGCTGAGGCTCCAATACTTTGGCCACCTCATGAGAAGGGAACACTCCCTGGAAAAGACCCTGATGTTGGGAAAGATGGAGGGCACAAGGAGAAGGGGACGACAGAGGATGAGATGGTTGGACAGTGTTCTTGAAGCTACAAACATGAGTCTGACCAAACTGCAGGAGGCAGTGGAAGACAGGAGTGCCTGGTGTGCTCTGGTCCATGGGGTCACGAAGAGTCGGACATGACTAAATGGCTAAACAACAAAAAAAATAAGACATGCCCTCCCGTGGCACAATGGGTCAGTACATCTGTCTGTTAACCAGAGGGCTGGCAGTTCGAGCCCACCCAGAGACAACTTTAGGTAGGATTCCTGCAATGCAGGGGATTGGACGAGATGACACTCAGGGTCTCTTCCAACTCTATGATTCTCCATACATACAAAACCATATAAAAGGATGAAATTAAGAAGCAAAGGCACACAACTTTAAAAATTCTTATTTTCTTAAATAGATCCTTGAACTCCTCTTCTCTCTTCCCTTTTTTGGATGAGGCGACCGGAACGATACACAGAATTACTGCTGCTCTAAGCCTGGCAGAGGGAAAGCAAGCCTTTGAAATGGTGGTCTAGGCTGGGTTGTCAGGCCACGTGACCGAGCTGAATAGGCTTAGGAGGAGGAGGAAGAAGAAGAAGAAGAAGAAGAAGAAGAAGAAGAGGAGGAGGAGGAGGAGTTTGGATTTGATATCCCGCCTTTCACTCCTCTTCAGGAGTCTCAAAGCGGCTAACATTCTCCTTTCCCTTCCTCCCCCACAACAAACACTCTGTGAGGTGAGTGGGGCTGAGAGACTTCAAAGAAGTGTGACTGGCCCAAGGTCACCCAGCAGCTGCATGTGGAGGAGCGGAGACACGAACCCGGTTCACCAGATTACAAGACTACCGCTCTTAACCACTACACCACACTGGCTCTAGTCACCCTCTCTGGCCCTGCCCCTCCAGACTGCCGGACTGCCTATGTTCTGGTTTAGCCTGCTGAGCCCTAGCTAAGCTGGGATGAGGAATCTATGCTGAATCTTCAGCAGAACCACTGTTAGGAGCTTAACACCAGCTGAGCTCAACTAAGTCGTGAACCTGCCTGCTCAGCTGAAGATTAACTGCAGCTCTGAATTTTTTAGGGGGGGTGGTGGTTTGTGAGTGGCTCCCCTGCACAGGGCACTGAGCTGCAGGGATGAAAAATAGAGAAGATCCACAATTGAGATGATCCTTTTGGGGGTGCCAAATTTTGGCCTTGCACAGCCATATTTTGGTCATATTACCAGAGATGACTAAAGTCCGCCTTGTTCATTGCATCCTAAGCTGCTCGTGACAGGAGATCTTCCCATAGGATTGCCCTGTTGGAGGGCTTTTTAGGTAGCAATCAACTAGTAGGTTTAATACATGAATAGGATACTCCCTTGTTTTGGGTGGTTTGTGTGTTTTTTTAAAAAAAAATATCAAATGGATTATTGACTTGGGCAATTCCCTGAACATTTCCCTCTTCCCACGTTGCAGGCTTCTCCTTCATCTCCTTTGTGAAGCATTATTTTAAAAAATCATTGATAGCCGTTAACATCTTTAAAACTACTTGACTGAGTAAGCTTCAAAAACCTGTTTCCCCCAATGTTTCCTTCTGTACAATGTTCTGCAAATAAGCTGTGTGCTCATTTTATGTCTCTCAAGCAGAGTACAAAATGGGGGGAAAGCAGCTGTTCTGAGCTCCATGAGCACATACATGTAAATCATATTTTAGAAAATAACAAACTAACTTATTATTAAGTCATTTTTTCCTGAGCTAACTATAGGCAGTCCTACAGGGCCCCTAATCCTTTCCCAGTTGTCAAGAAAGGTAGCCATTTAAATGCACAGGAGCCAGTTAGAACAATTGCTGGATGCAATGTGGTATAACCTCTCCGCAAACAATCCTAATAAATGCTTGGGGAACTTTGTGCAAGCAAATCAGGATAAATGCTCAGTGATAGTGACCTTAGTTGCATGAGGAAATGAAGGAGGGTGGCAACCTCTTCTCCTCCCTACAAAATGAGGATCAGGCCATTGGAATGTATGAACTGGGACTAAGAGACTTGGGGGGGGGGGTAAATGTTTCTATGTTACCATGCACAGAACTGGTTGGGATTTTAGACGGGACTGAAGAAACAATCCTTCTTACATGCTCATGGCTCACCCATGGCTGAATAACTACAGGTGAAACTCGAAAAATTAGAATATCATGGAAAAGTTCATTTATTTCAGTAATTCAACTTAAAAGGTGAAACTAGTATATGAGATAGACTCATGACATGCAAAGCGAGATATGTCAAGCCTTTATTTATTATAATTGTGATGATCATGGAGTACAGCTGATGAAAACCCCAAATTAACAATCTCAGAAAATTAGAATATAAAATGAAATCAGCAAAACAAGGACTGCAAATAGAGCAATATTGGACCTCTGAGAAATAGAAGCATGCATATGTACTTAGTACTTGGTTTGGGCCCCTTTTGCATCAATTACTGCCTCAGTGGGGCGTGGCATGGATGCGATCAGCCTATGGCACTGCTGAGGTGTTATGGAAGACCAGGAAGCTTCAATAGCAGCCTTCAGGTCAGGTGGGCCATGTCATCAGCTGGTGTTGGTCCACTGTGCTTAAGTCCAGGGTCAACACAGCCATCTATCAGGAGATTTTGGAGCACTTCATGCTTCCTTCCTCAGACGAGCTTTATGGGGATGCTGACATCATTTTCCAACAGGCCTTTGGCACCTGCCCACACTGCCAAAAGTACCCAAACCTGGTTCAATGCCCATGGGATTACTGTGCTTGATTGGCCAGCAAACTCACCTGACCTGAACCCTATAGAGAATCTATGGGGCATTGCCAAGAGAAAGATGAGAGACATGAGACTGAGCAATACAGAAGAACTGAAGGCTGCTGATTTCATTTAATATTCTAATTTTCTGAGATTGTTAATTTGGGGTTTTCATTACTGAAATTTGATGAATTACTGAATTACTGAAATAAATGAACTTTTCCACGATATTCTAATTTTTCGAGTTTCACCTGTACTCTAGTACATTGGGAAAACAAACAGGTTGTTACAAAGAACCCATTAAGTCTCCACTGCACAGAAAATTGGCAACATAAAAATGGGCTTCAACGATCCATAATACAGATAAGGGAAAATGCAGGACAATATTTAGTGGGATCTGTCTATCTATCTATCTATCTATCTATCTATCTATCTATCTATCTATGGCAAAATTACGCCTTGATGTCAGCCAGATCAATAGCTTGTCCCCTATATGGTCAGCCTGTTTCATGTGAACTTAGAAATGGGAAGGGGATTTGCAGATGAAACCACTGGATTTGCTTTGCACCACACTTTGCAGAAATTTGACCCATCACTGATATATGTGTGTGTGTGTTAAACTGTGCTCCCTATTACGGTTCCTTTCAGAGTGATTGTTCAGTTATTTCATCCCCGAGTCAGTGTGGTACCTAGTAGAGCAATTAGACCAGGAGTATTGCTAACTGAATATCTGATCGTTCTTTATTGTGTGGCCTTGACTGACTCACTTAATTTCTCCATCTCTTTTCCGCTGCCTGTAAAAGAGGGATAATTACCCACTGTGCAGGGTTGTTTTAAGGATGAATGAGCTAACATTCTCTGCTTCAAGAGGAAATCTATTCTATAAATGGTGAAGACTAGTTGTATTAATTCCAAGGCAAAGCCCTCTATTGAGTTAATGGAACTATCTGTTATCGTGAAATCATTTCTTCCAACCCTGGGGTTATTGATGAAAGCTGTACATTTTTCAGGAGTCGGTTTTTCTGCAGGAGCAAGAATGAGAATCCACCATTACATGAAGGAGTGAGTGACTCCCTCTTTATCTGTCAGAAGCCTGGAAATGGCATTATAGCCCTTGTATGAGAACCAGGGGCCCAACTGAAAGTGGGACTGATCTGCTTTGTAGTCAGAAGCATCTGCGGGCCACTAGACTTGGTCTCAGAGTGATTGGTCTCAGATCTTCTTTCTGCTATCCTGACTGCCTCAGACCCCCAAATTAAGACCTCAGTCTCCATGACCTAGAAAAAGGTTTCATGCTCGCCCCAATATCAAATGCATAAAATACAAGTAAAGAAACGACCATACGAACATCTACCTGCTTTGTAAACACAAGCAAGGGCAACCCAGGAAGCCAAAGAACTTGACCCTCAAGTCTACAGGCGCCCCGTGATGGAGTGAGCTCCCGTTGCTCTGTCCCAGCTTCTGCCTACCTAGCAATTCGAAAGCACACCAGTGCAAGTAGATAAAGAGGTACCACTGTGGTGGGAAGGTAAGTGGTGTTTCCGTGTGCTCTGGCTTCCATCATGGTGTTCCATTGCATCAGAAGCAGTTTAGTCATGTTGGCCACATGCCCCGGAAAGCTGTGTGGGGACAAACGCTGGCTCCCTCGGCCTGGAAGTGAGATGAGAGCCGCAACCCCATAGTCACCTTTGGCTGGACTTAACCATCCAGGGGTCCTTTACCTTTCCTCTTTACCTTACTGGAAACCTATATTTATTGTGCTTCACATACCCTCCAACATTTCTCCAAAGAAAATAGGGATGTTCCATTTAATCACCATCAACAACATTTTTATTATTTGTACCCTGCCCATTTGACTGGGCTGCCCCAGCCACTCTGGGCAGCTTCCAACATAAAAAAAGCAGGAAACATTTTTTAAAAAACTCCAATGAAAATAGGGACGTCAGAAGGAAAAGCGGGACATTCCAGGATCAAATCAGAAACTGGGACGAACCTATTTACTTTGGAGAAATGCTGGAAGGTATGGAGTTATCAGCCACCAAGCCATCTGTAGGCAGCCCTGTATAGTGAATTTTAAAAAATGATAATGTTTTATGATGTTTTTACAGTATATATGTTGGAAGCTGCCCATAGTGGCTGGGACAACCCCATCAGATGGGTGTGTGTGAATAATAATAATAATAATAATAATAATAATAATAATAATAATATAGGACGTCCCAATTTTCATTAGAGAAATGCCGAAGGGTATGCTGCAAGTGTTCTCTTTGTTAGGTTTCTGTTATGCCACTGTGCAGTTCTTGGAGTCACAAGACTCTGTTGACATTCCAGACTGTTGGAAGTCTCATGGGAGACTGGAGACGGATGTTGAAGTTACTGGTTTCCTGTTTCTGTGTCCTGTTGTTTTCTGCCTCTCACAGAGAGCAGACACATATTCTTTTCTGTCTTGCGTAGTTAGAAATAAAATAGCAATGTAGCACATATTTCTGGCTCTTTCTGCTGATGTCTGAGTACTCTGTGCTTAGGTCATCGGAGGAGTGCCTGGATAAGGTTCCGAAGATATGGCCGGAGGAGTAGCCATTACAGCTTGGTCATAGGAGGCTCCGACACTCTTTCAGATGTCCATAGTGCAGTAATGTTAAGTAAACATCGCAGAACAACTACTAAAGCAGAATGATATGTGGATGTTCCAGTATAAATCCATCACTATTTCACTATTATTGCATTGGCGACATGTTACAGGATACACCTGCAAAACAACTACCAACTTCTTGATAGCTCAGTCGGTAGAGCATGAGATTCTTAATCTCAGGGTTGCGGGTTCGAGGCCCCCGTTGAGCAAAAAATATTCCTGCAACGCAGGGAGTGACGCTAGATCAGCCACGTGGTCCCACCTAACTCAATAATTCTAGGATTCTACGATGGCCGAAGGGAGACATTTGTCATGCAAGTGATCATTCTGACCAATGTAGTTTCCTCCCCCCCCCCCATCCCCAGCCCTTCACATTCCGAACCAACTGAAGATGTGAATGTGAAAACACTCGTAAGGATTGGCGCATAAAACAAAAGCAGCCGGCAATGCAGTGATTAATTTAACTGCAAGGCCTCGGTTCAAAGGGCGACACCACAAATGGAGTGAGGTTCTTGACCTGCTGATGTGCCGTGGATAACCTCATCAAGATGCTGGCACTAATTTTTCCCCGGGGAGCCACAGAACCATCATCATCTGCCCTGATTTGCACAGCTAAAGGCATCTAGAGGAAATTAATTAGTCCCACCGGTACTCTCTAAGGAATTTGAATTAAGGGAGTTTCAGGGTGGCAACTGGTCGCGTAAGAGCAGAAGGAGAAGGAACCAGCATTAACACACTCAGCAAATGGCATTCGAGAAACGCCGTAAATCAGGAGTGAGGAACCGACGGCTCTCCAGATGTTGCTCAGCTGCAATTTTCGTCTTGCCCACAAGCCATGCTTGCTAGGTTCGATGCCTTCATTTCCTTCCACTGCCCGCTTTAGCTGTTCCTTCCTTCTTCCTTTGGTATGTTATGCATCTCTTCTGGAGAATGTTTCATTGTTTGTGTTGCAATTTATACTAGTTAATTAGGCCCCAGCAGATTGAGCGGACGAGACCAATATTGGGTCCAACAGTCGAGAAGGTGGTTTCTGCCCATGCTGCAAAGGGCGACAGGTGAGGGCCATCAACCTGGGAAGGTAGCCTATCTAGGAGAAGCAGAAACTCTGATCCTGAACCTCTACTGCCTTGGGAGGTTCATCAGAAGGAAAGGCTAAGGAGTAAACCCTACACAAATCCGGAGGGGACAGTTGGATGGTGCCTTGTATGCCTCCTTCTGGCAATTCCTGCAGCCAAGCTGGTGCCAAATGTATCTGCTTCCCTTTGGACCACATCAGTGAGGCTGAGAGGAGCGTAGCAGCCACCGTGATCCCTCAAGCTCCCCTGCCACCCCCAACCCCTGGTGCCACCATGCTGCAGTACAGACCCCCATGGCAGCCTACAAGCCACCCCCCACGGTTTGACTTCACCTCTGGAGGTGCACTCCATTCTCTCTCGAGACAGATGGATGCCAGCAACAGTTCTGTCTTTGCTTTAAATGCTATTAAAATGGTGGTTGTTGTTGTTTTGCTTTCTCCATTGTTAATTTAGGAACATAGAAAGAAAGGTGCTCTGTAATGAGCCAAACCATTGGTCCATCCAGATCAGGACTGTCTACACTGACTGGAAGTGACTCTCCTGGGTTTTTGATCGGCGCCTCTCCCAGCTACCACAGTTCCCCATAACTTCCTTTCCTTACAGAAAATCAGGGGTGTGTGGGACCTATTCTGCATGAATGCCCTTTTCTTCACTTCCTCCTCTAATATTAATGTAATATAAGCCCATGCTTTAAGAGTTTGTACCCTTCCCCCCTCTCTCTCTTTGTGTGTAATAGTTCTGAAAACTTTCTAAAAGCATGAGGGGGATCAATAATTGATAACATCACTTCTTAGTTAAATATAGGAGCATTTTCTGGGCCCCGGGAGAAGCACAGCGCCATATTTAAGCTAACTTGTAATTTCCATTATAATTTGCTCTGTCTTTGTAATGTGCAAAGAACTAACATTTCATCTCCACAGTTCATGAGCCAGAACATACACCCTTGGGTGTTTAATATTAACCCATCTTCTTCTACTCAAAAAAAGAGAGAGCTAGTAATGGGGATTTTGTTTCATTTTCTATGTTCCCCCGCCCCGAAGAATCCCTGGAATTGTAGTATGATGAGGGATACTGGCAGTTGTGTTGGAAATGCCCCCGTACACAGGACCCTGGATAAAGGGTTTTCCTCTAGCCAGCCTTTTTACTGTGTATTCGTGATGTTTTGTGCTTAGGGTGGTATCAGGGCAGTTAAAAGTGCTAGCTCATCTGCAAAGCTAAGCAGGGTGCGGTATGGTTTCAAACTGGATGGGGGACTCGCATGTTGAGATGCCTGCATTGCAGGTGGGTTGCACTAAGATGTCGCTTAGGGTCCCTTCCATCTCTACATCTCTATGATTCTATGATTTCAATACTGTTTGTGCCTGCAAAAGTTTCAATGAGGAACGCCTGCCTAGTTTCAAATCAGTGCCTATTCTGTAACTTCCTACAGAAATCCCACGACTTTTCATATCTCAGTGCTCTCATTTTGTTGGTTGGTTCTGCCCCACTTTTGTGGTGCTATAGGCACACAGGAATTGGTGTTGCCTTCTTCTGAAAACTGTGTTGTTCAGGCAGGCCTTGTTTAATTATTTGTAGCATTTATATCCATTCTTTTTCCTGCAAGGAACTCAAGGAAGTGTACCTGGTCCTCCTCCTCTTCATTTAACCCCCACAACAACCCTGTGAGGTAGATTAGGCTGTGAGACAATGACTGGCCCAAGGTCACCCAGTGAGCTTCATGGCCAGTGGCGTAGCGTGGGGGGTGCAGGGGGGCCGGCTGCACCGGCCGCGACGTCGGGGGGGGGCGCTCGCACTCGCAGCTCTCTGCCCCTACCTGGCTCACTCACTCTCTCTCACTGCAGTGCTAGCTGTGCGAATCCGATCCGAGCCGCCGGGTCGCCGCCCACTGTGGAGGCGAGGGTGCCAGGCGTGCGGTGCGGTGCGGAGAGAGAGCGAGGGACTATCTGGGGGAGGGACAGTGCAGGGGGGGCGCAAATTACTTGCCTTGCCCCGGGTGCTGACAACCCACGCTACGCCACTGTTCATGGCCGAGTGGGGATTTGAACCCAAGTCTCCCAGGCCCTTGTCTTAACGCTATAACCACTGCACCACCCTGACTGTCTTTGCTCACCATCTGTCTTTGCAGTGTTGATTTCATGTTGCCAGCCACTATTTATTGAATTCTTTCTTATTCTTATTAAGAATTTGATGTATGCTGCCTTGCTGTATTCTGAAGAAAGTACAGTTCATAAAGATAATGCAAGAGTGCCCTTCATGATGGCAATAATAATAATAATAATAATAATAATAATAATAATAATAATAATAATAATAATTTATTATTTATACCCCGCCCATCTGGCTGGGTTTCCCCAGCCACTCTGGGCGGCTTCCAACAAAACACTAAAATACAATAACCTATTAAACATTTAAAGCTTCCCTAAAAAGGGCTGCCTTCAGATGTCTTCTAAAAGTTTGGTAGTTATTTTTCAATAATAAGTAGTTATTTTTCAATGATACAGTAATGCTGGGGAAGCGTCACAGAACAACTAATAACATGGAATGATGTGTAGATGCTGCAATATGAATCCACCACAAATGCACAATTATTGCATCAGTGACGAGTTGCAGAATACACCTGCAAAACAAACAAACAACTCCGCCAGTCTGGAAGAACGCATGGAATGTCTATTAAATAAGTTTAGGCTTGTGACGTAGAAATACCCTGCGTATCACGAGAACCTTGTAGAATCTGTCGCTTTCCTCTTCCACAGGTGCAAATCCTCCACAGGGACCTTTCCCACCCCAAGTTTACTCTACCTGAGCAATTTAGAGACTGCACGCTAGCAAATTTTGGCAGATTGGCCTGAAAGGCGAGGGAGGCGATGTTCCGACGTCTTCCTGATGGCTTTTTCCTTTCACCTCAGCACTTTCCTTCAGGTGACAACTCCTCCCTCCAATTAAGGGATAAAGAAAAATCCAGAGCGTTTGACCACGCTAGGCCGCCCAAGCCTAGCAAAGCAGGATTTGATGTGATTTGAAATTTGCTTTAATGTAGTCGCATTCCAAGCCTCCCTTTAAGATTGATTCGGCCTCTCCGAATGAGAAGAGAGCCCCCGGCAAATTGCTTGGGAAGCCGAGTGTGACATCTCTCCGCGCTCCTCTGCACAGCTTTTAGTGACCCTCGTACGCCTGCCTAAACAAACAGGCCCATGTGCCAAGCCAGCTATTAGCACGCAGCGCACAGAGAGGTTGTGGCGGGGCGTCAAGCAGGTTCCAGAGATTTCCCAGGCGAGCGCTTTGCCATCTGAGCCGCTGCGGCAAAGCTCCGATGGTTCGCACGGGCCGGGAGCGGATCCTTTCGCATCGTTGCCTGTGGCACTCTTCAGACGGAAGCTGGTCAGAAACAGGGAGACTGAAATCCCTAAGCCACTTCTCCAACCTTCTTCCTCAACCACAATTGTTTCCAAAGAGAGCTCGCATACCCTCAAAGTGTCCCTTTCTTCCAGGGACAGTCCTGGAACTACAAAAGCCATCCTGGCTTCTGATTTGATCCTGAAATGTCCTTATTTCCCCTGCCAGTGCCACCACTGGCAAGCTCAGGGAGAAGGATGTGCTGGCTCTTGTCCCAAGTGGTGGCAGCTGTGAGGGAACATCCTGTTGCCTTTCAATGGCCTTTCCATAGCCACATTTCTTCTGGATGAGACCAAAGGCCTGTCTTGTCCTGTGGCCCAGCAGTTGCCCCACAGGGAAGCATACATGAAGGGCATGGACCCCACAACTTGTATTTAGGGGAATGCTGCCTCTCTGATACTGGAAATGACCTACAACCTCTGTGCCTAGTAGCCAGTGTCAGCTGGTGCCGATTGAGACTGGTAGGGCAGAAAGAAGGGAGCCAAACGCTAGGTGGCGCCAGAGCAGGTGGCAGGCAGAGTCAACTACAGTGGTACCTCAGGTTACAGACGCTTCAGGTACAGACGCTTCAGGTTACAGACTCCGCTAACCCAGAAATAGGACCTCATGTTAAGAACTTTGCTTCAGGATGAGAACAGAAATTGTATGGTGGCGGCGCAGAGGCCTCAGGTACCTCAGGTTAAGAACAGTTTCAGGTTAAGAATGGACCTCCAGAATGAATTAAGTTCCTAACCTGAGGTACCACTGTATTTCCAGTTCTGTCTATTCCCCTTTCAGAGCTCCACAGGGGCAAACTAGGAACAGAGGAGAAATTGGATTCAGCTCGCACCTAATTCGCACATGACAAAACGCAGCCATCCTTTGAAATTCACCCTCCGGCAGCCTGAAGTGTACAGTCCAGGCACATGCTGTATCCTTGGCCTGCCAAAGACAGTCCCTAGCCAGTGTTTAGCATGAGCCATTAAAACGAAACGCTTCCCAAGGTCTCTTTTCAATGAACGTGTGAGCGTGCAAGTGTAGTAAAAGTGGCGAGAACATTGAAGCACCAGCAGTTGCTCCGAACCAGATTCCTAAGGGAATAATTTCAAGCCCTGCCTTGTAAGTCCTGGAAGAGTCCTTTCGTTTCACCCTTTTGACAACCCTCTTTCCACGTTCTCAAACTTTAAAATATTTTTAAACTGCATTTAATCTGCACATTCTCTAACTCCCCCCCCCCCACATGTGTTTTGTCCATATTCTAGAGGGAGGAAAGGGCTTATTGGAGACCCCCCCCCCCCGTTCCCTCCCCAGCCCCTTGTGTCATTTATTTCCTCTCCATGTTCCTCCGTTCTGCTCTGTGTGAGCCAGCAGCAATGTCACTGAAATTGACTCACATTCCCATCACTGAAGCGTGGGCACAAAACACTTTGGAGACCTGGAAGGCTAGTTGGCCTCAGCAAGTTTTGCTGCTCTTGCACGCAGCGCTCAGCAAAAACAACATGGCAAGAAAAGCGAGTGGGACAATATCATAGAATAGTTCGAAGGGGCCCTAAGGGTCATCTAGTCCAACTCGCTGCAATGCAGGAATCTCAGCTAAAGCATCCAGTGAAAGAGGCTGTTGTGTCTGGAGGGATGGAGAGCTGCGATCCAACTCTTGATTCCAGCAGGACATTTGTCTCGAGGCTTGTTCATACGTTACACTGAACACAGGTACAAGCTATCTCTGTGCATGGACAGAGTGTTTGTGCGAAAGACTGCACACTCGTTGGTTTGTACTGCAGGGCACCCAGGGACACTCGTCGAATGTTACATGTGAATAATTTCATGATTGCGCACAGCTCAACTATTTGTGCACACAGACTGTACTCTCGTTGGATGCAGGGTGTGAAGATCAGGGCCGGCCCATCCATGAGGCAGACTGAGGAAGCCACCTCAGCAGATGCGGATTTGGGGCAGTGCGACTGGTTCTGCCACACTGGGTGTCGATACCTGAAGGTGCGTCTCCACCCCCATCTTTCTGCCCAGACACTGAGGTCCAGTGCTGAGGGCCTTCTGGTGGTTCCCTCACTGCGAGAAGCCAAGTTACAGGGAACCAGGAAGAGTGCCTTCTCGGTAGTGGCATCTGCCCTGTGGAACGCCCTCCCACCAGATGTCAAAGAGAAAAACAAATACCAGACTTTTAGAAGACAGCCCTGTTTAGGGAAGTTTTAATGTTTAATAGACTATTGTATTTTAATATTCTGTTGAAAGCCGCCCAGAGTGGCTGGGGAAACCCAGCCAGATGGGCGGGGTATAAATAATAAATTGTTGTTGCTGTTGTTACTACTACTACTACTACTACTACTACTAACCTGGTGAACTGAGCAGAACAGAACGCGAGAGATGGGAGCATCAAAATTTGATCTCACACCGAAATTTGAAAGAGTGAAGTCCACCCCTGACCTCAGGTAGCAGGATTCACTCCATAAGAGTGCCCCTTCCGGCTGCTACCACCAGAAACGTGAGGAGAAGCGACTACGGAAGCTTCCGGTGAGATCTTGCAAGAGCCTCATGAGATTATGCAGAGTCCTCTCACGAGATCTTGTTGGAACCCAGAAGTCAAAGCGAAGTGACCCCAGTAAGTGAAGCTTCGGCAAGGGGCAGCAAGAAAGTGGGAGACGCTTTCTCGCTTCACCTCAGGTGGGAAAACAGGCGAGGCCACTCCAGCAAAGATCCAGGATGAAATCATTTGAGCCCTTTCACATTATGAAGAATGTGTGGGTGGACATGGGTGTGCATGTGTTCAGAAACTTTCACACATTTATAGATATGCGTATGAAGTCTCTTGAGATGTCAGGCATTGCAGAACATTAGAAGAAACTTGATGTATATCGAGATGTCAAGCATTACAGAACATTTGTAGCGGATGAGACCAAAGATTCGTTCTACTGCAGTATTCTGCCTCCTTCCTTGGAAAACAGTTGGCACCAGTTCTGGGTAGTTTGTAGTTTCAAAAAGGTTGACATTTGTTACTGCCTTGTGGATTCTCAATGCAGGCCCTGAATCCACTTGAAAATGTAACCTGAAACAACTCTAAACAGAGTACTAGGTGTAAAAAGAGGACAAATCAATATAGCTGCTCTTTCCTGTTGCAGTATGGTGCATTGGCTAGCAGGTGCAAAACTTTAGTATCGATATGAAAAATACCTGTCATTTCCTTTAAAAATGGAACACCAGAAAGCTTTTAGTTGCTTCTGTTTTGAAAAGCTGCTGTGTCCAATAGTTCAGCGGGGGACATTTTGGAACATACCAGTCCCAAGGCATATTTAAGGGTGGATGGAGACGCAGTCATGCTCAGTTTAAGTATATAGAGGGGCAAACGCTCCAATTCTGCTCCAAAATATATTGGCTTGGATCCAGACTAAGTCATCAGCAGTGTAGACTCAATGGGACTTAAGTTAGTCCCATACTAGCAGGCCTCATTGATTTCAGTGGTTCTCTTGTAAGCATGTATAGGGATGGATCTACACAAATGAAAAACCCCAGTATAAATAAGTCAGAAATTAGATCGTTATAACAAACAAACAAACAAACAAACAAACAAACAAACATCCTATGGAAAATTGCGTATAAAAATTTCCTGCTCTCTGCTGCCACCTGGTGCTGCATGTTTATACCACATTCAAATCATTGTTTCTTTGCTAATGTAGCTGAGTCCTAAGTCTGCATCCAACTCCATATATTTGCAAGGCTGCAGCAAAAATTCTATATTATTGAATAGTTCTGAACTCTAACGTCAGAATAAAGTTAGCAAACACTATTTAGGGATCTTTCAAAAATGAATTTTGAAACGAAAAAGAAAAACCAAGGAGCTAATTGCTATGCAACCCTTAAAGATCGCTCCTTTTTTTGCTATTAAGGCTTCCAATTCCAGACAGTCTCAGGAAATGATGTTTGGAGTCCACTCCAGTTAACTGTCGTCATGGAGATTCCAAGTTTGAAGCTATAAACTTAGTCTGACATGCATTTCTTCTATAATTACTGTTTCTGTACAGAGGCTTAATATAAAGCTTTGTCGTGCACATTTTTATATGGCGTTTTGAATGTATTTGATTTCGTTTGCTTTGGCCATGATATGATCTGCAGACTAATTCAATAAATTCCATTCAGTACGATACAAGTGATTCTTTCCCCCCCTTCCTTTCATTTTGTGGGGGCCAGTTTGCAGCATTCAAATGCTTACTGTGCGATTTTTGAATCCTTGCTCCCGAGTACTCAGAAAAACAAGCTGCCAGGACTCGTGGGGGCAAATGTTTTGGACAGCATCCACAATAGTTTACTGAGCTCAAAGTGGGAAATAAGAAGAAGAAGAAGAAGAAGAGGAGTTTGGATTTGATATCCCGCCTTTCACTCCCTTTAAGGAGTCTCAAAGCGGCTAACATTCTCCTTTCCCTTCCTCCCTCACAACAAACACTCCGTGAGGTGAGTGGGGCTGAGAGACTTCAAAGAAGTGTGACTGGCCCAAGATCACCCAGCAGCTGCATGTGGAGGAGCGGAGACGCGAACCCGGTTCCCCAGATTGCAAGACTACCACTCTTAACCACTACACCACACTGGCTCTCAAATAGAAATTCTAGGCCAGAAGCAGGAAAACTCAGGCCCAGGGCCCTAAATGTAGCCCTGAAGTCTTCATTATCTTGCCCTCTGGACTCTCCCTGGGCCATGTTCTTCTTCCAGTGAATCCTGATCCACACCCTCCTTGAGAACGTGTCTTTGAACTTATGGTGCCTCTCAGTTTGCCTGGATGGAGAGAGCTTTCTGTATGGGAGCTGGAGGGTGCCATTTTGGCTCCTCAGTCCCTAAGCTAAGTAGCTAAAATTGAAACCCTGCATGTCGCTAATACCCCTTTAAATCCGTCCCAGCCAAGCTCAACAACGTAACTTGTGGTAGCAAATCCCATAAATCGATGGCATGCACAGATAAAGGGATGGCTCTAGACATATTCATGCTTGGAACAGATCCATTGAACTCAGTTGGGCTTTGCTTACCCCTGACTTGCTTAAGTCCCATTGATTTTGTTGACAGGAGCGAGCCAGCAGGAAACCAAACTGAGCAAGCTGACGTTAACTCTTTCTTAGCAAAAACAGGATCTGCCCAGCAGTGTCAGGCCTAGTGAGCACAGCAACTCGTCTCTGGCAGGTCTTGCCCAAATGAAGCAGTTGTGGAGGCTGAAGGTCTTCACCTCTCCACAGCCATCTAAATCCCCTCCTTTCCAAAGTTTTCCCCAAGCAATCTGAGACTGTGCCTGTTAAGTTGTGGGTGAACATATCAGACGACACAGCGATTCTCCAAACAGCTCTTGTTTATTCACAGGTCAGAACAGAACTGAACTGAAGAGCTCAGTCAGCCTGCTTATATAGAGCTCCAGGAAAGATGGGGAGGGGATCAAGTTGATTCCAAGCCAAAGGCCAGGGGGAACAGCTCTGTCTTACAGGCCTTGCGGAAAGAAATCAGATCCTGCAGGGCCCTGGTCTCATGAGACAGAGAGTTCCACCAGGCCGGAGCCAGTGTTGAAAAGGCCCTGGCTCTGGTTGAGGCTAATCTGACTTCCTTAGGGCCTCTAGGGTGTTGCTATTTATGGTCCTTAAGGTCCTCCGTGGGGCATACGGGAGAGGTGGTCCCATAGATACGAGGGTCCTAGGTCCTGATTACCTCTTCAGCTTCCAACACCTCCTCTCCCAGTGTTCTCTCTCTCCATCATCCCACCACCACACCCTGGGCTCTGAATCTTCTTCACTTGGGGGTTCCCAAGCTGGTTTGTCCCACCATTCCTCTGCGTCCAACCAGTCCATGAAACAAACACACACGTGTATCAAATATTTAAAACAATGAGATATATTTATCTAGTCCCAAGTAGGCAAGGGCTGTAGCTCAGTAGCAGATCATCTGCTTTGCATGCAAAAGGTCATGGGTTTGAACCCCAGCACATCTCCAGGTAAGGAAAGACTTCCTGTCTGAAACACTGGAGAGCCACTTCCGGTCAGGGTAGGCGCTGCTGAGCTCTATCTAGGTGGACCAAAATCCTGACTCAGTACAGTGGTGCCTCGCAAGACGAAATTAATTCGTTCCGCGAGTCTCTTCGTCTAGCGATTTTTTCGTCTTGCGAAGCAACCCTATTAGCGGCTTAGCGGATTAGCGCTATTAGCGGCTTAGCGGCTATTAGCGGCTATTAAAGGCTTAAGGGATTAGCGGATTAGCTGCTAAAAGGCTATTAGCGGTTTAGCGGCTTAGAAAAAGGGGTTGGGGAGCGGAAAAAAATCTCAAGACTCGCAAGACATTTTCGTCTTGCGAAGCAAGCCCATAGGGAAATTCGTCCTGCGAAGCGCATTGAAAAACGGAAAACCCTTTCGTCTAGCGGGTTTTCCGTCTTGCGAGGCATTCGTCTTGCGGGGCACCACTGTATAAGTTTATGTGCTTCTCATTAGGGCAGACACACCTGATGCTAAAAAGTGCTAGAGGTTATTTCCAGAAAGCTAGGGGTCCATGCTACCATTACCGTCTCCACCTCTCAACGTGGCCTCCCACTGTACGGTGTTGACTGTGCGATACTTCACTCCAGACTTGATAGCACCCTTCAAGGGGCTTGCTAGGCACCAATTGCCTACTCCCACTGAGGCTCACACGTAATGAATGGCTCCTTTAGGGCTCTGGCGTGCTGAGCATGTTCTGTTGATTCCTTTGGCTGGTTTGATTGAAACAGTGTGACTCCTTTTCTCAGGCTGAAGGGAGAGCGATGCTCAGGAGGCTCTTGGGAAACCGAGAGATCTAGCGAAGAAAGCAATGAAGCAGGCAGGAAAATGTAGCAGCAGAGCCAAAGATTTTTAAAAAGAAGGTTTTAAACAAAAATACAAAATGAGAGTTAGGAAGGCACATGCTCAGATTATAGGACACGTTATGCCAGGAAATCCAGAAGAAATTGGGATGGTGGGAGGTTTCCCCACACTGATAATTCACCCAGAATGAGCTGTGTTTAAACAAGGCCATGCAAAAAATCATAGCATTGGCATGTGCTCTTCAAGATGCGCTTAGTTAGCTCTCTTTCAAGAACATACAGTTTGGTTCAGGGCTCACATGGCGACGAGTCTATTAAGCTGGACAACATGCTTGCTGGCATGCTGTGGTGATAATGGGAAAGGAAGCACAAAGCAAAGTCGTGTCTCTTTCTAGAAAACAGAGGCTGGAAGAGGTGCATATGCTGCAGACATGGTAGAGTCCTGAATGGTGGCTGGACTGTACCACTTCAGTAGATTAGCCAAAATGCTGAGTTCCGTCACGTGCAAGTTGTGCAAACTCTGTGGATCTCTAAGTGTGCCAGTATCTGTTGGCATCGGTTGCTGTGATGTTCCGGCTGAAGAAAGCTTATGAAGCTCCTGAACGATCAACCAGAAGGGAGAGAACATGCCAGTTGGGCATGTGTCTCTGCCAGGGTCCTACTTGAGTGTAGGCTGAACTCATGAATCCTGTCCATAATTTACAGCAGGCAGTGAGATGCATAGCACAAGATCAAAACAACACTGGATGCGATGAATGCAGGGCAAAACAGAAAACAGTGCCTTCTTTCACCTCTACCTCAGGCAGCAAAACGTCTCAGGCTACCCTCCTCTCCAAGAATGCCCAGAACCTTTTCCCTTCCCCGCTGAGCACGGCTGAATGATCAGAGGAAGACCCACATATCTGGTGTTGTGCAAGTGGAGAGGAAGGGGTTGCGCACCACAGGCCGTTGCTTATAGCCTGCCTAGAATCCCCACACTGTTTGTTTTACAAATAAAACACGGTGGCCAATATAAGCATCTTGGCAGGCTGACTTATAAAGCTATTATAATCCGAAGGAGATGAGCTTGTAAGGATGTTTGGAAAGCAGAGGATGCCTCCTCAGGTGCAGGGGAGGCTGGTTCAGGCTTTGACGGTGACAGCAAAATGCGCTGTTGGAAGAAAGAGACAGAGCGCAAGGCACTCCACACACCCACTTTCCCCACGGGGGTTATTGCTCCTTCGTGTAGGAGTTGGAATATTGCTAGTGATTTTCCTGGCTTAGAGACAGAAGAATCGCAAGAGGCAACAGGCATGGAGGAGGAGCTTGGTTGGTAGCTGTAATGGTTCTAGGGGTTGCTCGTGCGTAAGCTTGCCCCAACCTCTGGCTGGGTTACCTGTTCGGGCAGCCACTCGCCCGTGACTGTCTCAATCGCTGGCAGAATCCGTCAGTGGGCGTTTCTTAAACTTCTTCCAGCAAAGAAGCTCTTTGACGCCAAGTCTCCGCCTACTCTCCCTGCGCGGAAGCCTTCTGCGCAAGGAGGGCGTAGGCAGCGGAGGACCCTTCCTCTCCCCGCTGGTCCCTGGCAAGGAATCATGGGACCACCTCGCCGATTCCCCCATCTGCCCCCCTTCTCCACTGGAGCTACGTTGATTCTCTTCCCCAGAAGACGGGCTGCCTCTCCCACTCCCGGGACGCTCTCTGGGATCCCTTTGGAGCTTGCGCTCTCCCTCGGACACTGATGGCAGTTCCCTGACAGTAGCCATAAAAAAAAAGGCCTGCTGAAATGATAGGCCCCCACTCAACAAAACATTACGTTTCCGAGCACAATTCAAAGTGTTGGTGCTGACCTTTAAAGCCCTAAACGGCCTTGGTCCAGTATATCTGAAGGAGTGTCTCCACCCTCATCGTTCTGCCCGGACACTGAGGTGCAGCGCCGAGGGCCTTCTGGTGGTTCCATCACTGCGAGAAGCCAAGTTACAGGGAACTAGGCAGAGGGCCTTCTCGGTAGTGGCTCCCTCCCTGTGGAACACTCTCCCACCAGAACAACTACCAGACTTTTAGACGACATCAGAAGGCAGCCCTGTTCAGGGAAGCTTTTAATGTTTGATGCATTACTGTATTTTAATATTGTGTTGGAAGCTGCCCAGAGTGGCTGGGAAAACCCAGCCAGATGGGCGGGCTATAAATAATAATAATAATAATAATAATAATAATAATAATAATAATAATAATTACTACTACTACTACTACTACTACTACTACTACTACTATATATCCCTCTGCGTAACCCATATCTCTGGCATCTCTGAAGAGGGCCTCAAAATGAGTTTGGATCTGTGGATGTTATTCCACCGAGGCCACATTCACACGACTCGTTCTAAAGCACCAAGAGTCAAACAGTCATGGCTTCCCCTAAAGGATCCTGGGAAATATAATCCATTAAGGATTGTTCGGAGACCCCTATTCCCCCGCCAAAGCTGTAATACCCAGAGAGGTTTAACAAACAACCCTTTCCCCCAAGGAACTCTGGGAAATGGAGCTCTGAGGGGGGAACAGGGGTCTCCTAACAACGCCCTCCACAAACTGCATCTCCCAGAATTCTTTGGGGGAAGCCACAACTGTTGGAAATGGCATCGTAGTGCTTCAAACGTGCGCTGTGAATGTGGCCCAAGTTTTCCTCAGAGCAGAATGGACACGACCATGCTTGTGGTGAAGAAATGGGCAGAGGCAGTGCGTCTAAGACTCGCCGTGCAGTTTCACAATGGCCAGGGGAAAGAGTGGCTTTTTTGAGAACAAAAAATGAATAATAATAGCAAAGACGAGGCACGGTATAATCATTGAGGTGAGAGGAATGCAGCCTCTGAAGTGATTTGCAGCTGGATCCACTTCTTCCCTGCCACAGACTGGGCTTTCGGACACATGGACTGAGCCGAGCATGCAAGCCTCTGGGCAGGGATGGTGGTGGTTCAGGAATTCAATGACCATGCATGGCAGGAGGGCTATAATTTCCCTTTACTGCCTCCTATCTGAAGATTCGGTGCTTCCTTCTGACCCCAGGGCCTTGTGCTTTGGCTGCCCACTCCCAACAAATCTGATTTGCCACAAATAGAAACTGAGTGACATTGCAGCTGACTCTGGATATTTGAGTTATACTGTATCCTGTCTTGCTCAGAGGAGATCCAGTGGAATTAATGGATGTGGCTGGCTTTCTCCCATTCATTTCAGTGGGTCTACTCTGAGTAGGACTTAGTTTCAAGACGATCCATTGGCGTTCGCATTTCTGCAGTTCATAGAAATGCAGAGTTGGAAGGGACCCCGAGGGTCATCTAGTCCAACCCTCTGCAATGCAGGAAAGTTTTGCCCAACGTGGGGCTCGAACCCACAACCCTGAGATTAAGAGCTATCAGCTAATGTTCAAATCGAAAACATGGATTGGGCAGAAAGCATCTTCCATTTCAAGTTGGGCATCTTTCAATTTCCGTTCCACGCTTACAAATGCGCACGAGCGTTGCATCCCAGACCATAAGGAATCCTCAGTGTCACTTATGATAATGCGCTGTGTGGCAAAAATGTGCATGGCACATCTATTTATTTTTAATTTATTAGCATATTACAAAAGCCAATTTATTCCGGGCAATTTAATATAGTTCATTGACCCGGCTCAAGAACAACCTGGTTAAAAGGTTGTTACCGAGACAGGACAGCTGCTTCACCTTTCCTTTATTCTGGGATGTGATAAACTCTAAGAACCACTTAATAGGAAATATTTTTGTACTCTGGTAGGGTACCAGACTGCAAATGATGTGCATTCACCATCAGCTGTGTTCATTCAACACTGAAAGCATTCTAACACTTCAGGTGCTGTTGACATTGACTAGGCTCAAGGTGGGGTGGATTTTGGTAATATGGTGCCCCCTCCCCCCAATTCCCCCCCCCCCAATAGTTCCTTTGGGTGCAGTTGCCTTTTAATGGATTTTCTCCATAACAACCTGTATAATATATCTTTATATACTATAAAGAGAGGCAGAGATGAGTTAGGCTGGTGAAAAGTCCTGGGTACCTCCCCCTCCTGCTGTGATGAACTCCTCTCCTCGCATATCTCCCAGAACCAGAAGAGGCATGAAATGGGTGGGAGAGAGGTTGACTGTGTGCAGGCACAGTATCCGATTGCTTGGAAAAAGCCATTGTCATGAACTGGCAGGACTTTGGGGAGGAGAAAGAGGATCCTGGTGAGAAGTGCAGCTGGGAGCAGGTCACACAGGAGCAAGCTGTCTAGGCAGTACTCACAGGTGTGCCTGCGAATACTTTCTTTATCCT
The DNA here is from genome assembly GCF_965153285.1 of Podarcis tiliguerta. Classification (NCBI taxonomy): domain Eukaryota; kingdom Metazoa; phylum Chordata; class Lepidosauria; order Squamata; family Lacertidae; genus Podarcis; species Podarcis tiliguerta. The sequence continues at coordinate 16,423,148 of NC_139540.1, read as the reverse complement.
GAGCAAACCGTTTTGTATGACTGGCTTTTTGGACTGATGAAGCGTGTAGCAAAACCTGTAATATATCCAGAGAACAGGTCTCCTTTTGCCCACTTGCGTTATTTTCACCAAGGTGGTGGCTTTGATTTGCCTTCCTGTGATTGATCCATGCATACGGCTTTGTGTTTCCAACTCAAGACCCATTGAAGAACATCTCATCCAGTTCAATCTTTGAAAAACAGCTTTGAAAAACTTTTTCATATTCTCCAGTGTGCTACCCTTGCCGTTGTGGCGGCACGGGGTTGCCGTTCTGTGATGGACTTGCGCTACTTGTTGAACGGTTCATTTATCCAGTCTGCATAACGTTTACTGCACATGTAACTTGTTAAGATGTTGTTGCTTAGTCGTTTAGTTGTGTCCAACTCTTCGTGACCCCATGGACCAGAGCACACCAGGCACTCCTGTCTTCCACTGCCTCCCGCAGTTTTGTCAGACTCATGCTCGTAGCTTTGCGAACACTGTCCAACCACCTCGTCCTCTGTCGTCCCCTTCTCCTTGTTCCCTCAATCTTTCCCACCATCAAGGTCTTTTCCAGGGAGTCTTCTCTTCTCTTGTGATGGCCAAAGTATTGGAGCCTCAGCTTCAGGATCTGTCCTTCCAGTGAGCACTCAGGGCTGATTTCCTTTAGAATGGATAGGTTTGATCTTCTTGCAGTTCATGGGACTCTCAAAAGCACCATAATTCAAAAGCATCAATTCTTCGGCGATCAGCCTTCTTTATGGTCCAGCTCTCACTTCTTGTTAAGACACAGTTGTACATTTATCCACTCCATGTTTACAGTATCTCCTGGCTTTGTCTTGCACATGGCACCTTAGTATGTTTGTTGTTTGAATGGTTACAAGTCTATCTCTATTCTAGCTATTATTCCAGCAAATTTGGTTTTCTACTTATAAGCCAGTTTGTGGTGTTGTTGTTTTGTTGTATTATTATTACTGTCACCACATTTGATACTTTGTGTAGATACTACACAGTACTCACAGGATGACAGAGGATAATGAGGGGACAGGGGGCAGTTCACAGGAAGCTGAGCAGTGGGACCCCCTCGCCAGAGAGACCCTCATCCCCACAAACACAGCGGGTCCTGAGACTTAGGGAACAGTGGGCAGGGCACTCCAGGAATCAGAGGCAGGCCAGGGCCTGCAGCCTAGTTCGCTAGCTGCCCAGGTGGGGAAGGAGGCATGTGATTCCTCAGGTGGGGCAAACTGAGAGCAGGTGAGGCTCACATGCCACATCAAGCCCAGATGCTGCAATCAGCAGACACAATGTAAGAAGAAAGCAGGGATCAGGTACTGTGTCTGCTCAACTGGCCATGTTGGGGAAGCTCATCTGGTATTTTCCTTGGACCTTCACAGGTTTCTACTTCGGGATTGACTCCAGACTGTGTCCTGACTGATGAACCTTGGCTTATTTAGACTGTGTTTCCTGATCTTTGGACTTCACTTGTGAAGATTGGCCTCTGGACTTGGAACTTCGTCTGGGCACACCATCTGTCTGCCAGGTAGGCCAGGGGGTCCGGACAGCCATGAAGAGGAGGGGGCTTAGACAGCTGTGACGAGGTGGGGACTTTCAGTCTCAGCAACTGATTTTCCTGGAGTCAGACCGCCAGGAATGAGCTGCTCTGCTCATTAGGCCTGGCAACCGACCAAATCTGTGGAGATCATGTTTTTGCTAACTCCAGCTTTGAACTGTGCGATTGCAGACCATCGCGCTTCTGTGGCAATAATAACAGTGGCAAACACTTGTATTCGAAGGCAGTATCCAGCTGAATAAATCTCTTAGCGCTAGGATTTCCGCTTGTGCAGTAGAACTTCTCCTCTCTCCTTTCCCCGCGCAGCCCCTGAGCCTTTCACAAATCTGGTCCAGAAGGTTGAGAGAACCCTCAGAACAGATTTAGGAGTGTGCATGGGGAGGAGAGAGGGAGGGGAAGTTCATTTGCACAGCCAACAGCCCTTGTGATATCTATATAACTGCCTTAAGTTTTCTGCCTGCACAACAGAGTATCTTCTCTCTCTGCACACCATCTGCATACCCTCAAATCTGCTCAGGAGCTTTCTCCCAACCCACTGGAGAAAATCTATGGGTGCTACAGGGTTATCCAGGAGAGAAGCGGGAGGGGAGATTTTGTTGCGTGAACAGAAGTCATTCCACTCACCTGATGACTTGGGCTGAATCTACACATATGTAAAAATACTTTAGAACAAAAACGTTTTAAAATATATATTGAATTTACTATTAGCTCACCATCACTATCTTGTGTCACATAATGCACTTAAAACGTTATATTTGCAACTGTGTGGCTGAGTCCTTAGCTGAATCCAACCAATTAATGGTAGTTATGAGTCATAGGGATGTGGGTGGCGCTGTGGGTAAAAGCCTCAGCGCCTAGGGCTTGCCGATCGAAAGGTCGGCGGTTCAAATCCCCGTGGCGGGGTGCGCTCCTGTTGTTTGGTCCCAGCGCAAGTAGATAAATAGGGACCGCTTACTAGCGGGAAGGTAAACGGCGTTTCCGTGTGCGGCTCTGGCTCGCCAGAGCAGCTTCGTCACGCTGGCCACGTGACCCGGAAGTGTCTCCGGACAGCGCTGGCCCCCGGCCTCTTGAGTGAGATGGGCGCACAACCCTAGAGTCTGTCAAGACTGGCCCGTACGGGCAGGGGTACCTTTACCTTTATCTTTATGAGTCATAGACTCATGGAATTGGAAGGGAACCACAAGAATCATCTTGTCCAACCCCTGCGATGGAGGAATCCAACATGGGGCTCGAAATCATGACCTTTGAGATTAAGAGTCTTGTGCTCTACCAACTGAGCTGGCTGGCCTCTTCACCCCACCCCCTCAAGACCAGGAAGCCCGGAGCCTAAAACAATGTGACTGTACCACTGTACCACGTGAGTCGTGGGCAAGCCCAAACAGGCCCAGCTAACTGCCCCACATAAATTGAAATGCTCCTTTCTGACCAGCTCGAGAAAATACCCCAGAATCCTTCACGGTATTTCTGGATCACGGCCTGGAAGGGGGAGCTGCATGCAGGGATCAAGAATCTCCTCAGCGGCGGCAGGTGTTTGTGTCTGGCTGTTCTGGTTTCAGATATGAGTTCCTGTGTTGTGTGTCTGTGTGAGGGATATGGATTTATTTCAAGATTCTGTTTTTTTGCTGCTGCTTTTTTTAAAAAAAACCACACCCAACAACTCGGTGTTGTATTATCTTAATTGCTTGCATAAAAATAAACACAACAGCTGTTAATTAATGAATTACGGAAGTGTGGGAAAGAGCTGAAATGAAGACAGATACAATACAGAGCATGACATAACAATTATAAATTTGTGGGGGGGGGGGGCAGAGTTAAGATGCCGAATGAGCAAAGCTGTACCGTGAGACTGCTTCAAAATCTACATTCCTCATCCCTGGGATAGCTCAGTCGGTAGAGCATGAGACTCTTAATCTTGGGGCTGAGGGTTTGAGCCCCACGTAAGGTGAAAGATTCCTGCACTCAGGGGTGTTGGACTAGAAGGGACCTCGTGGTCCCTTCAATCTTTACAATTCTACGATTCCATGAAGACACATAAAATGGCTGAGCTGTCCATGAAAGCCAAGAAGCTGGGTCTCCTCTTCCTCCACAGAACCAGTGGCATAGCGTGGGTTGTCAGCACCCGGGGCAAGGCAAGTAATTTGCGCCCCCCCCCCCGCTGCACTGTCCCTCCCCCAGATAGTCCCTCGCTCTCTCTCCGCACCGCACCGCACCGCACGCCTGGCACCCTCCCCTCCACAGTGGGTGGCGACCCGGCGGCTCGGATCAGATTCGCACAGCCAGCACTGCAGTGAGAGAGAGTGAGTGAGCCAGGTAGGGGCAGAGAGCTGCGAGTTCAAGCGCCCCCCCCCCCGATGTTGCGCCCGGTGCGGCCGGCCCCCCCATGCACCCCCCACGCTACGCCACTGCACAGAACACATAAAAAATTATTATATTGAGTCAGGCTGGCCATTGGTCTTTCTGGAATTATATTTTCGCCTTCTGGAGTTGTATGTTGAAATTAGGTTTTGTTTTATTTATTGCATTCCTTTCCTGCCTTTTTTTCCCCTCCCAAGAAGCTCAAGAGGGCCTGCTTGGTTTTTCCTATCTCTTTGTTTAATCTGCGCAACAACCCTGCGTGGTAGGTTAGGCTCACAGGCAGTGACTGGGCCAATGAAAGTGCACTCATAACAAGATCAATCCTAGGGCTTGTGTGAACAAAATGTCAGATGTGTTGCTACTTTCAAAGCCTGGGCAACTTGGCTTGGCCAGGATGGGCGGGGCATGTGTGGTCAGATTCGTGTGTTTTTTTGGGGGGGGGGTGTCATATGGATACTGTTTTATTCTCACTCCCCTGCTCCCTAATGGTTCAAACAGAGTGAAATTCAATCTCCTATGAACATAGGAGACAGAGGGACAGAGCCTTATACCAGTTTGGACCACTGGTCTTCCGCCTCAGTATTATCAACATGAACAGGGACTTTTCCAGGGTTTCTTGCAGGTTTTTTCCCTAGTCCTATTGTAGAGATGTCAGGAATTCATCCTGGATGTGCTCTGCCCATCCCTAGGTAAAGGTAAAGGGACCCCTGACCATTAGGTCCAGTTGTGACTGACTCTGGGGTTGCGGCACTCATCTCGCTTTATTGGCTGAGGGAGCCGGCGTACAGCTTCCGGGTCATGAGGCCAGCATGACTAAGCCGCTTCTGGCGAACCAGAGCAGCGCACAGAAACACCATTTACCTTCCTGCCGGAGTGGTACCTATTTATCTACTTGCACTTGGATGTGCTTTCGAACTGCTAGGTTGGCAGGAGCACGGACCGAGCAACGGGAGCTCACCTCATCGCGGGGATTCGAACTGCCGACCTTCTGATCGGCAAGTCCTAGGCTCTGTGGTTTAACCCACAGCGCCACCTGCATCCCCTTCCCTTCCCTAGGAAGGTCTAATTTCAGGGTCCATCACTGGCTTCAAGCAATAGCTCTATGCCTTGGAGCAATTCAGGGGCATCACAGAGAATTTCTTTGCCCTGGTTCACTCCCTGGCATTGCCAAGTAGGCATGGGAAATAATCTAGTCTGAACCCCCCCCCCCCAAAGTTGCTGCCAGACAGTTTAGACAACACTGGGTTAAAGAGACAAATAATCTGACTTGTTATGAAGCAAGCTTCCTGTGTTCCTAACCTGAATCTTTTATTTAGGGGGAAATTGTTTCGCCCTGTATCCTACTTTTGCGTTATTTGAAATTAAAAAGGAAAAGAGCAATTACGAGAAGTTAATAATAAGCACAGTTTGACAGAATGATGCATTATTCCAAGGTTGTTTGGGTGTTGCTTTTTAAAATGGCTCTTAAAGGGCTTTGCATGATTTCTTTAACAAGCAATATGCTTGTTAAACAAGGAAATGTATAAAACGGTGGGGTGGAGGAAACTTACAGCCCTCAGAACTTTGTGGGACTCCATATCCCATATGCCCCAGCCAGCAGGGACTAAGGGTCAAAGTTAATGGGAGATGTAGTCAACCATCACTTGGGGCCAAGGCATCTAAAGGCCCACTTTCTCATGTATGAAATCAGCTCAGCCCCTCTGCCCATTCGTTGACACCTTTCATCAAGGTCTTTAACCACCATCCAGGTGTCTCTCCATCTTGAGAAGTTAGGTGGGTGGGATCTGGGAAAGGGGCCTTTGCCCTTGGCCTCTTTTGAACCTCAGGCCAAGTCTGTCCTGCTTGCCTGCAGTTTGAACTGTAAATGCTTTTGTTGTTGTTGTTGTTTAGTTGTTTAGTCGTGTCCGACTCTTCGTGACCCCATGGACCAGAGCACGCCAGGCACTGTCTTCCACTGCCTCCCGCAGTTTGGTCAAACTCATGCTGGTAGCTTTGAGAACGCTGTCCAACCATCTCGTCCTCTGTCGTCCCCTTCTCCTTGTGCCCTCCATCTTTCCCAACATCAGGGTCTTTTCCAGGGAGTCTTCTCCTCTCATGAGATGGCCAAAGTATTGGAGCCTCAGCTTCAGGATCTGTCCTTCCAGTGAGCACTCAGGGCTGATTTCCTTCAGAATGGAGAGGTTTGATCTTCTTGCAGTCCATGGGACTCTGAAGAGTTTCCTCCAAAACAAGAATTCAAAAGCATCCATTCTTCGGCAATCAGCCTTCTTTATGGTCCAGCTCTCACTTCCATACATCACTACTGGGAAAACCGTGGCTTTAACTATATGGACCTTTGTTGGCAAGGTGATGTCTGTGCTTTATAAGATACTTTACCAATCATTAATTTCTTACGTTATGCCCTTGCTGCCATTTCAATTATTAGTCAAAGGGTTTGACGCTCAGAGAAGCTCTTCCCTGCTTGGGTGTAATTATTGTAGGTAATACAGACGGTGGTTTAAACATTGTTTTGGAAGGTCAGCTAAAAAGATGTACGTAGGTTTTGTTGCAATAAATCCCCAGAAAGACCTTTCTGCCTATTTCTTAATAAAAGTGGTAGTGGATTTGGTGTCAGTTTGAAAGCTGGTTATCCTAGCCTCACACTTCCATGATAAAAGCACCCCAGAGTGGTCTATGAGTTAAAAAACATGTACTGTTAAGAGCGAGTAGAATTATTTCATGATCTTCATGGTAGATAGCTACCTTCCCAGCAGCTTTGTATCAGACACATCAAGATAAAATCTTTACAAAAAGTTAAATATTAACTTTTAGGGTGGGGGGACGTTATGATAATATTAAAACTGGAATGAGAAATGGACACGCTATCAGGAGATTGCCAAATGCTTACAAGGCAAGCCAGTAACTCCCTGATCTTGGACACTTGCCATTCGTTTTCTGCCTATTCCCCGGCGAACAGCCCTCCTTCAGAAATGAACTGCATTCAAACTGAATCCATGCAAGGAGTATTTAGAAATGAGTTCAACGACAAAAAATGCATCAACCTCCCCCAGCTGGTAACTCCTTCGTTTCACTTCATGGAAATTGATTCAAGCTTGGTGTTTCATTCGAGGCTGGTCCTTAGATGTAAGGTAAAGGTAAAAGACCCCTGGACGGTTAAGTCCAGTCAAAGGCAACAATGGAGTTGCGGTGCTCATCTTTCAGGCCGAGGGAGCCGGCGTTTGTCCACAGTCAGCTTTCTGGAGCATGTGGCTGGCATGACTAAACTGCTTCTGGCACAACGGGACAGCGTGATGGAAACCAGAATGCATGGAAACACAGTTTACCTTCCCGCTGCAGTGGTACCTATTTATCTACTTGCACTGGCGTGCTTTCGAACTGCTAGGTGGGCAGGAGCTGCGCCAGAGTAACAGGAGCTCACCCCGTTGTGTGGATTCGAACTGCCAACCTTCTGATTGGCAAGCCCAAGAGGCTTAGTGGTTTAGACCACAGTGCCACCCGCATCCCCTTTTAGATGTAGGATGGCCTACATCTAAAGGAAGAAATGCATCGCGAAAAGAGGGTGGAAGAGATGGTTCATTTGCATAAAATTTGCATTTGCTAGTTCATATTCCTAGATGCAAATATAGAAATGGTTATGATAAATAGACAGTACAATACACCTGACCATACTGGGAAAAACGAATGAGCTGGTCTCTGCCCATTCAGTCTTGCTTAACTGCTGATAGTCACCTTAAGACCCCAGTTTCTCATCCTTACCTTTCATCCAGACTTGGACAGAGAGTTCTTCAAAGGAAGGACACCTTCAAAACAGGCTCCCAAGAGCCTTTCAAGCAGAGGACTTAGATGTGTAGAAATGATCCACACATAAAATATAACACAGTGGGCAAACAAACTCTAAGCTAACTGGACTCGGAGGCAATTATTTTGGAATATGATGTCTTAGGTTTGAGTAGTGGCACTTCAAACTTTGAGGTGGAAGTCAAGGGGTTTTATTGCTTTCTTTTACAAGTCCTATTACAGGCAACTCCCCATTTACGTGCATTCAAGGCACACGCAACTGCACACATGCACATCACCGCGAACCCAGAAGTGGCATGAAAAGGGGCAGAAACAGCCCTAATTCCCCACCCCATGTATTTAGTCGTCTGGAACCTCGTGAGTTGGAAAACCATTCCATTGGCAAAAATTGCCACACACAATTAAAAAAGGAGAATTACTTTTCTTTGAAACCGAACATGCACAAAGCTACACAAAAGGGTTTCTTTGTGTGCAGCCCAAGTTGAACAGCTCTGCAAAGCACACAAGAGCGAGGGATGTGTTGAATGGAGGGCAGCTCGGTCTCTAAGCTCCGTGCTAGAGCTCTCCATACAATCCGGATCCGCCCTGCCACATAAACCAACCAGATCGCCAACGTGCCCCACGGCTGCAAGCCTCTTTCCCTCTAATGGGGACACTGCCGGCTGGAGGCCTTTAGAATGGGGATATTTGCTTGGGAGCAAATTCCTGAATCTGGGGCAGCCTTTTCCAAGGTTGTCTGTGAGACGCATACTTGCCGAGGCAGTCGGATGTGTCTTGGAAACGTGCTACAAAGGAGAAAAGGCCCTGTACCATCCTGAAATCATCCTGGAGTTAAGCCGTTTATTGTCCTTTATTTAATTAGCTATCTGTAAACAGAAAGAATGGCGAAGGGTATTCACATGTAGGAAGCCAAAGTCGTTATTTTAGCTATTCACTGTAGGGGGCAAGGACTATGCCAAGCCACCTATCGGAGATAAACAGCTCCCATAATTTGACGAGCTCTCGCATATTTTGCACCGCTGCTAAGATCTCTTAGGGCACCGTGAAGTGTTGCAGTTCAAGAATTCTGCGGCCTGATGCTAAGCACCTTTCTTTACTCGCAGAGAAGCCAAGTCATTTTCAGTGGAGCTTACTTCCAGGTAAACTTCAGCAGAACAGTGCCCTAAGAAAGTCTACTCAGAAGCAAATCCTGCTGCGTTTAATGGGGCTTAAATCTTTAGAGAGAATGTGCAGGCGGTTGCTTTGTGAGTTGGAATGTTAGCAACAGTGTTGACAAACACGTTGAAATCAAGAGAAATAGAGACAGATATTGCGAAGAAAAACGGGACATTTAAAAATTAAAAAGAACTAGTCCCAAAGTAGGAAATAAGTCCAGGAAAACAGACGGTTAGATGACAAAGCTGTGAAAGGAGCAGAGGATAGGAAGATTGCTGAGGAAACTGAAATAATTATTTGAGGAATAGGTTGGAGTTACCTTATTCATACATAATTATCAATTATATTTATTGGCTTGTGTGCTCTCTGCCCCAAGGAGACTGAAAGCTTACTCCCCCCCCCCCCAATTAACCAGTTAGGCACTATGTCCAAACCCTAAACTGTGAGTAGCTTAAATATCCATTTTGTTTTTCATATTCACAGCCTTTTTTTTGCCCCAGAATATACCTTTACTCTTTGTCAACCTCATTTATCAGACCATCTAGCTCAGTACTGTCCCCTGTATCCTGACTGGCAGTGGCTGTCGAGGATTTAAGATAGAGGGCATGCCTAGCCCTAGCCCTGGAGATGTTGGGGGTTGAACCTGCAATGTTCTGCATGCAAAGCAGATGCAATAATAATAATAATAATAATAATAATAATAATAATAATAATGCTATAATTTATTATTTGTACCCCGCCCATCTGGCTGAGTTTCCCCAGCCACTCTGGGCAGCTTCCAACAAAAGACCAAAAATACACTAAAATGTCACACATTAAAAACTTCCCTGAACAGGGCTGCCTTAAGATGTCTTCTGAATGTCAGGTAGTTGTTTATCTCTTTGACATCTGATGGGAGGGCATTCCACAGGGCGGGCACCACTACTGAGAAGGCCCTCTGCCTGGTTCCTTGTAGCATTGCTTCTCACAATGAGGGAACCGCCAGAAGGCCCTCGGCGCTGGACCTCAGCGTCTGGGCAGAACGATGGGGGTGGAGACGCTCCTTCAGGTATACAGGGCCGAGGGCGTTTAGGGCTTTAAAAGTCAACACCAGCACTTTGAATTGTGCTCGGAAACGTACTGGGAGCCAATGCAGGTCTTTCAAGCCCGGTGTTATGTGGTCTTGGTGACCACCCCTAGTCACCAGTCTAGCTGCCGCATTCTGGATTAGTTGTAGTTTCTGGGTCACCTTCAAAGATAGCCCCATGTACGGCACATTGCAGTAGTCCAAGTGGGAGATAACTAGAGCATGGCGAGACAGTCTGCAGGCAGGTAGGGTCTCAGCCTGCATACCAGATGGAGCTGGTAAACAGCTGCCATGGACACAGAATTGACCTGCACCTCCACAGACAGCTGTGAGTCCAAAATGACTCCCAGGCTGCGCACCTGATCCTTCAGGGGCACGGTTACCCCATTCAGGACCAGGGAGTCCTCCACACCAGCCTGCCCCCTGTCCCCCCAAAACAGTACTTCTGTCTTGTCAGGATTCAACCTCAATCCATTAGCCGCCATCCACCCTCCAACCGCCTCCAGGCACTCACACAGTACCTTCACTCCCTTCACTGTTTCTGATTTGAAAGAGAGGTAGAGCTGGGTATCATCTGCATATTGATGGACACCCAGTCCAAACCCCCTGATGATCTCTCCCAGCGGCTTCATGTAAATGTTGAAAAGCATGGGGGAGAAGACGGAATCCTGAGGCACCCCACAAGTGAGAGCCCAGGGGTCTGAACACTCGTCCCCCACCACTTTCTGAACATGCCCCAGGAGGAAGGAGCGGTATGTATTACTATGCCCCCAGCTCCCAGCCCCTCTAGACGGTCCAGAAGGATGTTATGGTCGAACTAGGAAACGGCTCTCACCTAGCCCACTGAGATCATCAACCAGCGTGACCAAGGCGGTTTAAGTCCCTTGATGAGGCCTGAATCCCGATTGGAAGGGATCCAAATGGTCCACATCCTCCAAGCGTGTCTGGAGTTGTTCAGCAACCACCTGCTCAATCACCTTGCCCAAGAATGGAAGATTTGAGACTGGGCGATAGTTGGCCATACTGGCCGGGCCTAAAGATGTTTTTTTAAGAAGTGGTTTAATGACTGCCTCTTTCAGCGGATCTGGGAATGCTCCCTCACAGAGGGAAGCATTCACCACCCCACAGAGTCCATCGCCCAGCCCTTCCCGGCTTGCTTTTATTAGCCAGGATGGGCAAGGATCAAGGAGACAGGTGGTTGGTTTCACGCTAACCATTGAGCTACAACCCCTTCCCACCCCACTGACAAGCCCCAACAAGAAGAGCAGGTGCTACTTGGCTGTGAGTCCTGAAAGACCTGCTCCCCACCTTGAAGGCATTTCCCACCTGTTCTGGGCCAGTGGGGCCCAGACTGACTCCAGCTGCAGAAGCTGAGGCTGTTGAACCAAACTATCAGACTTGGGGGTTGTTTGGGTTTTTGTTCTTGTTGCAGGGGTGATCGTAGTTGCTGTTGGCTTTTTGTATCTTTATCTTTATGTGGAAAGTGTTGAGTTTGGTTTTGTGTTTTTAATGTTTTATTGTGTACGACTATTTTTCTTACGTTGCAGTTATTTATCCTCTCCCCCCCGCCCACCCAAGTATTAAGCTGGCTTGAACATGGTTTGAACTGTGGAAAGGTGGCATACAAATAAAATTACGTATGATGTACTTCCAGTAGAAACCCATTTGTTTACTAGAGTTACCTTATTTCTTATCCATAACATCCCATCCTGCCCATTCTTAAGGAAAACAGCCCTGAGTGCTCACTGGAAGGACAGATCCTGAAGCTGAGGCTCCAATACTTTGGCCACCTCATGAGAAAAGAAGGCTTCCTGGAAAAGACCCTGATGTTGGGAAAGATGGAGGGCACAAGGAGAAGGGGAGGACAGAGTATGAGATGGTTGGACAGTGTTCTCGAAGCTACCAGCATGAGTTTGACCAAACTGTGGGAGGCAGTGGAAGACAGGAGTACCGGGCGTGCTCTGGTCCATGGGGTCACGAAGAGTCGGACACGACTAAACCACAATACCTTATTTCCTACTTCCTGCCAGGCTTTTCTTACTGTTGGTGGAATGGGCTGCCTCTGGCATAGTGCAAGACCTCTCCCCAAGAGATCTCACTGAAGAGGCTAAATATGGTGGCTATTTTTGACCTCCAGCACCACAGACACACGAGGAGCACATCGCTATCGGCCTCTTGCCGTGCTTGTGGTCGTTCCATGTGGCCATGATGGGGTGCAGGATCCTAGAATAAATGGAACTTTTCATGTGACCCAGTAGGGCTCTTGTTGTGTTTTTATCCATTTCCATTAACGCCCTTGCCCCACAACATGATTTTATTATTGCTGACAAAATCAAAAACAACCCTTCCATGTACACACTGCGGGGGGGGGGGGAGCTTTTCATAAGGATGAAGCCTGTTGACCTCCAACACAACAACCAACACGATTCTGATTAAAGAAAGAACTCTGTTTTTAATAGGGTTTTTATCATTAAAAAAGTTTAAACCTGCATAGCAATCATTTCAAAAAATAATTATTTAATGTTCCATAATGAAACTGTACACAACCTAGTCTTGAGCGACCTGCAGCCCGTGAGGTGGTTTTGAAGCAGTCCAGCACAAAGAGTCTTTTTTTTTTCCCTTTGGAGTTGGCTTTTCCCACTGGCGTGTCAAGAGGGTTTGTGTTTTGTTCTTGGTTGAGAGTCTGGCTCCGTGAGTCAGCGGTGGGTTTGTGCTGGGCTACCCGAACAGTCCGGTACCCCTCCTCTCTCTCTCTCTTTCGCCCCCTGCCCCCAACCCCTTTCAGCGGGGCTCCTCAAAGTCGTTCAATGTCTCGATATTTCTTCCTCAGGATGGAGACTTGGTCTTTAAAGAGTACGGGGTCGAGCCTCATTTGAGAATGGGTCAGCGGCATATAGCCAAACCAGCTGGCAAAAGTGTTCATGCAGCTCTGCCTCTGAGCAAAGTGGTCTGGGTCGGCCCACCGAGAAGCCCTGGAGGTCTGTGCGGGGGAAATCAAACAAACGGGAGTCAAGGATAGGACTGCAATGCTCAATTAATCTCACATAACCCTCCGCAAAACCAAACCATTAAAATTGACTTGAAAGATGTCCCCACAATTAATTAATTGAGCAGCAGATTAAAATAAAATAATAGTAGTAAGTGCTTATAAAAACTGCGGGGCCAGAGATTCACAAAAGATTGGAAGAAATATACGAACTATTTGAAGAGCAACTGTAATCAACAAATTACGCTAGTGGGACTACAAGAAGTTTTGTGAGGAGGAATATATGAAATATTGCAAAGAAGATAAAGAAGAGAGACATCAGTTATGATACTTAAACGTAATAGTGAAAGTAAGAAATGTAATTTAAGTGGGAAAGATTGGAAAATTTTCAGATGTGATTGATGGAAGTCAAAAAAAAAAGTATAAGACATAAAACTATGTTTTATAATTGTTGAAAATGATATGTAAAAAAACCTAATAAAAATATAAAAACTGCATCTAGAAAGAGGCACAGTTGATTTTACCTCACATTTTAATTAATTAATTAATTAATTGATTAATTAATTAATAATTTAGGCTAGTTTTTGTTCCTGTAAACCAGCCAACTTTAAACTAACGTTTCACTATCCATACCATTTAGGGGCAAAAACTCTGGTTAAGGTAAAATGGAAGCAGATGTTCCCAAACTCCTCCTCGCAGCAGCGCTCATGCTTAAACCATGGTTTAGTGTTACTTGTAAAGTAGAACACAGGGAAGTAGCTAGGCACATGTTTACTCAAAGGGCATTTTGACCCAGTAAGTCTTAAAAACTAATGCCCTTTTTAAAAAGAGTGCTGCCCATGAAAATAATTCTAAATTAATTTACCAGCTCCCAAGCAAAGGCAAAATCAGTGTGTGATCAGTGACGTCTTATCTGTGGGCAGCTCCCAAAAGCCAGAAAAGGAAAGGCCACTTGCCAAGAAGGAACCACACATTGCATCCCCACAGTTAACGCAAGCTGCTGAATCGTTTTGGGGGGGGGGGGGCAGAGAAACAATTATGAAGTGATCTTCTTGTTTTCTTATGGGAAGTCACTTGAAAGAATCATTTCAAAAATAGAATATCACATCTGTCACAGCACAGTTTGAGAACATTCCTCCTCTCAGACTATGACGGCTTCGAGTTATTTTTTGAACAGCACAAAGATTTCATTGTTATATATATATATATATGTATCTATATATTTATATACATTATTTTTCAGGGTTTTAAGACCATAAGGTGTCAGGACTTTTATTATAGACTTCTAAATGGTCTCCCACTTACAGCAAAGTCGCCTTTATCAGCAGGAAGAGAAACTGCAGAAGACTAAAGCAGGTACACATGCGTAGAGAGGCGTGTTAAGTAAGGCTTTTTGTGAACTAGAAACTTGCTCAGGCTTTTTGAGTTTACTGGCGATACTGACAAGTATGCATGCCCTCTATCATATTGACGGAAGCATGGCTTTTCAGGATAGATTTACGTGATAATTGCGTTAACATGTCAAGCAGCTTCTTTGGTGTTCACATGATCCAAGCCATCGCAATCCTGTATTACCAGATCATGCTACTACAGTGGACGCTCGGGTTGCGAACATGAGGCACGTTCGCAACCCACAGTGTTCACAACCCATGAGTCTGCGCATGTGCGGGTCACAATTCAGCGCTTCTGCGCAAAGCACGATTTAGCGCTTCTGCGCATGCGCCGAAACCCGGAAGTAACCTGGTCCAGTACTTCTGGGTTCAGCGCGGTGCGCAACCCAAAACTGTGCAACCCGAAGTGTCTGTAACCCAAGGTATGACTGTACTTAAAAAAAGTAGGCAAGATGAGATGCAATATTCTGACTACATGTGTGCAGACCACCTGACAATAAAACTTGGAATTATTCTGATTAATAACTACCGTATTTTTCGCCCTATAGGACGCACTTTTCCCCCTCCAAAAATGAAGGGGAAATGTGTGTGCGTCCTATGGGGCGAATGCAGGCTTTCGCTGAAGCCTGGAGAGCGAGAGGGGTCGGTGTGCACCGACCCCTCTTGCTCTCCAGGCTTCAGGAGAGCCGCAGCGCCGGCCCCACAAGGTCGAGGGACAGCGGGGAGGCGGAATGCTGCCATCCCGCTGTCCCCAGACCTGGTCTGCAGGCAGGCGGCGGGGAGAAGAGCGCTTCTCCCCGCTGCCTGCCCCGCAAGCTCTGGGGACAGTGGGGAGGCGCAGTGCGTCTTCCCGCTATCCCCGGACATGGTCTGCAGGCGGGTGGTGGGGAGAAGAGCGCTTCTCCCTGCTGCCGGCCCCACAAGCACCTGGGGGGGAAATAATTTTTTTTTCTTTATTTCCCCCCCAAAAAAACTTGGTGCGTCCTATGGGCCGGTGCGTCCTATGGGGCGAAAAATATGGTAATTTTTATGCTACCCTTCATCCGAGGATCCTAGGGTGGTTTACAATATAAAACTACAAAAACACACAATATAGTAACAAATCAAAACAAAAATAAGCCCTTCTTTAAAAGGACATATAGATTGTTTAATCAGCAGAAGGCCTGAGGGAAGAGGAGCAAGCCTCTTGATATAGCACGCTAGGTGGCTTTCTCTGAATGTGTGAACTGAACCTATTAAAAAAAGTGTTTGCTTATATAAGGCGTGTGTGTGTGCAGAATGTATATAGCTGCAAGAAGGTTAAAGCTGTCTCTAGACACATACCTGTCCCATCATGGTTTCCTTATACTGTTTTTTCTGTGTTACTTTGATTGGTGGCAATTTTGTCACAGCCGACACTAAAAAGTTCATCAAAATGTCCTCGCAGTTGGCCAATTGGTCCACCATGTTCTTCAGGCTGGCAGGCAAGAAATGAGTGTACAGGTAGTGATAATATCTGTAAAAAACCAACAGAGTCCCGTCAGTGAGAATTGGATGCGGCCATCCTTTGCAGACTTACCTGGAGTTAAGCCCCACTGAACTTTGGGAGAGGGATATCCATCCTTAATGGTGCATTTTAGGGGACAGTGAACAACAATACATTTTCAGGACATAGGGATACGTAGAAAGCCTTGTTATACCAGGTTAGGGTATCGCTACATTCAGCCTAGGCTTGTGCACTCTGACTTCCAATGGTTCTCCAGGTCATCAGGAAGAAGCTGACAGGTCTTGAACTTTGGACTTCCTGGTTGCCCACAACCTGCTCTACCACTGAGTTACAATCCCTCCCCATACTGGGGGCAAAGAGTCCATAGTCCATCCTCTACAATTTGAGGAATTGCAGAGGTGGAAAGATGTTTGATATACAGGGAACCATGAAGTATACTTTGTTGAGGTGATCTGTGGTAGATTTATCTGACCATGAGCTACCAGTTGTGGACTCCTAATCTAAGGAAATCTGACTATCTGCCTTAAAATCTATTCTCCCATGTGCTTGCCCCCCAAAATGAGATTTTGCCTGAAGTTGTCCTGGACCCATTGTTGTTCAACATCTTTATAAATGACTTGGGTGAAGGAACTGGCTGGGGGGGGGGGGATGCTTATCAAATTTGCAGATGACACCAAACTGGGAGGAGTAGCTAATGCCCCAGAAGACAGAATCGGGATTCAAGATGACCTGAACAGATTGGAGAAGTGGAACAATACGAATTTCAATAGGGACAAATGTGAGGTTCTGCACTTGGGCAGGAAGAACCAGATGTAGAAATGTACAATGGGGGACATCTAGATGGTACATGTGAAAAAGATCTATGGGTCTTAGTAGACCAGAAGCTTAGCTTGAGTCAACCGTGTGATGCAGCAGCAGCAGCAAAAGTTAATGCTATTCTAGGCTGCATCAACAGAAGTATAGGGCCCAGATCAAGGGAAGTAATAGAACCTTGGTCAGACCACACCTGTGTCCAGTTGTGAGTGCTACTATTTAAGAAGGATATTGACAAGCTGGAATGTGTGCAGAGGAGGGCAACCAAGATGATCAAGGGTCTGAAAACCAAGCCTCATGAGGAACGGTTGATTCTAGGAGGCTTCATGGCTGTTCAAAGGCGAGGGAAGTCAGAAAACAATGACGACTCTTTTAAAACGAAAACGAGGCTTCCTTTGGTGGCTCTGTTCTTTTGCAATCTCAATAAACAAAGATGACTATTTCCAAACAACTCTGATTCACAAGGACCATACTGGCACCCTACAAAGCTGGCTAGTTTAGCATCTTTGATGGTCAGCCAACTCAAACCTTGCCTTGCTGGGGACATGTCCGTCCTTCCTTGATGCCAAGGAGTGTTTTGGCTTAGGCCTTTTGAAGAATTTGGGGGCGCTTTTGAAGTCTATTGAAGCCCATGAAAGGGAACAGTTAGGCTGCTTCTATAATACGAGCAACATCAAAGAGATTCAGAAAAGCACCATAATTACCAGACCCTGAAAGTGGGAATTAAAGTCATCTATGAAACAAACTTGAACTCTAATCCTTCCAGAATCTCCTTTGGTGTTTTAACAAGAAATGCTGTTAAAAACAACAACAAGCTAACAGGAAAGGAAGAGACAGAGATGAGAAAATATTTTCAGGGCCTAGCTACATCACGGTTCCACCTAAATACCAATCTTTACCTATCAATAATAGCACAGGTGAACAAACTAGAGCATCTCTTGAGCGTGTAAAGGCTATTTCCCCCCCCCCCCCCAACCAACCATAACCAGCTCTCCCAGATTTTCAATGGGTCTTCTGAGGGCACTCTTCCCAAACCACTCCCAACCCCACAAATTTCTTCTCATTTTTATGGTAAAACAAGGCTGATTTCTTGCGATGGCCCAGTAGGTGCTTGTGGTGTGAAGAAGTGCATTGTGGGAAACAATGCACTGTAGGATGCACACAAGACGATTCCATCCTTGGATACCAGTTGCAGCATTTAGTGGAGATCTTGGAGGGCAGGGCAGCTGTAGCAGCAATAAGAGGCATCTTGAAGGCCAGGGAAGTTATGGCGAAACTCTGGCCCTCCACATCTCGTTGGACTACAACTCCCATCTTTGGCCTTGCTGGCTGGGGCTGATGGGAGTTCGAGTCCAGCGACTTCTACAGCACCTCATGCCCCCTATCCCAGGACTAGGACCTACTCACCTTTCACTAAATTGGGAGGGTTTGGGGTGAATGTTAGAATCAGGAGTAGGATGTAGGACTGCACATTCTCTTCTCCTGTGTCACTCGCCTGACGTGTGCCCATTCATCCACCCATTTTGGCATTATGTGTGGCAATCAGGTCAATATGTGTTGTCTTAAACACATCTCCCAAAGCCCTGATTAAACAAGGGTTTCTCCAAGCAAATTGCAGAAATGTACCCAAGCTTTTTAAAAAATATATATATAAAGTCTCCTCTTGCATAGACTGGTTTCAAACAGATATGATGCTCCCAATTCTTACTTGTGGTAGATAGCAGCTCCAGTCAATACCATGGAATAGTCATTAGTCCATTTGGATGTGTAGCCCCACCGCTCCTTAGTGTTGTCCCAAAAATGGCTGCGGGCAGGGTAGCCCACGATCCTCTCTGGGAAACTCTGCCAAACCGTAAAGGCAAAATCCACCTGCAGGCAAGGAAAGCAAACAGAACATATGTGGCAAGCGGTAATCAAACAGCCTCAAAAATGTCAGCAAAACAAAATATTACCTTTCCCACTAATTCATAATTTGCAATCTTGGGAACTGTTGCAAAACATTAATTCTCTGTATTCATCAGTAAATTAAACTGACTGCTTGACATTTTGCCCTGTAATTATGCACATTTTAATGTTTTCCTGTTAACAGGAGTCTAGAGCTCCAGAGAATCGCATTAACATTTTGCAGGCGCGACTCGTGCAAAGCTAAAGTTTGCAACTGGTAGAGAATCTGCGTGCCGTGTGGGAATTGCGTGTTTACTGGTGTGAACAAGAAAGCCACCGCTTTAAACCATTTTCATTGAAGGACTCGGGTGGGGGTGGCGAAGTGTTCTCGTTTCCTTCTGCTGAAAATGTCAATTTTCTATTCTCTACTTTCGGCTAAAAGTAAGCTCCAGAAATCCTCAACCCCCCCCCCCCCCCCCCGGTTTGAAAACTGCTTTAAGTTAGATTCCGCGAGGAAGCAAGTCAGATGGTGAACACTGAAAGTCGGACTACAAATACCATGATGCACTCCTGTGGCTGACTTCCTATAAGAAATTAGGGTCTCACAGCATCCTTGCTGCTGAAGAGGTGGATTATGGGAGATTCAGCGCACCGAACCACAAAGACGAATGCTTCAAATTAAGGTATAGCAATAAGGGCCTATGTTTGGACCAGACATAGAATATGAAACTTTTAAAAAGATGGAGTAAGCGTGGCTTGCTTTCCTTGCTGCAGTTATTATCAGATCCTTTAGAATGGAAAGCTGTTTTGGGGAAGCGAAGAATGGCACACATCCTGAAGTCTGCAGTTTAAAGCACGTCCCGAAACTTTTAAGTGTTTTCATTCAGAAGGCAGTTCAGGCAGAAGGTTCATGCCGCAGCTCTGATCACATCCAAACCATCCTGTCAAGGGGCCAAAGGTCACCTTACGGTTGCCTGCTCTAAAGTCTGACATCTGTTTCCTTGAAAAGACTTTAAAAACCATGAGGGGAAAGGCAAGGGATGCCACGCCCATGCTATACGATGAATCCAGGTTGAGGGCGAGTCATGGGCTATCACAACCTCCTGCCTCTAGTGTTCAAATTCTCCCTACCATCTAGGACAGGGCTGGGCATCCTGTGGGCCATGGCATGATTTCAAAAGTAATGGGTTCAGACCTCTGGCAACAGCGACCTGTCCCTCCCCTGGTAGCGAAGCACGTGGCGAAAAGGGAGAAAAGGGATGTAGCCAGAAGACCCATTTTTGGCTCCGGTGCTGACCCACATGGCCCTAACAGCTGAATAATAATAATAATAATAATAATAATAATAATAATAATAATGATGATGATGATGTATTACTTATACCCTGCCCATCTGGCCGGGCCTCCCCAGCCATTCTGGGCAGCTTCCAACAGAATATAAAAACACACATAATAAAACATCAAACATTTAAAACTCCCCTAAACAGGGCTGCCTTCAGATGTCTTCTAAAAGTCAGAGAGTTGTTTATTTCCTTGACATCTGATGCGAGGGCGTTCCACAGGGCGGGTGCCACTACCAAGAAGGCCCTCTGCCTGGTTCCCTGTCACCTCACTTCTCGCAGTGAGGGAACCGCCAGAAGGCCCTCAGAGCTGGACCTCAGTGTCCGGGCAGAACGGTGGAAGTGGAGATGCTCCTTCAGGTATACTGGGCCGAGGCCGTTTAGGGCTTTAAAGGTCAGCCCCAACACTTGGAATTGTGCTTGGAAACAGAACCCCACAGCTTCCATATCCATTTTCTAGCTGGGTCGGGAAGCACTTTTCACCGTGAGGGATCATTGTCCCCCTGGGCAAAGCCATGCCAGTGGTGGGAGGAGAGAGAAGTAAAAGGGGGTGGGGCAACTTGAGCCACCATCTAGAGAAGCAAGAGGCACTATTAAGAGTCCAAGGACACACTCCGGCCAGAATTAAAAACATTTGGAGCGGGAAGCAAGGATCGGCGTGGACTGGCGGTGCCTTGGGGAGAGTTCCAAAGGGTCTGGCGGGCCAAATTTGGCCTCTAAGGTGACACCAAATCCCTTCCCTTGTCTGTTCTGGAGCTTCTTCCATCAATTGTAACCCTGTGGTGTTGCCTCCAGCATTTCTGGGCACCACAGTTCAAGAAGGACACTGACAAACTGGAACGTGTCCAGAGGAGGGCAACCAAAATGGTCAAAGGCCTGGAAACGATGCCTTATGAGGAACGGCTAAGGGAGCTGGGCATGTTTAGCCTGGAGAAGAGGAGGTTAAGGGGTGATATGATAGCCATGTTCAAATATATAAAAGGATGTCACATAGAGGAGGGAGAAAGGTTGTTTTCTGCTGCTCCAGAGAAGCGGACACGGAGCAATGGATCCAAACTACAAGAAAGAAGATTCCACCTAAACATTAGGAAGAACTTCCTGACAGTAAGAGCTGTTTGACAGTGGAATTTGCTGCCAAGGAGTGTGGTGGAGTCTCCTTCTTTGGAGGTCTTTAAGCAGAGGCTTGACAACCATATGTCAGGAGTGCTCTGATGGTGTTTCCTGCTTGGCAGGGGGTTGGACTCGATGGCCCTTGTGGTCTCTTCCAACTCTATGATTCTATGATCCCACTGGGGCTAAATTAGGGTTAGGGGTGTAGTTGAGATTTTGCTGGACTGCCCCATGCTAGCGTGGAAGTTGGATTTGAGTGCCACCTGGCTCCCTCAGGCGCCGTGCAAAACGACTGTCGACTCCCATTGCGGAAGATCGACGTGAGCCTCACAGCTCACTTTAATCATTTCCCTCCAAAGCGGATGCAATACAGATTATCTGGCATGGATGGCGGGGAAAACAACCTACCACCTCTTCCACCTGCTCCCCCCCTCCCTCGGTCAGCCCACACAGATTTCTAATTACGAGACTCACACATGTCCCTCCCAGTATGGGAGATGGAACTTTGGACTCTCACCCAGAGGAATGAAAAGGCTTAATATTTCATTTCATTATGAATGAAAAGGGCAAAACCTTCATTAACGGTAAAAGATGAAAGAACAGAACAAAACCATTTGGGGCTTCCCTCCCCCCCTTCCAGGTTTTTATCATTCCAATTTGAAAGCAAGTTTCAAACTGGAGACTACTGTCAAATGTTAAATCGGGCAATAATAGGCTACTTGCCTTCATGGGTTTTTGTGTGTGCCAGGCACGGAATTCAAGAAATTTAAAAGCAGCCTTTCGTCACCTGCGGCATTCCAGATGTTTTGGACTTCATAGTCAGGGATGATGGATTTGTAGCCAGAGCAGCACCAGGTGGGGATAAGTTGCATTAAAGTATCTGGCTTCATCAACGACAACTCCATGTTTGAGACTCATGTCATACAGAACATGATGATTGTCCATTGCTGTAATGTCTTTAAAAGGAGATTTAGACTCATAAGCCACATGGAGTCCAGTGGCAAGCCTACATTTTTGGATTCCCCCAAAATGGGGGCCCCTTCACAACCAGCAACGAGGTCTGGGTAACCACTGTAATCTCCTTCAGTAGGGTTGTTCCACAGCAGATCACCACACCATTATAATGTCTGTGCTACTGACTCTCAAACTTTGGGATTGTTGAAATATATGCAATGAAAAATTAATTTGAGTCGTGCCTCTCAAATTGGGTTTACTAGACCCAATTTTTTTTAAAAGCAATTTGGACTGAAGTTGCTTCTGGCACCTCTCCAGAATTAAGGGCCCTGGAGCTGGAGCTTCGTTAGTTTCACGCAGATATGCAGGAGAAAGTGAACTGGGCCACCTAAACACTCGCACTTCTACCACCCTGGAAGAAAGAAAGGCATTCATCTCAAATGGAGAACCTGTGGCTGTCTAGATAGGGCTGGACTCCAACTCCCATCATCCTTGGCTACTAACCAAGCTGACTGAGGCTGATGGGAGTTGAAGGCCCAGCAACACACAGCTCCAAATCAGCAGCATCTGATCATTCCAGGGGGGGATTTGTCCCTTTAAGGGAGAGGGAAGGAGCGACAGAGAACAAGAAGAAGAAAAGTGCTGAAATCGAAAGGGACAATAAAGACCCAAAGCTTTTCCACAGCTGCCATTAATAATGTATTTCCGATATATTGCAGTCTTATATAAACGGTTGCCCATCTCCTCCTTCTCTTTGCGGGAAGAGGTGCTAGAAATCAATACTCATCCCAGTTGTAAAAATTGGTTTTCTACAGCGGGTTTTTAGTCTCTCTCTCTCTTTCTGTGTGTGTTTGTCTTTTTCCTTGAGCACAATCTTGCTCTGGGCACAACAGCTCTCAAATAGAAGGAATCTCCTTTCATTTAAAGAGAGATTGGGCTCAGCTCTTGATATGCGGGAAGCAGAGACGCAGGAATCAAACACAGGCATCTGGGTGGAAACGTTTGCTTTACAAGGCAATGGTGTTGCTCTGAGAGAGAGGGAGAGGCAAGAAGGCCGGGGATGAGAAAATGTGCCGTTCTTTAAAAGGAAAGTGTTAACTCCAGCCTGAAAGCCTGTGTTAAGAAAACGGGCCATGCTGCAACCTGGCTGCGTTTGCTGTTAGTGTGGAATGTAACCTGCGTCCGACAGACACGGGAAGGAGCAGAGTTCAGTACAGGATGCTGTGAGTGACGCAACTGCAGCAAAGCAGCACACCAGCTCCATGGAATTGTGTTCGCTGGGACTGAACAGAGCTGGATCAATAGACACCTTGGAAGTCGAACGCCTTGTGGGACGAACGTTTTGGCTCCCAAACGCCACAAACCCAGAAGTGAGTGTTCTGGTTTGCGAATGTTCTTTGGAACCTGAACGTCCATCGCGGCTTCCGATTGGCTGCAGGAGCTTCCTGCAGCCAATCGGAAGCCGCGCCTTGGTTCCCGAACGTTTTGGAAGTTGAACGGATTCTGTTCGACTTCCGAGGTACGACTGTAATGCTGTAGCGAAGGCAGAGTCCAAGACCATAGCTCAATGGCAGAGCATATGTCCATCAGGAAAGGCCCCTACTGCAACTGGCAGAACACAACCAACCAAGTTCTGGACCCCCTAATCCAGGGGTCAGCAAACCTTTTCAGCAGGGGGCCGATCCACTGTCCCTCAGACCTTGTGGGGGTCCAGACTATATTTTTTTGGGGGGGAAATAATGATGCAAGAGCACCACGAGCCCCGGTGGCTGCTTACCTGTGTCTTGCAAGCGGCAGGGGCTGGTGGCAGAGGGATGATGAGCGGCGCGCAAAAGGCTCCAGAGAGGGGCTGCTTAAAATGGCGGCTGCTTGAGTGCTGCTGGCACCAACAAAGCCCAGCCCCCTTCCTCCTCTAGGCAGGGCGGGGAGAAGCCAGGAGGAGGGAGGGAGGAGGCGCTGCTGCTGCCACCGCCGTGTGAGGGGAAAAACGCATGCAATTGGGCCTGATCTGGCCCCCTGGCCCTAGTTTACCAACCCATGCCCTAATCTCTCTCTCTCTCTCTCTCTCTCTCTCTCTCTCTCTCTCTCTCTCTCTCTGTAAAGGACCTATCCTCGTGATACTGACACAATCCCTATACAGTGGTATCTCAGGTTACATACGCTTCAGGTTACATATGCTTCAGGTTACATATGCTTCAGGTTACAGACTCCGCTAACCCAGAAATAGTGCTTCAGGTTAAAAACTTTGCTTCAGGATGAGAACAGAAATCATGCTCTGGCGGCGCGGCAGCAGCAGGAGGCCCCATTGGCTAAAGTGGTGCTTCAGTTTAAGAACAGTTTCAGGTTAAGTACGGACCTCCGGAACGAATTAAGTACTTAACCCGAGGTACCACTGTACAGTCATACCTCATGTTACGTTTGCTTCATGTTACGTTTTTTCAGGTTGCGTCCTGCGGCAACCCGGAAGTACCGGAAAGGGTTACTTCCGAGTTTCGCTGCTCGCACCTGCGCAGAAGCACTAAATCATGCTTCATGCATGCGCAGAAGCGCCAAATCGCACCATGCACCAGCGCAGATCCGGCGCTTCAGATTGCGGGCTTTTCATGTTGCGAATGGGCCTCCGGAACGGATCCTGTTCACAACCAGAGGTACCACTGTACTACCACTAGGCCATAGAATGAAAGAACAACATCCCCATCACACTCTCTCTCCCCCCAAATTGTACTTTTCTCTGCTTATTTGTCTGTCTCATAGCACAATAAACCCTTTAATAAAATTTATTTTTAAAAAGGTCCCAGGTTCAAATTCTGGCGGCTCCAGGTAGGCATGGGAAAAGCTTTTGCTTGAAACCCTGGACAGCTGCTGCCAGACAGTGTAGACAGCACTGAACTAGGTGGACCCCCCCATGGTCTGGGTGAGTGCAAAGGCAGCTTCCTATATTTCTAACGTCAGAGACGGCTGATCATGCAATCCTCGCCTACGCAGCCAGCACAAAAACTGCAAAGAGCAGAGGCTGAAAGCAAGCCAGCAGCAGACTTGGACGGGAAGAGGTCTCACCTCAGTGGTTGAAAGCACCGTATCCTCATCGAGGCTTAGAACAGCATCCGTGACAATGTTCTCGTAGGGCAGGAAGCGGCTGCTCATCACCTGCGGAGGGGGATAAAGAGGGTCAGCGCTCAGCTCGTGAGACTCGCCCTGCCAAGGGCAGCACCCCTTTCAGACCCAAATTGGAAGAGTTAACTCTCCGCCGTCACATTAATGGAGGAAATGACCCCATTGAACAGAAAGGTCTGGGGAAGATTTGAGGATGACTGGTCAGATAAGAAGAATTGAATTTCGTGGTGGCTCGCTACGCATTCCTCCCGTGCGGGCTGCTTGTTTCCGCTGCTACGTTATCCACCAATTTGTTTTGAAATGGCAGCACCGCGGGGGCTCACGGCTGCTCTCTTCCACCCGATTTTTGTCATGTGCGATGCTCAGGTGTGTTAGGTGTCTGCAGTGGGGGGGGGGGGGGAGGAAGGAAGGGGTGCAGTTTCTCTCTCCCATGAACCACAAGCCCCTGATTCCCAGCTTTTGTTCAAAAATAAAACACGCAGGTTCCTAGCAAGGAATTTGAGGTACGGGGTGAATTGTACAGGCCTTGTAAAAATCCCTGCAGCTTCCTGTGCCAGGAGGTTGTTATTTTATTTTGATTTTTATATCCATTATGTAGCTATATGAAAAGAAGCAGCAGAGAGAGAGAGACATGGATGCATTTGCTACAAAGAGCTGAAGGCAGTGGCTATGTTTGCTCTTCCCACTTGTATCCTCACAACTACCCCTGCAAGGTTGACTAGGAGGCAGCGACTGGCTGAAAGTCACTCAAGTGGGGGTTTCAACCAAACCTGAGGCGGGTCACAAACTGACCTACCACCCATACGCATATATGCGTGCAAATTGAGCAGCCAACCCCTGAATGCACGTTTGGACTAAAGGTGGGTCAGTCCCACATCTTAAAAAGCTTGCTCTAAATTTGGTTTAGAGCAGGGTTTCCCAAAGATGGGTCTCCAGCTGTTTTCGGACTACAATTCCCATCATCCAGTCCTGCTAGCTACGGATGATGGGAGTTGTAGTCCCAAAGCAGCCAGAGACCCATGTTTGAGAAACCTCGGTTTAGGCAGCGGTTCTCAACCTGTGGGTCCCCAGATGTTGTTGGACTACAACTCCCATCATCCCTGAACTCTGGCCTTGCTAGCTAGGGGTGATGGGAGTTGTAGTTCAACAACATCTGGGGACCCACAGGTTGAGAAAGCAAGGACAGGCGCCCTTGCATCCGCCAAATGTTGGATTCCAACTCCCATCAGCCCCAGCCAGCAAGGCCAACAGTCAGGGATGATGGGAGTTGTAGTCCTGACCATCTCAGGAGGGGGAGCCAGATGTTGCCGGCCCCTGGCTCAGATCATATATCCTGAAGTCCAGACATTTTGTTTTCTCCCCCGCACCTTTGGGAATTTATTCTGTAGCGCAGAGCAACGTGCCAGTGTGCGAATGGCACACTGTTGACCGCACGTCGAGATTTCTTTGTTGTCTCCAAGATGCCTCCAAGGCATGTTCCTACACATGCTTTGGAATTTGAGGGGGCATTTTGTTCCCTTGGGCTCTCTGATGTAGGAAAAGGAGAAACAATAATGGCAGAAGAGGTGGGCAATCTCCAAGCGGCAGCCTCCTATCTCAGCCCTGCAGCAAATCTCCTGGTACTGCTCACATGGCCACTATTTAGAGTCAGGAACCTAGTTACCTGGCAGCTTAGCCATGCACTGACTTTTCCCTTGTCAAATCTACGGGGGGGGGGGGGGGAGAGACAGTAAACCCAAGGCCCGTACACTTCAAACAGCCGTAAAGCACCTGGAAAACTTCAGTGTGGAAAATTCCTTCTGCTCTACACAGCTGGCTGATAAAAACCAAACCCAAACCCCAAGCCTTCCACGCTGTATTCCATGTCAGTCAAACCAAGATTAGACTCCTTCCCTTCCTCCAGTTTAGCATTTATATCACAGGCTGTTCACAGGGGGGCGGGGGACATGTTTCTGTGTGTGCATGGAAAAGAAGACTCCAAGGTCCAATGCACTGTGCAAATTTTTTTTTTAAAAAAAAATGTGGTGAGTTTGGAAATATGCCGCACAGCCCTTTCTCTGGTGCAGAGGAGAGCAGCACAAAACCAAGCTTCAGCCAGACATAACCACACCAACTTATCTGCAGGTTGTATGGAAAGAGAATCCCAGGAACCTGGATTCTTTTAACTGTGGGAGGGCTGCTCCAAACAGTTGGCATCTTTAATGGACTGGGTATGAGGCAGTTTCCTATGTTAAAAAGTGGGGAAACCACCACCACCGCCCTGTGGAACACCCTGCCACTAGAAATTCAGCAGGAGCTTTTGTGCCAAAGCTCGCTGAAAACTTTTCCGTTCCATGAGGCCTATGCAGGCAATTAAGAGTCCTGTCCACCCCCTACAATGGTCTAGCGATGCTTGTTTCTAATTTCTTTCTTTCTTTCTTTTTGCTTTTAACTTGTTTTAAAACTGTTTTGGTTTTTACTGTTTGGTTTCATGTATAGGTTGCAGGGAATCCAATTCCTCCCACGATGGGCAGCCAAGAAGTAGATAAACAAGAAGAGTTCTTACCAAGTCTTTTATTCAATATTGAGAGAGAGAGAAATTCTGTCTCTCTTGGATAATGGTGTTGCTTGAGTAAAGACCCACCCCCTCCGTCTCTCCTATCAAACGTCTTCCCTGCACCGGCTGATCTGTGCTTTCGGCCTCTGAGCTTTCTGTTCTCCTACTCTCAATGCTTGCTGGGACCTGGAAGGGGGGGGGGGGTCTGGCATGCTTTCCAAGGACACTGAGCCAGCCAGCTGTCTCTCCCCTGGTGCTGCTTCTTCTTCCTGCTCCTCTCCCAATATTTCCCAGCTTCTCCGCTCTGCAGCCTATGAAGTATGACCTTCTGCAAACCACTGTTCTAAATCTGTACTGTCTCCCTCTTCTCTGGGAAGTGCAGCCGGGGGGGGGGGGTGTCCTCCACCATTCCTCCTCAGCCCCTGACAATATTGTTGTAATCCGACGTACTTTTAGGATATAGTAAAGTAAAGGTAAAGGGACCCCTGACCAATATGTCCAGTCGTGGCCGACTCTCGGGTTGCGGCGCTCATCTCGCTTTACTGGGCAAGGCAGCCGGCGTACAGCTTCCGGGTCATGTGGCCAGCATGACTAAGCCGCTTCTGGCGAACCAGAGCAGTGCACGGAAACACTGTTTACCTTCCCGCTGGAGCGGTACCTATTTATCTACTTGAACTTTGAGGTGCTTTCGAACTGCTAGGTTGGCAGGAGCAGGGACCGAGCAATGGGAGCTCACCCCGTCGCAGGGATTCGAACCGCCGACCTTCTGATCGGCAAGTTCTAGGCTTTGTGGTTTAACCCACACGGCCACCCGCGTCCCCTTTTAGGATATAGTGATGTATAATTATTATTTCTTATGCATGCATGAATGAACAAATAATGAATGAATGAATGAATGAATGAATGTTATTTAGTCCCCATGACTGAGACCTTGGCACGGCCCAACTTACCTTGCTCTCTCCTTCAATGACAATAACAGGAACAGCAGTGGCAGGCCATCGGTGCTTGGCAGGGAGGGGTTTATCGCAATTCCATAAGACAATGATCTGAAAAGGAAAATTCATCCTTCGTTGAGCGGAATGCCTGTGTAGCCCAAAGACAAAGCTCAAGCGTCCTCCTTAGTTACATGGTTCAATTTTGAGCTTCCCCAAAAAGATTAAATTGTGCAATCCAATTCTTTTCCAGAGAGAAAAGTACACGACTCATTTTTCTGTCCTGACAATGGGGGACGGGACTCATCCCCTTTGACAGATGCCATCAGAACAGCAATTTCTGCCACATCTGGAAGGATCCTTACAGCTCACTTTGGCAGAGGCCAAAGGCCAAAATGTTCCATTATATAAAGAGCAGGCTCTTATTGCCTTAACACTGCTGGTATGATACGCAGTTTTGTGCCGCTTCTGTCGTGCTGTGTGAGCACTGGGCGGGGATCGGGTCCAGCTCCCGGCTCAGCTTTCAGAGTTGCCTGTGTGCTGTGATTCCAGAAGCAGGAAGGAATGTGTGGAATCTAGATTCAGCTTTCTAAGAATCTCTGCTTTCGGGTATATTTCAAGGCAGGTCTCTAACCCTTATGACTGGAAATATAAGCTTGGAAGTAAGTGGGGACGTCTTGGTGAAATCTCAGGAAGGTGGCTGAGCAAGATTTGTCATGGGTGGGTGTCTGTCGTCCATGCATTTCATAGCAAAAACAGCGCATTCAGAATGGAACTAGCTGCCTTAATATGTGCCTTAATAGTGCCTTAATATGCAGAGTTTGAACAGGTTGCAGAATTCAGCTTCCCTTGACACTGGATTTTAAATTGCCTGGGTGCAGAATTCTGCATTTTGTTATTTTAAAGCTGGGCTAGCTGGCCGGTGGCCCTCCAGTAATTGGGCTTTAGACCCCATCAGCCCTGGTCCATGATCAGTGATAATGGGAGTTGTAGTTCTTCGGCACCTGAAAGGGCCACAGGTTCCCCATCTCAGTTTGAAAGCACGGAAGACTGCTAGCCTGATAATAAATGTCTCAGGAAGCAGTAAATTAAACTAAAATATTTCCTCTGGGACTGGACCTTAGGCAAGGATGCAAAGCCAACTAGCATACCTTTGGGAGAATAAAAGACTTGTGGAACACGTGCTGCTGGCCACAACTCTCCAACGAGGCCTCCTGCACAACCATGTTTTTCCATTTTGTCACAGTTCGCACTGAATCTAAACTTCCTGGATGATATTTCAATAAGGGTGGAGAGACAGTAGCTCAGAGCAATCCCTGGCAACTCCATAGGATCTCAGCTACCAGAAGGACACTTGTCTGAGTCCCCAAAAAGTCACTGCTAGCCAGAGCAGAGTTATTGACTAGATCAGTCTCAGACGTTGACATCACCTCTGACTGCTGGCATTCCTGGCTGGAGCTGGTAATTAGAATCACAGAAATGTAGAGTGGGAAGGGGACCCGGGAATCAACTAGTCTGACCCCATTCAATGCAAGAATCTTTTGCCCAATGTGGGGCTTGAACCCACGACCCTGGGATTAAGTGTCTCATGCTCTAATTGCAGTGCAGCAACTTCTGGAAGCCTACAGGCTCTGGCAGGCAGAGCGAGATGGACCAACTGTCTGACTCGGCACAGAAGAGTGTGCTATCTTCACGCGAAATAAAAGCTACTGTATTTTTCGCTCCATAGGGCGCACTGGACCATAGGGCGCACCTAGTTTTTAGGGGGAGAAATAAAGAATTTTTTTTTTAACCCGCTTGCTGTCTTGCCTTCCTCTTTAGCCACGTACAACCTCTCCAGCCGGGAGAGGCCGCGCGCGGCTTCGTTTTTAGCCGCGAGGCTGGGGCAGGGGAAGCCCGAGCTGCCCCTGAACCCAGCCCCCAGAACAGGTCCGGGAGCAGAGGCAAGGTTGCGCAGCCTTGCCGACGCTCGTGGAGCTTGTGGGCTGGGGGAGCGCTCCAAAGGTTTGCGGATAGCTGCCTGAAGCCTGGGGAGCACAGTGGGAGTTGGCACTGCGCTCCCCAGGCTTCGGGCTGCAGGCTGGTATCCGCAAGCCTTCGGAGCCCGGTGGGAACTCCCGCCGCGATCCGAAGGCTTGCAGATAGTTTCCTGAAGCCTGGAGAGCGAGAGGGGTCAGTGCGCACCGACCTCTCTCACTCTCCAGGCTTCAGCGAAAGCCTGCATTCTCTCCTTAGGACGCACACACATTTCCCCTTCATTTTTGGAGGGCGATAAACTGTGTCCTATAGAGCGAAAAATACGGTATTTACATCTCTTTAAACTCTGCTGCATTTGCCAAAGCCCTGCATTAGAAAAGCACATCGACATCTATCAAGCAAGAGGCACGTCAAAGAGTACCCTTTATTTTGAAGTCATCTCAGAGATACGGTTCAATGGTGGACCGCCTAGAGGCCAAGTCTAATTTCTTACCTGGGAACAGTACTGGGATTTGGCTACAGCAACCAGGAGTTTCAGCACAGGTTGAGACTGAGAAACTAAAGGAGTAACTGCATGGATAACGGCGGTGAATTTGGATGGGGGCTTGACGCCTGGAAAGGAAGCCAGCAGTAAAAATATATATAAATATATGTTGTTAAGCAAAGGGCGACAAATCAGTATTGTTATGTAAAGGGCGACAATCTGAGCAGTAAAGAATTGCTGTCATCTGAAACAAAATGAAATTTGTTGACTTCCCCGCCCCTCGCGTGTGGAGGCTGGAGGGATCAAGAGCGATTTGCTTCACTCCCTGCACCGGGTTTTTATCGATTTTATCTATTGCAATTCTATCCCATTTTTTTAAAAATCCAAGGAGCTCAAAGTGGAAGGCATGGCTCCTTGTTTAATTCTGCACAACAAACCTGTGAGGTAAGCTAGCCCAGTGACTGGCCTAAGGCCACCTGGAGGATCAGACCGTGTAGGCCAGCCTTCTCCAACTTGGCTGACCCTGACAGACGCTGTAGCCCAAAATAGCTGGAGGGTACCAGGGCTGTGAGGAAGACTGGTGTTGGCTGATCAGCTGGAGAGAGGCCTGATGGACGGAAGATCCCACTTCATGAGCAGGAGGGGAGCCACAGATCAGTGGCTCTGCACATGGACAGTCTCAGGTTCAGTCTCTTGGTACAGCCAGCTAAAAGGACCAGGAGATGGGAAGGCAGTCCTTGTGAGATCTTGGGCAGCCACTGCCAGTCTAAGTAGACAATACTGGGCTTGGTGGGTCACGGGTCAAATTTGCCCCATAGCTGCTATGCCTGCCCATTTGTTACCCAGCCAAGTGCAAGGCTTTGGTATGAATTTACAAGGCCCTTATCAGTTACAAGGCCCCAATCCCTTATCTCCCTGTTTGACTCCTTAGAGGAGTCTCTGTTGGGGGTCCCCGATGGCTCATAGGCATGTCTTGTAACGGCCAGAAGCCACATGTTCCAAGCCTGTGGAACTCCCTCCCAACTGAGATTAGAGAGGCACGCCCCTTGCTCAAATTCAGGCACCAGACAAAGACTTCCTTTGAAGGCAGTGTTCCGTTGGGTTTTACGATTATGATGATTTTATTGTTGAATGGTTAATTTTCACGTGCACAGCTTTGAACTGCTAATGATTAAGTCTGAATTTATGAACAAATAATAAACGGAAAGGCCCCTTTAGTCGTTTGCTGACCCCCCCCCCCCACCTGTTGGCTTTTACACATGGAGGGCTTCTTTTGAATCGGCCTCTCTTGTCAATTTAGGAACTGCTGACACAGGTGCGTAACTGCACCTGTCCTTATGATTAGATTGGATTTCATACGCTTAGAAGGTTTGCCTATTGATTTCGTAAACTAGGAAGTCTCTCTACAGGTACGTGGGGAGCAGGTCCTCAACATGAAGGATTTCTAGCACCCATCTTGCATGACCTGTGTATGGGCAGCTATGATGCTTGGCTCAACCTCCCCACCACACTAAGAGCTATTCTCTCCCACTGCTTTCCTTGAGATCCAAATTCTGCTCCAACCACAACCGTGTGTGGGGGGGGGCACTGATGATATAGGGAACAACAATCCTGTGGTGAAATGAAGTAAGATCAAGAGGTGGAAATATCAGGGGTCTGTTATATAGGTAGACAGGTGTCAGCTGATGCAAGCAGAGGGAGATGTGAGCACGTTTTAACCATCCTAATCACCATAATCATATCTGCACAGCACTCCTTCTGTGGCGTGTAAGATGCCACAACGCAATGGCCTCATACAGAAACAACCATGGCTCTTTGCTGGTAACATAGCTGGTAAATTAGAAGTCAGACAAATAGGAAAATATCCTTCCTTCCTTCCTTCCTTCCTTCCTTCCTTCCTTCCTTCCTCCCTTCCCTTCCCTTCCCTTCCCTTCCCTTCCCTTCCTTCGTCTGGATTGATTTCCCTCCACTGGTGCTAAACATGTCTTTGCAATACATGTGGCATTTATAGAAACACTACAGCTTAAAAGCACAGCAGATCCTCCCATCGCAACGGCTCGTAGAAGCGCCTCAAAACTTCCCTTCCGATCTTTCTACTTCACAAGAGAAATACGGTTTGCATCGCTTCACAGGGAGCTGGGAGAATTCAAGAGACAAGAGCTTAAAATGTGCTTGAAGTGACCTTGAAGCTAGTGGGACTCGCTGCCTGCTCTGCCAAAGAACCAGTCTCCTCTTTGGGGTGAAGACCCCATGCCATTTGTTACCCCCTCCCTCTTTTGCAAGGTAACTGGGGTTTTTTTTGGGGGGGGTTGCTTGGGGAAGTGGGATGATGACTGCTCCCTGGAATGGTTGGCTAAAATTGTGCTTCTGAGGTGAAAGTTCAGACACCCCCGTTAGCTTCTTCAAGTGTTTCATGGCAACACTTGAGCGGCCCAGTTTGAGGGCAAGCTAACAGGGGTTAATGCTGAGAAGGGAAAGAACTGGGGGGATATGGGCACCCCCTCCAGAAAGGGGGGGGGTGAGGTGGGAGTGCTACAAGGCTGGTTCCTGATTTGTGCACCCAGGCAGGGCCGTCTTATCCATAGGCGCTAGGGGTGCGGGGTGCCGGGCTCTCAGGGCACCAGGCCAAGAGTCCAGGGCCCGAGAGTTGAGTCTATGGAAGAGCCCGCCTGTTGGTCAGAACATCGTGGCGGACTCTTCTGCTGCAGGCAACTCTGCGCTGCGAATTCTGGGGTGACCGAGCCAGCGAGACGCTGAGGCAGGTGGCTTGCTGGCTCCGCCCTCCTGCGCTCCTGGGACTGGGCAATCTGGGGGGGCACGCACGCTGGGTGGATCTTTGTACCCCAGCGCTACATATGCTTAAGACAGCCCTGCACCCAGGTTTTTTGAAAAGCCCATACCCCCCTTTGTGACGCCTCCGTATAGGAAAGGTCATCCACCGAGAATCACTTACCTAGATTAGCATAATAGTAAGGAAAATCTCCCAGATATGACGAATACTGTGGCAGTACAAATAACCCTCCGGGGTGCTTGTTCCATATTAAGCTGTTACGTGATATGTGCTTAAATATTCTGTCTTGAATAATCTGTCAAAAGGGAAAAAGAAAGGGGAAAAGGAGCGACTCTTAAGAAGGTCCGAATGAGAAACGGGAGAGGTGGTGTCGCTTGCCGAAGGTAGCAATCAGCACACTTTTCTGCAGAAAGCCAGCAAGAGGCCGGTTGTTTAG
This sequence comes from Podarcis tiliguerta, assembly GCF_965153285.1. NCBI lineage: Eukaryota > Metazoa > Chordata > Lepidosauria > Squamata > Lacertidae > Podarcis > Podarcis tiliguerta. Next base: position 16,388,973 of record NC_139540.1, on the reverse strand, counting down.
CATTCCTGTTTAATCTATTTCTCTTTTCTCCCAAGCAGCCCCGATGATGCTGGACCCGTTCGCATTCCTGCGGGTTAGAAGCCTCGCATAATGGTATTCAAACTACCTCATTAGGTGCCGCAGAAACCGTGGCAACAGAGTGAACTTATTAGATGCTGCAAGCCGGAGTCAAAATATTTTCGCTTTTTAAAATGGCATGTCAGCTTGCGAGGCTGATGAATCCATGCTACAATTTTGCCATCAATGTCCTGCATAAGATAATTAGTCTGGCGGTAGATTTAGACAGGGTGGTACCTTCCTGGAATAACGATGACTGTTACCTTCGCCTCCTTCCCCTTCTCCGCCCCCCCCCCCCCCCGCAAACACACACAAAAATATGGTGCCGGAAACACAAATTGCATGGAGCAGAATGTAATGATAGCCCCATGGCTTCGGCCCAAGGAAAAACCAAAGGTGCAGTAACATTTATTCGGTTCTGCTCCAATTCTGTGCAAGCATGGGGGGGGAAACAGCTGATTTTGTATGGGGGCAAAAAAGCAGGATGCTGAGGAGATCAGCTCCCGTCTTATAAAAGCAAGGCCCAACGTTGGGTATCGCCCCCACAACCTCCATCAATTCCAGCCAGCATGGTCAGTGTTAAGCGAAGCCGCAATAAACAAACAAGAATATTCCAAAAGGTCTAATGAAAATAAGGTCTGCCTGCTGAAGGAAATTCGGTAAGGAGGGGACCAGTGCTCACAGCTCAGTGACAGAGCACACACTTCAAATGTAGGAGAATGATCTAGGCGTGGTCCATGGCTTCTCCAGGGGACAAAAACTGGGACAGTCTGAAACTCTGGAAAACTGCTAGTCAGTGTAGAGAACCTGTGACCAAGTCCAAATGTTGGACTCCAGAACCCATCATCCTTGACCGTTAGCCATGCTGGCCTGAGGCTGATGGGAATTGGAGTCCAACAACATCTGTAGCCCCCACTCCTAGTGTAGAAAATACTGAGTGAGGTGGGCCCAACGGTCTGAGTTGCTAAGTGGCCCAACTGCACTGGCTGCCAATCAGTTTCTGGACTCAATTCAAAGTGCTGGATTTGACCTTTAAACGGCCTAGGACTGCAATACCTCAAGAACCGTTTCTCTCCATATAAACCATCCCAGACTCTGTGTTCATCCTATGAGGCCCTTCTTTGTGTGCCTCTTTCATGCGAGGCCCAGAGTGCGGCAACACAAGAAGGGGCCTTTTCTGTGGTGGCCCCTCATTTGTAGAATGCTTCCCCAGGGAGGCTCGTCTGGCACCTTCATTGTGCATTTTTAGGCTCCAGGCCTGAAAACGTTTCTCTTAAACCAGGCATTTGGCTGATTGACATCCCATGCCTTTTTAAAGATGTTATGGGACGAAGGATTCTTGATTTGCTGCTGTTCTTATTTTGTTTTTTATATTGTAATTTTATGTTGCGAACCACCCTGAGATCTATGGATGAAGGTTGGCATGCAAATGGAAGAAATAAATAAGATAAATATGCCTGGATAGCTCAGTTGAGCGTGGTGCTAATAATGCCAAGGTTGCTGGTTCAATTCCCATATGGGACAGCTGCATATTCCTGCGTTGTAGGGGGGTTGGACTAGATGACCCTCAGGGTCCCTTCCATTTCCCAGTCTCTGTCATTCTTGCTGTTGCCCATTCAGAAGAAACAACCAATAAAACTGCAGCAGGAAGGCCAAGTTTGGCTTTCCTGTGACAGTGCAGAAAGGGCACTTCTCTAGTTAAACGACACTGATGATACACAATACTGTTTCACTGTTGAGATTCAGGACAATGCTTTTCCTCCCGGCAACTCAGCCAGGTTCAGTTTCTGAAGCAGGCATCCAATGCCTTTGTTCAGATTGTGCTTTTGCTGCTTACAGATCCCGTTATTTTGCGGGCCAAGGTCCTGACCTAAAAGGGCTTTACCCAATTTAACAGATGGCTATTTCTGGCCATGAAAACAACACTTAACCGTCTGCAGAGCAGAAACAGACCGGGGGGGGGGGGGAGGCGGGGGGGGGGGGAGGAATCTGTAAGAAAGGATACAGGAAAGGACAAAAAGGGAACAAATTTACAGCTCCTCCATTAACAATAAAAAAGCACAGGGAAAATTGGTGCACACATGTTGCTAAATAGCATCTTTGGATTTTGCCTTGTAAAAGATAATGGCATTAAAGAAATCCCTGCTGAAAATTAAATCTAAAAAGATGTTTTTTCTGTTTCTAACATTAGTGTGTAGGCTTGCCACAATTCCACTTTTATTGGGGACACACACACACTTCTGCTAATTCAAGTCAACTCTCATTCAAGGGGGGGGGGAAATCCAATATGGGCTGCACATGGGAACTTCTCACCAAAATAAAGTGTGTTGCATTAGATAAGCTTCACATTTCATCTAGTCCACGGTTAGCCAATGAGGTGCCCATCAGAAGTTACTGGACTACAACACCCACCATCCCTGCTCACTGGCCATACTGGCAGAGGCTGATGGGAGTTGGAGTCCATCAACATCTGGAGAGAACCATGTTGGCTGCAACTGAGTTAGCATAACCGAATGAGACTTAAGGGTAGGGGTGTGTGTGTGTGTGCGCACTAGAAAAGGGCCAAATGCATATATAATGATGGCCCCTTGCAAACCCTGGTTTGGCAATGGAGAGAAAGTCTGCACTCCTCTCTTTTTTTCCTCAGGACAGTACTAACCACCATCAAAAGTTAAGATGTGCCAGCCATGGTTCCCTCATAGACCAGCACTCGAAAACATGGTTTGAAGTGTGGTTGCAAATCATAGTTGATGAGGGAATCTGATCAGCATTAACCATGGTTTGGTGTTATGAGTGAGCGGCCTTGGGCTTACACGCACTCCTTCCTTGCCTTGCATGTGCAAACCATTTCTGGTTTGCAGCAACCTAGACTTTGTCATTATGTCTGAATCAAACCCAAATTGCTTAGAAGAACAGGGCCCCAAACCGTAGTTTGATGGGGGCTTCTGCAAGCCATGGTTAGCAGGGTTTGGACAAAACAGCAAACCATGGTTTGTGACAAACTAGGATAATAACATTCCCCATCAGCTGTGGAGTAACAGAAATTGAAATTACTAGTGCTGATAATACTAAATCACTTTTAACATCACATCTTAGTCCCAGAGAGAGAGATAAATGTGTGCGTGTGAGGGTTTGTAACATGCACCCACAGCTCTACAAAAATCCTTTAGAAAATGTGGGAGACTCGTTTCGTTTCCCATCAGAGTTGCTTGTTAGTTTTCTGTCATCTTCCTCTTGAATCTACTCTATGTCCTACTAAGCGCCTCACCCCACGCCACCCCAGGCAGACCAGTCAAAGGGCCATCAAAATGTCTTGGGGGCACAAAAGCCTGCCATTAGAAGAGAGGGCTTTGCAATTCTACTTCTTCAGAAAAGCGATTTATCCAGAAAGGTTCCCTAAAAGACCTCATTCACCAGGCATGACAGGAATACTGATTTACCCACCGCAAAGCCCCCAAGAAGCCACTAGTCTGCACAAGGCAACTTTCCCCTGGAAGTGGAATGGCTTCTCATTTGTCATGGTGTCATTTTTTCTTACACCAGGCCCAGTAACAAAGAAACGTTATTTCCTCAGGGGAGAAAAGTTATAGAGACGGTGAAGGTCTTTCCTCTGCCCCATTCCTCACATGTGCACACAACCCCCCCTCCCGAGCGACCCACTGTCTCCCCCCTCAAGAGCCAAGGTCAGGCAAAGCTTGGGCACTGAGACCGCCAACGCCTCCACTAATATCTGAGAACAGTTACTCACCTCTAGCGTGGTCAATACAATCTTCTCAACCGAAGAAAAATAAGCCTCCCACAAGAACTGTGTCTGCTGTCTAAGTGCTAGGATTTTATCCTGATGGATAGACCTGATTGTAGAAGGGATCTGTAATACAACGTTGAAACAAATCAGACAGTGTAGAAAACATTGCAACCCGAGAACATTAAGGCACTTCTGGGGGCCTTTCCAGATGATCCGTTTACGGCACAATCAGTTTAGGTTTTATAGATCAGCGCATAGTGCATTTGGCTCCCATTTGAAGCACACAATCCACACTGTCAGACAACAGCAGCAGCCGTGATAGCAGTAATTGGAAATTGAATTATACAGGCTGCTCGTTTGTGCTGCTGTCTCTCTGTCCCACTTCCGACTGGACAGACTGTGCTTCCCACACTTCTGAGAGTTTGCAAAACCAGAGACTTTTCCAGAACAAGATCTCCCCTGCCAGGGAGATCTCTTTTACCAAGTTAACAGCGCTCTGCCACTCTTTCCCTTCAGCTTTAAAATAGTTGTGAGAATTTCGCATCAGTGCCCTGTAGTTGTTATTCTTATTTTGGGGTTCCAGTGCCCTCAGTGTGGGTGCCCCATAATCTTTCAAAATCAGAAAGGTTCAGTTCCTTTCTCATTTCCAGTAGGAAGCTGGCTTGACTAGACAAGCAACCCCAACGGAGGCCATATGACCTGACAGATATGACCCCTCATATCTGGTCCAATTACAGGCCAACCACTTTCTCCAAATCCTGCCTTAGCCCTACGATCTATGGACATAGACTTAGGCTCCACGCTCTGCCACGATGAATAGTAGGCTTCTTACTGACTGTGGCACGATTAACGATAGCCCTGAAATGGAAGAACCAGAATGAAATACCCTTGAACATATGGGGAAATAATGTCTGGGATACAGCAAAATCTGAGCATCTCACCAGACGCAGGAGGGCCATTAAAGACATAATAATAGAGACACTTTCCAAGAAACATGGACCCGTTTCTTTTATGTTAATGACCAAAATCAAGACCTCCTTATACCAACCACTCAATATTCTCAATGGAGAGGTTACGTTATGTCTGAATGTTGACTGTGTTAAGTGTATATCTAGAGACAAGGGGTAAAACAAACACCATTAGTTGTATTGCTAGATAATTGTTTAATGGTTGTTGTATTTGTTTCAAAACCAATAAAATTTTGTGTTTAAAAAAGATACGGTCCTGTACTGTCAATATATGAACTAGCTCAATGTGCTTCGTTCCCAGTTCACCGTGATCACCCTTAGGGAAAGTGGTTTAACTAGATTAGGGGTTGTCAAGATGGTGGCCTCCAGATATGGAACACAGGTGGCACTGTGGTCTAAACCACTGAGCCTCTGGGCTTGCCGATCAGAAGGTCAGCAGTTTGAATCCCCACAATGGGGTGATATAACTGAAGGAACTTCTCTGACAGGTGAGCTCCCGTTGCTCTATCCTGCCAATTTAGCAGTTTGAAAGCACGCCAGTGCAAGTAGAAAAATAGGTACCACTGTGGCAGGAAGGTGAACTGCATTTCCATGTGCTCTGGTTTCCGTCACGGGTTCTGTTGCACCAGAAGCGGTTTAGTCATGCTGGCCACATGACCTGGAAAGCTATCTGTGGACAAATGCTGGCTCCCTCAGCCTGAAAAGTGAGATGAGCGCCGCACCCCATAGTCGCCTTTGACTGGACTTAACTGTCCAGGGGTCCTTTACCTTTAATCTCCAGATATTCCTGGACTCCAGCTCTCATCAGCCCTGCCAGCTGGGACTATGGGTGCTGCAGTCCAGCAATATATGGAAAGCACCACATTGGCTACCCATGGGGACTAGATCACACGTGGCCAAAAACTAGATCATAGCATGACCCTGTCCATTTAGGCCAATGGGGCATCTTCTCCAACATTCTGCTCTCACAGTGGCCAACCAGACGCCTGTGGGAAGTTTGCAAGCGGACATGAACACAACACTCTGCCCACCTATGACTCATAGCAACTTATTCAGAGTCACACTGATAGTGGAGGTAGAACTTAGCCATTGCGGCTAGTGGCCATTGATACTCGATTTCCCGGGTACAACCTAATGCCTGCTGTTTCCAAGAATCCATGCAAAGAATGCAGGACTAACTAGACTTCGATCTATATCCAGCCGGGCTGGATTGTGTCCTTAAAAGCAGGAGTACCTACTTGGGACCAGTTAACTCAGCTGAGTTATGCTTTAATACCTTCCCAAGTGTGTGTTCTTGCTGTCTAATTCTTACACTCATTGCTGGACCGCAGGGATTCGCGTTCCACAAACAAACAAGGGGGAAAAGAAAGAAATAGACCATGCAAGATTGAGGTTTGCCCAACTCATGGCCTTCAGGCACCTTGCAGACTCATTCAAGGAATATGCGCGGACACAGCAAAATAAATGCACCCAGGTACTTTTCTGTTCTTCCCTTTCTGCTGTTTATTTAGACAAGCTTATCTGAAGGGGGTGCAGAAATAAATCCTTCCTTTTGTTTGGAGCATAGTGTTTTCTCATTAGAGGGCTCCATTCCCTCTAAGCCTTTCAAATATTCATATATTTTTTCATATATTCTTTCCGGACTAATTATGTACAAGGCAAGCACCTATGTTTGCTTTTGATTTGTGCTGCTCTGCATTTTCCTCTTAGATATTAGATTACACACAGCAAATGCTTTCTCACTCACGCACACCCTTCTCACTTATCGGAGGGGGTTGGGGGGAAATCCATTTCCCAATAAAATATTCTTAATTAGAATACATCTGTTCTCTGCATAGCCTCTTGGGAGGGGCAGCCGGAACAGCTTGGTGGCAAGGATCTCCTTATGTCAAGCACAGATTTCATATAGGCTTGGCATCAAGTTCAACTAAAAGCAGCTCAGTTTGAAATGCCCAACTTTCCTGAGATTGCTTCAGCAAAACATTAAGCCCATAATGAATGTCAGGTGTGAAACAAAAGGTCCCAAGACGAAACCAGAGGCCTTTCTCCTGGGCATGGTCGGCCAATTGGTGTTAAAGAAAGATAGAACCTTTTTTATGTATGCTACAACAGCAGCAAGAATACTTATCGCAAAGTATTGGAAGACACAAGAGCTACCCACCCGGGAAGAATGGCAGATGAAACTGATGGACTACATGGAAATGGCGGAAATGACTGGCAGAATCCGAGACCAGGGAGAAGAGTCGATGGAGGAAGATTGGAAAAAATCAAAGTATATTTACAGAAATATTGCAAAATTAATGAATGTTAGATGAATATTGGAATGAAATTATAAGGTTTTAGCAGAAGTCTTATTAAGAATTACATGAATATTAATTGTTAATGGGATAAAGTGGAAAATTCAAAGTTAAAATGTGTTAGGATAAATTACAGAATAAAAACTGAAGAAGAAGAACCGGCAATTCGAACTAGAATACAAAAAAGGGAGGTGTGAGGAAGTCGAGGAAATAAGCAAATGACAGATATAGATATAAAATTTGGATGTGTGTTTAAATGTTTTTGTTTTCTTTATGTTGTATTGTTGTACTGTATTCTTTTTATTGTTGATGTATTGTTTGTTGAATTTATGTATTGTTTTTCTTTATTGTTGTTCTTTTCATAATTATAAAATATTCAATAAATATTATTTTAAAAAAACAATAACAAAAGGTCCCAAGACAATGGGATAGGTTGCTGAACTACAAAGCGGTTTCTCCTTCATGGAGAGCACGTGCTGCGGTGGGAGCAACCATGACATCCCCTGTTGCTGGGCGGGTTAGTTTGGATGGCCACGGATTTGATTGGGCACCTCCAATGTTGCTGGGGAAAATTGATTGTTGCAATTTTATTTGATTGATGGGGGTGCTATATAGGTCCCTGTGCGCAGCGTTGAGCTTCTTCTTTTCACTGCGCACATCGGATTACCCGCCCACCCTCCCTTTATTTAGGATTTGTTTGCGCTGATCTTGCTATGGCTGTCATTGGGTCGTCTGCTTTGGAGCAGGGGCCTGGTAGGAATTTTACCATTTGGCTGATTGGCTGGTGCCATTTGGGTTTTGCCTACTTCGTAGCAAATCGTTACAACTTGTAAGGTTGCAGTTAGGCATTGGTTAGTTTTTTGGTTGGTGGAGGGGATGTGGTTGGCTGTGCCTGACCCTCCAATGCTGTTGCTGCAAGAGTATTCCGTTAAAGGAATCCTTTTGTCCGTATCCCTGGCAAAGGGCTAGGGCCATGCAAGAACCCCAGGGAGCATTTGGGGAGAGGGGCGAGCCTGGTGCCCAGCTTTTTCTCTCCCCCAAATTGTTTACCCCTACTGACTTCCGCATGGGTGTGGTTGTCACTTCTGTTCCTACCTCCAAGTGGGAACAGATAGTCACTAACCAATGCCTAAGCAACCACTCACTTACTGTAATTCAATAAAGTTGTGGCCAGAATTATGCCAAAAACCAAAACAAAAATGGCCAGGAGGAGGAGAATAGCCAGATATATCAACTGTTCATAGCCAGACCAGGACTGCTGAGACCCTGGTTATTATGCAGAAGGTGCATTTTTCCTATGATGCTAGAGTATTATTTAAAAACTGCTCAGTTGCCTTTCCAAATAACCTCTTCCTAAGGCAGATTGCAACAGATCATCTAATACCCAAACCTAACTGTGCAATCAGAAGCGAGTCCCATGTATCCAGTGAGGGTTAATAATGAGTAAGCATATTTATAATTGCAGCCTACTTTCACTTATTTTTTTCACTAAACCGGTATTTTGAATTGTTCTTGCAGCCTTGCTCATGGCTAAAACGTTATAGGGCACAGATATCTGGGCAATATGTACAGGTAGAATGTTTAATAGCCACATGCATTTGGAGACAGGTTTTTGCGATGTTTAAGCGTATGCATTTTTACTTGTTAGGCAGCTATTTTTGTAGTATAAATTTGAATTGATCGCATTAAGTTATTTTTGCCCAAGCGCTTTCAGCCGAATCTTTTGATATATACCTGTGTGTGCAACGAAGAAGCATCAAATCCATTAGACAGAGCGAGCCATTCATATTTGCAAAGCAGGGGAAAAGCTTATTTTCTAAACTATATATTTTTGTGCGAGTTGATTCGCTTCTAACAGATGGGAGCCGAAACCAGAGCTCCCATTTTTAACCGTGCTTGGCTATTTGCTATTAATCTTCTTGGCCCAGAAGTTGGGTGTGAGAAATGATGGATCTGTGCTGATCTGCCACAAATACACTAGAATTATTAGAAAGGGATGACGTTTTAATAGCAGGTCATTTGTGTAATAATGGGGAAGAGAAGGTGGGGAGGGAGAATGACTTTTGCATTAAAAAAAGGAGGGTAGGATGGGGGGAGAGAGAGAGAGAGAGAGAGAGCGCTTCTAACTGGTTCAAGCTTCCCTGGAGTGGGAGCTGGTGCAAGGATGAAGAGAATATGTAAATAAAAACATCCGAGCTAGTCTAAAAATGAGAAATGGGAAACTGTAACACAACAAAAACATTTCCCAGAGCAGACATTCTGGCTCAGCGCCAGGTCTTTAAAAACCACTGTTAATAATGGCGTAGTAGCTTGCCTTGGTAAGGAAGCAGCTGTGAAGAGAATCAATTCTGCATTACAAGAACAGGACAAAGATTTGGAACATTAATATCCCCATGTGGGGAGGCAAGTGGAGGGGGGAGAGAAGAGAGGGAGACCTGGAATCCTTCCTTCCCTTTGCCTTCTGCAACCAGAAAGCCCAGATCCTGCAGCTGGGTCATGCAGATTTTCAAAATGTGCAAGATTTAGGTATTTCGGTTGCATGGCAGGGGCCATAATCAAGCAATAGAGCTGTGCTGGACTGCTGGATAGCTCAGCTGGTTCAAGTGTGGATAACACCAAGGTTGCAGGTTTGATCCCCATATGGGATAGCTGTATACAGTGGTACCTCGGGTTAAGTACTTAATTTGTTCCGGAGATCCGTACTTATCCTGAAACTGTTGTTAACCTGAAGCACCACTTTAGCACGCTGCCGGAGCACGATTTCTGTTCTCATCCTGAAGCAAAGTTCTTAACCTGAAGCACTATTTCTGGGTTAGTGGCGTATGTAACCTGAAGCGTATGTAACCTGAGGTACCACTGTATTCCTGCATTGCAGAGGGTTGGACTTGATGATCCTAGCTTTACAAGTCTTTGATTCTATGCTTTGCACGCGAAAGGACCCCAGTTTCAGTTCCTGGCATCCGTATGCATCAAGATGCAGGGATTTGCCTCTGTTTCCCTGACGTTGGAAGAGCAGACAGAGGTGCATAAAATCAGGACCGGCAGGGAGAAAATGAATAGGGTGCATTTTCCCTTCCTCTCTTGCTGTCAGGCCCGGTGGATTCTCCCCTCCCCCCAGTAGCATCAAAGAGCAAGGAAGAAACAAGAAAGTATTTATGGTTTTATTCAGTCATCGGGGTGCAAGACAAAGAATCCTGTCCTTTACTCCATAGTGACATTGCTCACTCTGAGCTCCTGCCCTTCTCACCCCAGCAACAGCCCTTGGCTCTTGGGGGGGGGGGCAGTAGTCAAATGTCCTTGAGCCCATTGCTCTTGAACTCTAATTGGGCGATGAGATCTCGAGGAGTTTGGCTCTTCTATGCCTTCCAAGCTGGCTGTTCTCCCCCTCCTTCTCCTAACACCTCATAACTAAGCTGTTCTGAGTTCTGCTGTAATTCAATCCTGTCTCCCTCTTTTCTGGAAGCTACTGGAGAAGGGTGGGTGGGCAATCTCAACCATTCCCCGTCCTCCTCCGAGGGAAGCAGAGGAGAAGGAGGGGGGTGATCTCCAACCCTCCTTCTCCCCCTCCTCTTCGGTCCAGCCCCTGACAATACTGGGTCATCCAATTAAGACGAATGGTGGGAGATTCGAGACAGACCAAACAGAGGGCTGCTTCACACAGGCAGAACCTGCTACTTGCAAGGAACAGCAATGGTCACCAACTCAGATTGCTTTCATGGGAGGTTAGATAAATTCACGGAGCCTCATGCTATTAATGGCGATCGATTAGGATGGTTGTGCACTGCCTCAAGAGCCAGAGGCAATATGCCCCTGAATACTAGTGAATATAGTTAAAGCTATGGTTTTCCCAGTAGAGATGTATGGAAGTGAGAGCTGGACCATGAAGAAGGCTGATAGCCGAAGAATTGACGCTTTTGAATTATGGTGCTGGAGGAGACTCTTGAGAGTCCCATGGACTGAAAGAAGATCAAACCTATCCATTCTGAAGGAAATCAGCCCTGAGTGCTCACTGGAAGGACAGATCCTGAAGCTGAGGCTCCAATACTTTGGCCACCTCATGAAAAGAGAAGACTCCCTGAAAAAGACCCTGATGTTGGGAAAGATGGAGGGCACAAGGAGAAGGGGATGACAGAGGACGAGATGGTTGGACAGTGTTCTCGAAGCTATGAACATGAGTTTGACCAAACTGTGGGAGGCATGGAAGACAGGAGTGCCTGGTGTGCTCTGGTCCATGGGGTCACAAAGAGTCGGACACGAATAAACGACTGAACAACAACAACAACAAAATGGGAGCAGGTCCACTGCTTTCAGGATGTCCACAAGTATCTGGTAGGCCGCTGTGGAAACAAAACGGCCTTGAGCCACAGGGCTCACCTTATGTCCTCACTCATTACATTATTTCAAATTACTGGAGAAGGAGGAATGGTATCTTAAGATGTTGGAATATGCAGCATTAGCAGGTCTGATCAAGATGATAGAACATACAAAGAAGATTGGAAAATATTTGTAGATTACCGTATTTTTTGCTCTATAACACGCACCAGACCATAACACGCATGTAGTTTTTAGAGGAGGAAAACAAGAAAAAAAATATTCTAAACGAAATAGTGGATATATGATTTTTGTGGTTCATGCTGTGGCCACAGACATGTGATCTGACAGTGAGTTTGGAGTAGCCCAATGCAAAAATCCTGAGGATCCATGTGGCTCCATGCTTTGTAACCACGGAGGAGGGAAGGAAGGGGAACCATGGATCCTCTGCTCACGACTGCAGCAGATCCCCACCACCACCCGCAGGCATTCTCTCCACAACACGCACAGACATTTCCCCTTACTTTCTAGGAGGAAAAAAGTGAGTGTTATGGTGCAAAAAATACGGTATATTAAAAGTCAGTGTCGGCAGGTAAATGCATTAGCAGGATTAGAGTAGATTCAGCGGTATAAGGTAAAGTGAGGTAAAAATAAGATGAGAGGGGAAGGTATGGAATATTTAGCATATGCAGAGTAGATGGGTAACTGAAGACACCATGGAAGGAGGGGGAGGGAAATCAAGACTATTGGGAGTGTTTGGGTGGTTATTGTATAAATGTGAAATATGTAACAGAAAAGCAAATAAATTTTTTATATACAAAATGGTATCTTTGTGTGGGCCTGGCCTGACTGTGTAGCTTGGCTGATCTCACTTTCTCTTCCCAAGAAACTACTGGTTTGCAATAATTGGCCCATGGAAGAGGCGAAAAAAATCCAAGGGACATGTCTATCCTTTCCCCATGTTTCTACATCATATCCCATCGTGAAGCCATTCTGAGCTGCCCCCAAATAATGTCTTGTAGTGTGGAATACTATTGCATCCAACTTCCTGTCCCCCTAGAGAAAGGGGAATAGGAGACTAGGAAGGGTCTGGTGTCTTTGTTTTGAGGAATATGAACTTTGAAAATTCCCGTACTGATCTGCAGCTCTTGGACTAATGTGTGGATTGGAACTTAGCTACCCAACAGAATCTGCCTTCCAAATGTTTAAACCATCAAAACACAAATATAAATGCGTACTTTGAATGAAAAGTACACGTCTGCACCTCAAAACACCTATTTAAATCTGTCGACTTCAACTGGTCTCTTGTGAGGGCAACTTAAGTCAGATACCAGCCACTGAGACCGTTCAGAACCATGAATATCCTGGAAGTTGAAAGAAACTTTCCCCTTCCAAGCACTTTGCAACTCAGAAGCTCGTGTGCATTTCTCTAAAAAAGAAATGAGCCGCTCGTACATTTTTAACCAAGACATTTGGAGGCCTGAGTGACCTTCATGTCAGAAAGTGAATGATGCCTTATTAAATGAGTTAATATTCACAATGACACAGACAAATCCCTCCTGATAAAAATCTCTTTTATAGCCGTGACCTTTCGGATACATCTTTCCTGGAAGTGTGGGAAATGGCTGCCACTGTCAACCACTCTGACGAAGGCCGCGGTTTCTCCCTCCCCTCCCCTCCCCCGCCTTACCTGTAATAACAATCTCTCATCCCCTATGACGGCAGCTTGATTCCAATCAATCACTTCGGAGAATGGCAGCTCCCATCCATTGCTGAGCATCACAGGAACACAGGCAGCCTGCGTAGGCAATCATTAAAATCAGGAAAATGGAAACAATTGCGGCAAAGGCACGCTGGCCCTTCCAAGGCCCCGTGGCAATGAAATTGCAGCCTATTCTGCAGAAATGGGACTTTAATAGAGAATTATGTTGAAAAGTATTGTGGGACCACTGTCATGCCACATTCTGAGGATCACTGAACCTTGGGTCTGGCAGGTCCACTATTGGAAGGCTCATATACTCAGACCACAGAGACAGAGTGGGAAGCCTATCAACGGAGTGGCCCTTGTTTATTCCCTCTAATGCCTGGCTACTTGCATGGGTACACACAGATTGGCACAGGCCCATTGGTACACCCCTGTGTGGGCTTGCTGTTGGGTCAGAAAGTCCAGCAAATGCAGAACACGGCAGCTACGTCGCTGCGTGGGCCACCTATCCCAATCATATTGCACCGGTTCTGGAGGGTTTGCCATGGCTACTAATTGGCTACTGAGCCAAAACGAAGGTGCTTATTATTTTTTAAAAAAATAAAAAATAGGATTTTTATATTAAAGATTTTCAAAACACAGAAAAGTACATGGCACCTCCACTTTCAATTCACAGAGCCTTTTTCACGGTTCATTTACACATAGTGAGAGACACCTTTGTCATAGACATCTTGCACTTGGGGGGAAAGAGAGGGGAGAGAGAGAGATGGGGGTGTTGTTCTCTCATTCTGTCACACAGTGTTAGCGTAGGGGGTTGTGTCAGCATCATGCGGGTAGATTCTTTGTGTGTGTATATACCCACCCACCCACTGAGAGAGGTTACGAGGTATGAAGGTGCTTTTGTTGATATACAATGCCCTAATGACTTCAGGTCTGGATAGCTGGAGGAAGGCCTGCCCCCATATAAGACCTTCCTACATGTTGAGATCCTCAGAAAAGGCTCTCCTGGTTTTACTGACCCCAGCTGAAGCACATTCCATGGCAACCCAGTGGGGAGGGCCTTCTCTGTGGTGGCACCCAGCGTGCAGAATTCCATATCCTCTAAAGAAGGCGGGTCTAAACTCTGATGAGCTTTTGGTGCCTCCTTAAAACTCACCTGTTCACCCAGGCCCCTGCTGGCTATTAATTCCTAGCTTGGTTATATCAGTGATTAGAATTTTAGATTTTAATATATGGATTCCATTGTAATTTATTTATATCTCTCGGTAGCTTTAGCACCTTCAGAGTGTGGGGGAATTCCAGCCGGAAAGAAACCTTTCCTGAAGCCCTTTCTCCACAGGGCTGCTTCCAGCAACTTCATTTTACAGCTTCAGTCATACTCTCTATCTTGGCCTTTGATGGTTCGGGCATTTTGTTTTGTGGGATCCAAATTTGTAAACGCGGCATCTTTCCTTTTAAAGGCATGGCCTCCTGCACCTCCACTTGTGTGCCATGGTAACAGGCTCATTTCCTTTCCATTCACAACTGTGCCATTCACAACTGACCCTACCGTTTCCAGTGCCTGCTGTTTTGAAATCCTGGTGGATCAATGCGGGGTCAAGGACAGACGTCACCGCGGCAAAGAAGAACACTCCCGACCCCAGCCTTTTGCTGCAGAGATGCCCTTTATTTTTTAACAGTTATTTTCATGCCATTTTAACCCTGGGCGTGCTCTCCCCTGCAGATCGCTTCCCTGTCGCCTGCCTGTTCAAAATCCAACCTAATTGATGCCGTCACTTAAAACTTACTTAGTATGCAATGTGAAAACCCGGGCAGAATTTATAGGCAATTTTGTCTCGGCTGAATTAAAACAATGAGCTGTATTATTTATTTCCTCCTAACTTCCTGGTCGGATGAAGCCAGTGTTTCTCCAGGAATATAGATTCTCTCCCCCACCACACCGCACACACTCCCCAAGTTCAACAAACCCTCTTAGGCTAAGTTAAGGTTACCAGATGTCCCCGGTTCCTGGGGACAGCCCCCAGATTTGCAAATATGTCCCCGGAAACGTGGCAGCAGCAGCCTGGTAGCGCAGTTGGCTAAGGCTGGCTTCAGGAGCTGCTCGCTACTCGCTGCTGCCGCCACTGCCAAAGGTGAACCGGGGACGTCTGGTGGTACAGATCTCCTGCCCTTTCCCCCTTTGCCCTTTTTAAAAAAACTGGGCAATGGCTGCTCGCCCGCGACTCCCGAGCCTCCCCCGATCTGTCAAAACAAAGGGGGAAGGGGGCAGGAGATCAGTGAAGGCTTGGAGTCATGGGCGGGCAGCATGCCGTTGCCCAGTTTTTAAAAAAACTGCGCATTTATGTTTCACAGGGTGAGAAAGAAGGGCTTTGCACCTTTATACAATATGCATGTGTGCTTGGGCCCAGGGTCTTTTGCCTCACCATCCCCACTACTGACTCCCTGTTGCTACTCAGCTTCAAATAAGTAAGTAAGTAAGTAAGTGTCCCCAGATTCATTGAAAAAAATCTGGTAACTATAGGCTAAGACAACCCAGCTTTGGTGCGGGCAAAATAGCTGCTGACTGCTCCTGAAGTAGGAACGCTGGATTATGGACTATTAGGGAAATGAAATCTCCAATCCGCCTTCCTCTTGCCTGGCTATCACGCAGCACAGAATTCCAGCTGACAGGAGTGCTAAACGGCTCTAAGTCTCCAGTCAAACGGTTGATCTTACCTGCAGGGCCTCCAGGAACCTGAAGGATCCCAGCCTCCGGCCACGAGGGACGAGACAGAAAGTGGCATTGTGCAGCATTTCACGATAATCATACCTAACAGGAGACAGAGAGGGGGGAAATAATAAATTAACAATGAGCCCGGGAGTAACTGTGCATGCAAATGTAAACATCTGGTGCGGCACATCTGGTTAGACTCATCGCCGGACCAGCTCACATCTGCAAAGCTGGCATCGCATTAGGGGAGACGCAACAGGAACAAAAGCAAAAATGAGAAAGGAAAACAAATGTAGATGGCAATATGAAAGCAACTGAGTGACGCTGAACTGAGTCCCCGTCCTCGGTGCTGGATTTACATATAAACTAAAAAAGCTATAGCTTAGGGCCCCACTCTCTTGGGAGCCCCCCAAAAAATTTAAAGAAAAGAAAAACACCTGGGTGTACATTTCCAAAATATAAGATAAAAACCAAATAAAATAAAACCTACATACAGAAACAGTGTTTTGTGTTGTGTAGGTTCCTATGATGTAAGTAATGGTGCCCTGCTTTCTAGCCTGCTCCCTAAAATATCACTGGTTTGCTCATTTCTATATATAGGCAATGACAAACCTAGACAGCATCTTAAAAAGCAGAGACATCACCTTGCCAACGAAGGTCCGTATAGTTAAAGCTATGGTTTTCCCAGTAGTGATGTATGGAAGTGAGAGCTGAACCATAAAGAAGGCTGATTGCCGAAGAATTGATGCTTTTGAATGATGGTGCTGGAGGAGACTGTTGAGAGTCCCATGGACTGCAAGAAGATCAAACCTCTCCATTCTGAATGAAATCAGCCCTGAGTGCTCACTAGAAGGACAGATCGTGAAGCTGAGGCTCCAATACTTTGGCCAGCTCATGAGAAGAGAAGACTCCCTGGAAAAGACCCTGATGTTGGGAGAGATTGAGGGCACAAGGAAAAGAGGACGGCAGAGGACGAGATGGTTGAACAGTGTTCTCAAGGCTACCAGCATGAGTTTGACCAAACTGTGGGAGGCAGTGGAAGACAGGAGTGCCTGGCATGCTCTGGTCCATGGGGTCATGAAGAGTCGGACACGACTAAACGACTAAACAACAACAACAACAACATATAGGGTGCCTACATTCTGCATGTGGAAAGGGCTTTAGATACCTATTAGGTCCATAAATTACCATATAGCATATATTCAACACAAAAAACAGCACAGACAATTTGTTGTTGATAAAGGACAGCTGGACACGTTCAGTAGCTTAGCGCCTCATCAAACCTAAATCCGGCCCTGGCCGTCCTACAGATTATTTCTGTTTAAAAGCAATGGAGGACGGGCAGACCAAAAGTGGGGGGTCAAGGAGGGTCGGTTGTGGTGGTGGTGGGGAGTGGGAAACGTCCCTATTTTCACCTGAGGAGTGTTGGAGGGTGTGGGGTTTGCAGTGCAATGCTGTCACTGGTAAGGTAAGCAGAGAATAGGGGCGACTTTTAACGGAGGTTCAAGGAGACAGGGAGACTGAATGCAGGGAGAGAAAACATGAGAGAAAACAGAGATGGAGAAGAATTTGGTTTGGTCCACATTTTTAACTGAATGGCCCTCATTTTTACCTCCTGGGTTTGTACATCAATTTGAATGCAATTCTTTGGCATTCACTTAAAATCACCATGGATTATTGTGGAAAAGTGATGTGTGTCAGAAATAGATGACCCGTCTCACTAAAAGGGAACCCGGGCTTGGAATTTGTCCTGCTTTGCTGTTCTTTGTAAACGTGACAAACATTGTCTATTTTTCTCGTCTTGGGATTTTTGGTTTCACATTGTAAACTACCCTTGGGAGAAGCTGGGATTACTCTTATGTCTTCATATTAAACAACACAAAAAACATACAGCATCTCTTTTGACTAAGCAGCAGAACAAAAACCATTTGTTGTTTGGAAAACGGTCTTGAGATGCATTTCTGAGCTCAACAGATGCTATTGCAATTTTTATCGCTAGAACGATCTTGGGCTGAGGAAGATTGGCTCCGATTAATGTCGGATTGTTATCATTTTTTAATAAATCTACGTTTGGAATATGTGATTAATGAATTGATTTAATGCACCCCATTAAGTCACTCATGCTTTCCATTCTGGAAATATTGATGCGAAAGCTGCCCCACGAAGGCATCAATTTATTGTCACTGGAGAAAGAGGCTTGACAACCAATACAGCCAACCAAGAGCAACCAGGCACCAATACAAACTCACCTTAATCAACCCAGTAAAGGATGAAAAATGGCTAAAAAGAGTCAGATTGTGTAACTGTGGGCCAGCAGGGGACAAATTAGCTGGGCTAGGGAGGGAGAAAGCGTGATTCTAAATGTGTGTGTGTGTGTGTGTGTGTGTGTGTGTGTGTTGTGATGCAAGACTGGTTTGGAGAAGAAATTTTGGCAATTAAACACAGAGGACCGGTGACCCCCGTTTCTCAAAATTAAAGCGTTTAGCTAGACCCTACTGCTTTCTTTCCAATTCCATCAATCATTTCAGAACCATTTACCAAAAACACACATCAAATCCCTAACAGTTTCAAGCCAGTTATTAGCTAATTGTGCTTTTGGCAAACCTGCAAATGGCTCTCAACTTGCCAAGCCTGCTGGTTCCAGAGACAAAAAGGATCAAGACTGAATCTCTCCTTGTCCCCCCCCCCCCCGCCCCACCTCACATCTCTTAAACACACACATGCACCTTCCTTTTCAACAGAGATTTCTGTACTCTGCAAATAGTATAGTAAAATAGTCAATTTTTTACTTTGACAATAAAATCCTGCACAAAAACTTCACAATGTTAATAATCTCATTTAATCATAGGCTGCAGACACTGAATGTTTTAAAGGTATTCTCTCTCTGTGTGTGTGTGTGTGTGTGTGAGAGAGAGAGAGAGAGAGAGAGAGTGTGATACATCTACACTGTACATGGACATATGCATTTCTGCTTTTATATTTAGTCTCAAGAGGCTGTGAAGACTGCAGTAAACTAATTTTCAATTACAGGCCCCATCATTAGGAGAGTCCCATTTGCTGAAAGTAGTGTGTATAACTTGCATGGGAATAAGTGTGTTTGTATGGGAAAAAGCCACTTGGAATGGATTAAGATTCCCTCCACCACGGCCCAATGTAATTCCAAACTACAGAAGATGAAACTGATAGGCTGTATTAAAAAAGAATAAAACCCTGCAATCTCATTCCCTGTCTCCCTTTTTTATACAGTGGTACCTCAGGATACAAGGGGCGTGGGTTGCGCTGTGGGTTAAACCACAGAGCCTAGGACTTGCTGATCAGAAGGTCGGCAGTTCGAATCCCCGCGATGGGGTGAGCTCCTGTTGCTCGGTCCCTGCTCCTGCCAACCTAGCAGTTCGAAAGCATGTCAAAGTACAAGTAGATAAATAGGTACCGCTCCGGCGGGAAGGTGAACGGCGTTTCAGTGCGCTGCTCAGGTTCGCCAGAAGCGGCTTAGTCATGCTGGAAGCTGTACGCCGGCTCCCTCGGCCAATAAAGCGAGATGAGTGCCACAACCCCAGAGTCAGTCACAACTAGACCTAATGGTCAGGGGTCCCTTTACCTTTACCTCAGGTTACATATGCTTCAGGTTACATACACTTCAGGTTACAGACTCCGCTAACCCAGAAATACTGCTTCAGCTTAAGAAATTTGCTTCAGGATGAGAACAGAAATTGTGCCCTGGCAGTGCGGCGGCAGCAGGAGGCCCCATTAGCTAAAGTGGTGCTTCAGGTTAAGAACAGTTTTAGGTTAAGAACGGACCTCCAGAATGAATTAAGTACTTAACCCGAGGTACCACTGTATCACCTTTTAAAACCAACTTTTTCTTGAACCTTCTCCCTTAGATTTACACAAAACAATTTGACAAACTATAGCTGCAATGATGCGCAGTTACGCTGATCCAATTCCAACCAGCCAACCAAATCCATATACAGTGTGCATGGAGAGAATTCTAGGAAGTCTACTATGAACAAGTGACAACTGACTCCCAAAATGCCCGTATCTTAGAATCACAGCATTGTAGAGTTGGAAGGGACCACAATGGTCATCCCCCCCCCCCGATATTTTTTTGCCCAAGGTGGGGCTCAAACATATGACCCTGAGATTAAATGTCTTATGCTCTGCTGACTGAGCTACCCCAGCTGCTGCATCTGTTCCTTTCAACAGCAGTGAAATTTGCAGAAACCAGCAGGCGAGGCTTTTCCAGATGTGGTGAGTATCATCACCATCTTCTCATGCCTGCACATCTGGCTGCACTTGGAAGCCCAGGAGCAAGGGCTAGTAAAAAAAGCTGGCAGTAAAACACTGGGAGGGGACAAACATTAGTGCCTGTGAGCTCTCGTTTGCAGGCACGACGCTATTCTGTGTCACCAGGCTTATAAAACAGGGCAGCACGTACTCTGCACTGGAATAAATTTAAATCTACCCACCTAGGCATTCCAAATTCAGCACAACGGTAAAGCCAGATCCCACAATCTGCACAGGTTATGCAAACTGGGAGAATGCCAAATTGGTTTTTATTTGCAAACACCCTGCAACCTTTATGCATTTTCAGCAATTGTTTGCTTAGTCATGGAATGAGCCACGAGAGACCCCCAGACCTCAGCCTCCAACCACTGGAGATCTTATTTAGCTAGGCAGCCACCCACCTGGTTTCTGAAGTTCCTCAAGCACATCTCCACATCCATAAGGACCAGAAACTTGCCATAAAAACGGAAAAGAGAAGAAAGAAAGCAGAGCTATTCAGGAAACTGGACCCAGATTTCGTACCACATTCTGCGTTCCTGAGGAATCACAGCATACATCCCACCCTGCTTATATCAGCAGGATAATTAACAACACCGATTTCTTTTTCTCCGCATGGACAGCAGATTGACCTTACAATTCAACAGCTTGCTTGGCACCATTCATGGGAGGAAAGCCACATTAAGAAGAGACAGTTAAAAAACCGAAGTTGCTATCTCCCCATTTCTAAGCACCAGCCTTTTTTCCCCCCTCAGTGTTTGTCGCACGATGGGAAAGTTTAACATATACTAGAATAGCTTCCCGCTTTAGGGCTAATATATGCCAGTCCTATATTTCCCATCATTAATGTGCTAAAAATGTGAAAATCCAGTTAATGTTCTGGATAGCTACAAGCTCTGCAAAATGTCAGTTTTAGAGACGACATAAGAAAGAAAGTAATTCAAACTCTTAAAAAATAAAAAGCAGGCTAAGAAATGTGAATGTGGCAAATTTTCTATGCTGGAACATCTTTCCTCCCCTATAAACTCGTCAGCTACTGAGATGCAGAACCTGAGGTTTTCAGTGCTGAGTCACGGAAAGTCTAACCACCTACCTCTACCCTTCAAACATGGATAGCCGTGTGAGATGATCAAAGAAGAGCATGATGGGAATATCTATACTTGCTATTGGTCCAAGCTGGGGAAGGCTTCAAAGCTCATTGGTAGAGCTTTCACCTTGCACGCAAAACATCCCAGGGTTCAGTCTGACTTGTAACCGGCTCCCACTTTCTATCGGGCATGCTGGAGAGATGGGAACACAATTTCCTCTCTTCCCGGGTCTCACTTCTCTTGTCCTATGTGACATGCTCTGGAGAAAAGGAGAAGTTGTGTTTCCCTTTCTCTGGCTGCGTTGGTGCAAACTGGGGTTCCAAAAATCAACCACAATGACCAGTGGGATGGTAAGGAAAGGTTGGTTGTCTCTCTTTGTAATGGGGCTTCCTGAAATAATAATAATAATAATAATAATAATAATAATAATAATAATTATACCCCGCCTATCTGGCTGGGTTTCCCCAGCTACTCTGGGCGGCTTCCAACAAAAGATTTAAAATACATTAAAACATCAGTTATTAAAAACTTCCCTAAACAGGGCTGCCTTCCGATGTCGTCTAAAAGTCTGGTAGTTGTTCTGGTGGGAGAGTGTTCCACAGAGCGCGTGCCACTACTGAGAAGGCCCTCTGCCTGGTTCTCTGTAACTTGGCTTCTCGCAGTGATGGAACTGCCAGAAGGCCCTCGGCGCTGGACCTCAGTGTCCGGGCAGAACGATTAAAACGATTGAACATTAAAACATCAGTTATTAAAAACTTCCCTAAACAGGACTGCCTTCAGATGTCTTCTAAATGTCAGATAGTTGTTTATTTTTTTGACATCTGATGGGTGGGCATTCCACAGGGTGGGCATCACTACCAAGAAGGCTCAACACATAGGGCTCCTTCCTCTTCTCTCAGGACTCTTAAGGGAAGCACAGTCTCTCTCCACACCACACCAGTGGAACGTGAGTGACACTATTGCTCCACTTCCTTCAGCACGGTCCATACCGGGATAGGGAACTGAGGGTCGCAGAAGGAGCTCCATACCTCTCTATCCAGCCCTCAAGACTCTACATAGGCCACACACTCTCCTGAGCCACTGCCCTCACTGCCTGTGATTTGCCCCCATGAACTGAGCAGTTTGGGCTGGGATATGTCACTGAATTCCAAAAATGCTTCTGAGTTGCCTGGATTGAGGATAGGGAGAGGTGTGTGGGTACGTAGAAACCAGTCTTCTGTGTCAAGGACTGGCTGGACAAGGAAGAGTGGAGGGCGCCGCTTGCCCAAGAGACCCCCAGGGATGACACCGAAGAAGAAGACTTAGATCATGGATCATGGGACACTGGGGAAGGGATGAGCTGGGAGGTGCTCGAAGCAGGAGGTTAGAGCAATCAAGGGGAGTCAGAAGAAGGATGCCCTTCCAGGACAGAGATGGAGGCTGAGAGTCTCAGTGTGAGCACAGACTCCAAGTCACAGGTTGCTCCTGGAACCCAGCAGCAGGACAGGCCCAGTCCTGCTGGGTCTCCTCCTCCCATGACACCCTGCCAGAGGAGAGTCCTGCTGAGCATCCGACCAGGCAGGCCCAGAGGGGGAGCCCACCCCCTCACCACAGTCTCCGTCTGCTTGGGAGGGATCCAGAGGTAGAGGCTGGAGGGGGAAAGCAGGGGTCAGTTTCGTCTCCAGCTAGATGAGAAGAGCCAGAGGAACTTAGTTGTGTCATTACTTTCTGTGAATAACAGCTAATCGCATTATGAGTCTCAAGTTATTTCCTGCCCTGTGGATGGCCTGTAAGCTTGCCCGACAGCTCCTTGACATCTACTGTACCAATGCAAAATTCACGTTTACAGTGGTACCTCGGGTTAAGAACTTAATTCGTTCTGGAGGTCCGTTCTTAACCTGAAACTGGTCTGAATCTGAGGTACCACTTTAGCTAATGGGGTCTCCTGCTGCCCCCGCGGTGTGATGTCTGTTCTCATCCTGAAGCAAAGTTCTTAACCTGAGGTACCATTTCTGGGTTAGCGGAGTCTGTAACCTGAAGTGTCTGTAACCTGAAGCGTCTGTAACCTGAGGTACCACTGTATAGGAATCGTCCCCTGTCCTAACTGGAGAAGTATGAGACTCAACCTGGGAACTTTTTGCACACCAAGCATGAGCTTCGCTACTGGGCTGCTGACCCTCCTCAAGAAAGCAGAAGAGCATAGCTAAAGGACGGGCAGTTGGCCACCTCTCCTTTACCTCCTTCAAGTGGAAAAACAGGCCTGGTTTGGTCCACCTGTATACCTATTGCCTCATCTCTATCTAGATCCGCTCGTGCTTGCAGACCTCACGCAGCATTTTGGCAGCGGTTTCTATAGGTTAATTATGAATTGTGAGAAATTTGGGAATTCCAAAAGAGGAAAAAAATAGAAAGAGTTGGCACCATGCGTGCGTTCACATCTTATTAAGAGCTGAATATCTTTAACAATATCCTACTTAGGAGCTGTCCCTGAAGGGACAGGAGATAGACAGTTGGTAACCTTTTAAGAGAAATGGATTAGTTCATTATATTAGACTTGGAAGGCGATCAAGGAAAATTTGAGGCCACTTTTGGAATACAATCACGATATGAAGGTAAAGCAGGGGCGGGGACTACCCAGAGACATTTTAATCAAATTATACAGCAATGGACTTAAGAAACTAATTGAGCAAGCCTTATGGCAAAATAAAATAAAACGGGGGGAATAAAAATCCGAGTCTGCTTTAATCAGGCAAATATCCAAGTGTTTTTTTGAACTTCTCGCCAGAAACATTAAAGAAGCACGCAGTGCAGGCCCTGCTGCGTTGACCCACTCAGTGAGACCCACTGAGCTCATTGAGGCGACTCCCTAGTGAGTTTGCTTTAGGATTGCAACGGGAGACAGCTTTAAAGTCTGGGAGTACAGGCTCAGCACAAAACAAAATCAGTTTGCAAGGTGTGTTTTCCACCAGAATAAATTCATTTTACATGGGGAGAAGGACTAGGGGTGGGTGGGTGTTTGTGTGCAGGGCCGGTTCATGGGAATGTTGAGGTTGGGACTCCAAGAAAGGCAAAGGGCCCGCTGAGCCCAAAGCCCAGGTAGATTAGAGGCAGCATGAGGGAACCAAAAACAACCATAGACACCTACCCTACCGAGTCATGCAAACCAACCCAATGGGTAACGCTTCTGCAGTCAAGCGCTGCCCCGTGTGGTGAACCACTGAACTGCAAGTAGCGGCTTGTCTCCGTCAGGAGTCATCTGGTGAACCAATCAAGTAAGAAGTATAAATGGGTCCCTTTCGCAGCACTGAGGCCTCCCTGAGGTTTTGTCGAGACATTGAGGAGGACCACGGGACAGAACACCTGTTCCTGCCAGGGAAAAAGGGGTGAGTAAAGATCTACATCAGGAACAAGGGAGGGGATAAAGATCTACATCGGGATCTGCTGATCCCTGGGGATTCTGTCGCCTCATGGGTGGGCCGGCCCTGGGGAAAGGAGGTAGCTCACTGGTAGGGCATCCGCTCTACTTGCAGAAGGTCCCAGATCCCTGATATCTCCAGGGAGGGTTGGGAGACACCCTGGAGAGCTACTGCCAATAGGTGTAGACAATACTGAACTAGATGGACCAGTGATGTGGGTCAGTAGAAGGCAACTCCATGTGTTCCCATGACTAGGCCCAAGCTTTGGCTTTTGTTCTACAGGTCTAGCTTTCCGATTCTGACTGCTCTTTGATTTTGACTTTACAGCTCCTGGTTCCTGGCTCCTAATTCAGCCCACCACACATAGTACAGCCCTGACAAGGTCATATGAGGAAGAAATAAATTGTAAAGGTGTCCACTCTGCCTTTTGACTTGTGCCCTTGAGCACCAGCTATCCACCCTCTGCCCCAACAGACCAGGGCAAAAGCACCCAAGAACACTTACTCCTAAACATGGGGACTTTACAGAGCAATGGAGAATAATAATAATAATAACAATAATAATAATAATAGTACTACGAGAGCAGAAATTTAATTTTAGGAGCTTGACGCAGCACGAAGGATGAGCTATCAGTCTGACACACATCCCCCCCCTTCCATCTGTGAAAAGCTTCTTGAATGTGTGAAGTGGTTATGCAAACGGCAACCTTTCACCAAGGTCCCTTTGTAGGAACCTGAATCACAGCCTCTTAACAGAGCAAAAATGCATCAACAGCCAGCCTGGTAGCAGATTGTGGGATAACAAGCATCTAAGAGGTTCCATTTGGACAGAGATGTTTTGTCTGTTGCATGAAAGATTCAAATGCTCCCACCCACCTCGGCTCTTATTACATCTAGCTGAAAATCTAAACACTGGCGTGCAATTTCTGAAATATCCCAATTACCAGTAATTTTTATGCTGAAAAAGTGCTCTCTCTTAGCTGGATCTAGGCAAAAGTGTGAAGTGTGAGAATCTCAGGTCCCCACGTCTTATGCAGTGGGGAATCAAGGGCAGAGTAGCATCTTGTATGCTGATTTAAGTCAGGGGTAACCTAACATGGTGTTCTCCCCAAACAGTTGGACTATAGGTCCCATCATCCTTGATCACTGGCAATGCTGTCTGGGGCTGATGGGAGTTGGAAGCAGTGTTAGAAATTAGCCAGGCGCCAGGTGCATTTTGCGACTGGTGCAGGCCCAATGATGACCATGTGGACATCTCTGGATGCGAAGTTGATGACTGACATCTCTACTCCCCCCCTCCCCAAATAAGCAGAAGAGCTTATTTATTGCATTTATATCCCACCTTTTTCTCCCGGGAGTCCATGGTTCACCCCCCTCCTCAGTTATTCCCTACAATGACCCGGTGAGGTAGGTTAAGAGGATGTGACTGACCCAAGGTCACCCACTGAACTTCCTGAGTGAGGATATGGACCCTGGCCTCCTAGGTCCTAGTCTGACACTCTAACCACTACACCACCCTGGCTTCCTAGAGTTCTTCCGCTATGGGGCAGGCCAATAAATTAAGTAGGTAAATAAATAAGGGGAATGCAAAATGTCACTGAGAGAAGGATCTGAAAGATGAGGGCAAGTGGCTCACCTGTTTGGTTGGCTTAAGATTATTTGGGTAGCTATGTTGTTGTTCCTAGTGGGTGAAGAGATCCATTTCGTGGAAAAAAGAGCCTTTTCGATCTAATTCTAAGGACATACATATGGCAGGCTATGGAAGCAGACCTTTGCTTCGTACATCCTTCCAGCTGTGTGGAAAGCTCTGTCTCACTGCTTGGGAACGAAGTGGTTCAGTTTAACAAAGTTCACCAAATTAATTCAAAAATCTCTGAACTACACCTGAAAGTAGTTCCCATACTTGCTGGGTGAAATGAACTTGACCTAAGTTAGTTTTGGGGTGGAAATCTGAATTATTTCTAGTTAATCTTTAAGTGTGTGTGTGTGTGTGTGTGTGTGTGTGTGTATTTATTCTTTAGACTCTTGGGGCTTTCAAGCTTAAAGATCATACCTGCAGGGGGAAATTAATTAACCGATTCACATTCCACTGTGTGTGTGCTTTGATGGGTTTTTAAAAGCCTTCTTAAGTATATTTTATCCTTCAGCACAGCCGCCTGCAACATTCTGAACGCTGAATTTTTGTGCGCGCGCCAAGGAACATTTGGGTGAACTCAAAGTGAACTGTGAACTGAACTCTTTCATTTCGTAAAGGGTCAAACACGAACTGGAATTAGTTCCTTTTCGGACACGCTGAACTTGAACTAGTTCCTTTCAGAAAGGGACTTCCTATGCTAAGCTCGTTCCCAAATGTGGGGCTGTAGATCGATGATTAAGCCATAAAACTGGGGAATAAGGTCTCGTTCTCCCTCAGGTCAAGCTGTAATGGCAGTCTTGGGTGGACATTATCCTGAAGAAGAAGAAGAGTTTGGATTTGATATCCCGCCTTTCACTCCCTTTAAGGAGTCTCAAAGCAGCTAACGTTCTCCTTTCCCTTCCTCCCTCACAACAAACACTCTGTGAGGTGAGTGGGGCTGAGAGACTTCAAAGAAGTGTGACTGGCCCAAGGTCACCCAGCAGCTGCATGTGGAGGAGCGGGGAAGCGAACCCGGTTCACCAGATTACAAGTCCACCGCTCTTAACCACTACACCACACTGGCTCTCCCTGCAGGAGCATATATCCCCAAGTGCTTCAAGTACTTTTGCTAGCCATTTTATTCTTGCTGTTGGGGTCTGAGCAAAGAGCCCTCCTTCCCCGCCCTGCCGTCATTCCACAAATATCCGTCACACATTTTATTAGCTTTCAGCCTGCTTTCCATAATGATTAAGTGGTGCATGCTTTCAGCTAATACCTTTTTAGGCAGTATAAACAAATGGCCCTATTTGTAATCAATTCTAATTTATTCACACTTTAATTGAAATATCCCTCCTTCCCACCACCCATAGCTGAGAAAACATACACGACCTCATCCATCACGCAGGTGTAAACACCAAAGTGCTGCGCTGGCAATTATCAGAATGCACAACATTCCTGTAATTTCAACTTCTCGATCTAACACGCTGCTTTGGGAGGGGGGCGGGGGAGAAAGTATCAGCCCTGTCAATCAATGCTTGGATTAGGCAGCGGCTCTGAATTCCCAAATAGTCATTATCCCAACCCGTAGAAGCAAACAGCAAGGATTCTGCATCAATTAATCAGCCATAACTTACATTCCTCCCCAGTGTTTAAGCCTTCTCCCTCGTCGCTACACTGAAGAGATTATAAACTACCCAGGGAACCATTTTAATTCATAATGGCCATGATTCCTCAGTCCCCTGCTAATTTTAGCCTTGATCCTGTCTAAAATCATGGAGTTTCACTCTAGATGGTGAACCCGTCTAGTTAGTTCTGCGACTGCCAGTATTAATGGTCTTGATATTTCAGGTTTTAGAAGACAAACCTGAGATCTCTACACCACAACTTGCCAGCTCGTCAAAAGATCCATGAATGACCTTGGGAACTAGAGGTCAGTAGAGTTCAAAATTTGCAGATCTGGGGGTCTTTACTTTTAAGCCTCAGTCTGAAAGAGAGAATCATGTGCAAAAGGTGGGATATAAATGCAATAAATAACATTTATTATTATTATTCTTTATTAGATTGATACTTCATGTTCTCTTCCAAAGGAGTCCAGGGCAACGTACATATCACTAGCAATACAATCAGAAGCTGTAAGAAACAACCTTCTCAAACAGTTTAGAACAACCTTCTGTAAAAGTTTGTAACTCCCGAATACAACTACATACTCTCAACTAATAATTTCAAGGTTGCCAGGGACAGAACTTTCAGCCATCAAATGCCTAGGTAAAATGGGATGTTTAAAATTTCCCCCTAAAAGTTAATAGTGGGGGAGACTATAAATAAAAAGCATGGGACCCTCTTGAAAAATGGTATCCACCTGCCTCTTTCTTTTAGAAGCACGCTCAACTTATACAGGAAATAGATAGTTATGGCAATGGCTTCAGCCGCACATCACAACAGGCCCCTGTTAAATAGCTTGCTGTGAATGATCAGATGGTACCCACCTTATTCATCCCATTGGATTAAAATTATGTCTGGCAATTTGCAGTCAAGGTTTTTCCTGTGCCTCCCAAGGATTTAGTGTGGCTTGTTGCTTCCCCATTTGTGCTAGGGGAAGAGCAAAACGGGAAGACCTGCTTGCTCACAGTAAGCAAATAACCATGGTTTACTGTGACATGTGGACCAACCTAATGTCACATAGGTTAGGTTAAGACTCAGATCATGATTTACCACAAACTGAAGACCAGTTTGGTGGTTACCTTCAGCAAACCTCTTCCTCGCCAAACTGGGTGCCCAAGAACATTGCAGAGATTTTCTGGTCAAAATGTGAACATTCAGTTCACATGGATTGCTGACTATTGTGTTTGGACGGGGGTCCAGAACACACCTCACAATCTCCTGGGGCTGCAAGCTGCAGAACAATCAGAAAGTTTGAGGTCTTGTAGGTTGTCTAGGCCAACTTATTTCCTGCTCAGTGGAAGGAAACCAAAGTTAGAGCATTCCCAACAAATGGCTGCCCAGTCTCTGGTTGATATCTCCACTGATGACGAGCCCACCATGTCTCTAGGTAAGTGGTTCTACTCCTGAACTGCTCTTACCACCAAGAGATTTCTGGCCAACCCAAATCTACACTCCTGTAGCTTAATCCCATTTGATCTAGACCTCTCCTCTTGCGCATCAGAGGACCAGAATTTGCTGTCTTCTATGCAACAGACTTTTGGACATCATAAGATTTGTAGTTCATTGTAGATCAAGATTTCACTGTCCACAATTGCTGCTCTTGTAGCTCTAGGCTTTAGTGTGAAAGCCACCAAGTTAGAGCAGGCCCTCGGACGTTATCTTGGAAATTCTAACAGCACCCCTTAATTTTCCTCCAAGATATATCTCAAAAGAGAAGCCAAGGCCAGCAAGGAGCCCAAGTCCGACAAAATGCATTTCACAAGCACCATACTTATTTGGCTGTCGGGTGCAGTGAAGCAGGTTAACATTGCCAGCCGGCTGCTTGCTGTGGCAGTAGGAAACATCCTACTAAAGGTTTTACCTCCCCTCCCCACTGTTTTCTGAGCCAAAAACGAAAAACGGCGGGGGGGGGGGAGGGAGCTACTGTGGCAAGCACCCAAATCTTTCCAGTTCTCCTTTCCTAAATCTGCACACTCCGTAGGGGGAAAAAAGCATATACTATCATCCCAAACGCAGCATCTGGATCAGTTAAAGTGTCGCAACAGCTAAAGTAATTAAATACACATGATACTTCAGGGCAAAACGGCAAGAGTTCTTCCTTATTTTTTCCAGCGTATTAAGTTTCAGCTATTAACCAACCGGGAAGTTTGCAGCACATGAATTCTTAATGCAGATAGTTCAGAACTACCGAAGAGAGAAAGAGCGAGGCGGGGAGACAAAGGGAGAGCGCCCAAAGAGAATCCCCGGTTCTGTTCCACCGAACGCCTTGCTGGCTGCTTTCCATTAAGGTATCTTGGCTTTTAAATAAGCTGTCAAGTAAGACTTGGCACCCGAAACAGAAAAGTGAGTAACTGCTTTTGCAGGAAACCCAACAGCTCAACTGCGTGTCAAGAGAGACGGTCGTCTAGGACTGAGCTCTAATGCAGCGCACTTGGACAGGCGCCACTGCCATTAAATTGGCCGCGTCTGGATTGAGGATCAGTGCCATTTAGGGAGAGCCTTTCACAAAAACACCCACACACCCACACCCTATACAATTGGTAGGGATTTCAAACTTCTTTCCACTCAAGCACCGGTTTTCCGAATTCAGGGCAGGGGAAGTTTGGAAGGTGCAAAAACATAATTGGGAAACTCTCTCCCCCCCCCTTCCTGCTTAAAGGGCTAATTGATTTCGCAGGTGTTTAATTATCATTTGCTGTGAGATAATACCTTGTAGTGCCATAAAAAATGGATTTAATTTTCGAGTGCTTGCAGAACCATTGCCAAAGCCAAGTTAGAGCTAAAGCAAGATAATTATTCTATAAATCAAACACACTGCCTCCTTTCTTTGAAATTTTTAATACTTGGCTATAATGATATCTGACGACCTTGAAACCAACATAAAAAGGAGTTTTGTGCCAAGCGCCAAGAGGCAGCCATCAAGAGTATTTCATTCAGTCTGGTTCATTAACATTGGCTCAGCCAGACATTGCACCCTTGATGCAGCCAAGCAAAATAGGCTGAGGTGTTAGCAAAGTGGCAGAAATTATGGAAACGCTGGTCGCCGTGGCCCTTTTGGAACACAGGAAAGCCAACGAACGTGACACAGCCAAGCTGGATTCGCCAAAGGAGCTCTGCAAAATAACTTTCAACAACAGATTTTGAAAGTGCAGAGGGGGAAAAGACCAATCCCTGCCCATGATGGAGAACCAGGCTCCTAGAACATGTCTTAGAATCTAGTGCACCAGAATACAAAGAAGCCAGATTATGATACAGCTGAAGGTTTAGCCATGCCTTGTTGCCCAGAAAAGAAATGCAGGCAGAACGGGCATGTGATTCTGGATGTATTCTGCAATTGTTGCATCACTTTCATCGTGAACTAGTTGTGATTTTTCAGGAGGTGATCATGATAGAAGCCTGATATTATAGGGGAAAGTGCAGGGGGTCATGCTAACATGGATGGAACACGGGAAGTTACATTATACAGAGTCAGACCCATTGGTCCAGTTAGTTCAGCGTAACCTGCACTGACGGAGAGCAGCAGTCCGGGCTTTCAGACTGGAGCATCTCCGAACCCAACCTGGCGATGGCTGGGATCAGAGCCGTCTTTTCCATTGGGTTTACTGGCGTGTTGCGCCAGGGCGCCGGCGCCTCAGAAAGTAGTGGAGCTGCGTGGCTTTGCCAGCGGCCTCCCCTTTCCCTCCTGCATGCCCGTCAGCTGCGCCCCGTCCACCATATGGCTGGCGGGCATGCAGCTACCTTCCCAAGCTCCTGTGGGAGGAGAGCGAACTCCACAGAGGCTTGGGAAAAGGTCAACAACTCTGGGAAACGGGGGGTGGGGCGCCGGAGGGATCTTTGCACCACGGCGCCGGATATGCTTAAGACAGCCCTGGCTGGGATTGAATCTGAAAACTTCTGGATGCATAGCAGGTGCTTAGCCACTGATCTATGGACCTTCCCAATGCCGTTCCATACGGCCCAAGGTTTCTCTGTTGGCTTAATCAACACATACGGAGGCATCGGAAGAAGACACCCTGGGGAAATAGGTCATAGTTGTGATTAAGGTCCATTCTGCAACTTATGGATGGCTTTTAAGTCACCCTAAGGGACATGGGAGGGACGCAGGTGGCGCTGTGGGTTAAACCACGGAGTCTAGGACTTGCCGATCAGAAGGTCGGCGGTTCAAATCCCTGCGACGGGGTGAGCTCCCGTTGCTCGGTCCCTGCTCCTGCCAACCTAGCAGTTCGAAAGCACGTCAAAGTGCAAGTAGATAAATAGGTACCACTCTGGTGGGAAGGTAAACGGCATTTCCGTGTGCTGCTCTGGTTCACCAGAAGTGACGTAGTCATGCTGGCCACATGACCAGGAAGCTGTACGCCAGCTCCCTTGGCCAATAAAGCGAGATGAGCGCCGCAACCCCAGAGTCGGCCACGACTGGACCTAATGGTTAGGGGTCCCTTTACCTTTAAGGTACATGGGTGTCATTTTGGTGTGGCTCCTCCACTAAACATTGGAAATCATTCATGGGAGGAGAAGCCTATGGCATTATGAGTCCACCCTTTGTCAACACTATCAAGTTCCCACAACTCTGGCATGTGGAAGTCACTTTTAAAAACAAACATGGATGCAAATCTGTAGGTTGGACAACCTGTGCACACAGTGATATCTGATGTGCATTGTGAGAGTTTCTTCCAGTTCTGAGACCACTGATGGGGTAAGTACTGGATCTTTCCATCCCGTGACAGCCTAGTTGAAAGGGACAAGGGGAGAAGATGGCCCAGCTCCTACTACACCAGGGCTATAATGTCATTGTGCAGATGGGCACTAAGGTATTTTAAATCACATTTACAGCCTCTAATGGCTGTTCAGCTGCTCGCCGTGCAGTGCTATGCTATACATAAAAATACTCCGATATAGAAGCCATTAAAGTCAAACTCGGCTCTACTTCGTGAAATATGCTTTAATGATTTCATTGGACAGGAGCATCTTCAGTGAATAGACAAGCCCTATTTCGGATAAATCTATGTTGCATGTCTTTGGGCAGACACATCACGGACCTGACAAATGCATCAAGTTTTATTTCCCACAGTAGGGGTCACGGGATCTAAAACTCATTACTCTTCGACTAATATTAAAAGGAGAGATTTCTCACTTGCTAATACTTTGCTTCACTTTTGGAGATGTTGATGGGTTTTAGAGCAGGACTTTCATATAACTACGCACATCCGAAAGAACAATATTGCATGCTTGATGTAACTATCCATGAGATTCAAGATACTTACTACCATCTTCCCGTCTGGCTCAAAGAAGCCCAACTCAGAAGCATGGCTAGCCTGAGCTGTTAGGAGCTCAGAATTAAGTTGGGACATGGAAGATGTCATTGTTAGATGGAATCATATTCCATTTTGCCAGTTTCTGCTGTCAACCGAAATGAAGAACGAAATAAAAAAGAGCCTCAGAAATGTCTGGAAGCGGCTGATCAGCTTCATTCCTTCCTCAGCAGAGGTCAGCCTTCCAGATGTTTCTGGTCTCCCATTTTCCATCAGTGCTGGAATGATCAATGGTTCACGGTAGCCCAACAACCTCTGCAGGGTACCAGAAGGCTACTGTAGATGATACAGTGGTGCCCCGCAAGACGAATGCCTCGCAAGACGGAAAACCCGCTAGACGAAAGGGTTTTCCGTTTTGGAGGTGCTTCGCAGGACGAATTTGCTATGGGCTTGCTTCGCAAGACGAAAATGTCTTGCGATTCCTGGGGGGGGGGGGTTTCGCTCCCCACCCCCTTTTTCTAAGGCACTAAGATGCTAATAGCCTTTTAGCAGCTAATCCGCTAATCCCTTAAGCCTTTAATAGCCGCTAATGGCCGTTAAACTGCTAATAGCGCTAATCCGCTAATGGGCTTGCTTCGCAAGACGAAAAAACCGCTAGACGAAGAGACTCACGGAACGGATTCTTTTCGTCTTGCGAGGCACCACTGTACTACACTTCTTTTAAAACCAGATGTCCAAATGCAACACAGTCTCTAGGCTTGGCAACACCAGTGCAGAGTTATTCTTGGGATCACAGGAAGGGTTAAGGACCATAGCAGTTCAACCCCCTGCTGGGGCAGGCCACCCACACACCCAGCCACCCATGTGATCCATATGTGATATTTGTGTCACAAGCAGAGAGGAGGCGCACACACAGAGGTGCTTCCACGTAGCAAACAACTCAAAGCCACATGCAATGGGAAAAGGCAGAAGAGGACACTTCCTCCAAAAATCATCAGCCAACAAAAAAACATCCCACCCATCCTCAAACACAAATGCAGAAAATGAGATGGATCCTGAGTCTTGGGTTCATGCCATACCACAAAAAAAAATCTGGTCTGTGGTAAAGGCAAGTTTTCTCAGATGTCTTGGTACATGTGGGAAAGGAAAACCAAGTTCATATGAGGTGGCATGGTGGGACTTTTCCCAACCATCAGAGGTCCTTTGTTCGTGCTAATTATACTACAAAACAAATTTTTTTTTTGAGGGGTGGTGAGTTGGGAAAACAATTCCACAGATCTTGGAGGGGAAGCTGTGGGCCACTGAACAAGCTTTTTTTTTGCTCGTACACAAAATATCTGCATTAATTGATGCTTGACCACATCTGCATCCAGAATATTTGGTTTGCTCCGGTGCATCAGGCTGCGAGGTGCTGAAACGCAGCCCCAGTCTTCCCGCCCGCCGGCTTCCTCCAGCAGCGAAGGAGCCAGGACCCCGCAGGATCAAACCACTTTCCTTTTAGCATTCTTCCCGCGCTGCTAGAATGTGCTAAGTCCATTTGTGAGCTAATACATTATTTACACAAGTTATTCAGGCATAGCAGCCAGGATATGAAACATTTATCAACAAAGGGTCCAGTTTGTCATTTAAAAATAATTATGTTTCTTTAGGAGAAACTAACAAATTCTGTTGGCCTAGAATTATTTATTACACAACTTCGCCGGCACAAAGGGATGCTCTGTTTTAAGACGCCGGTAATTTTGAAGCAGGGAAGGCAGCCTGTCTCGGGAGAACTTTCCGGTGGTTTGTAAGCATTCTATCAAGGTGAGGCCCTCATTGGTCACCTGTCCAGGTACGCAGCCTACAGGAATCCCTTAAAAAGAGACCCTGCCCTTCCTTTCCCTGCAGTTGTACAATTTGGCCAATAGGTGGTGCAGTTCCACGTTACCATTCCACCCAACAAACCATCTCTTTGGGTTGCCTTTTTTTTAATCGAAACATACAGAGTTGTTATGGTTTATTTATCTCTTTTGGCTGCCTGATGGAAAACCCACAGTACAGACCTGGGGAAGGTTCGTTGGGACTGACTTGCCCTTCCAGCATTTGCTGCTCAGCAATAATAATAATAATAATAATAATAATAACAACAACAACAACAACAACAATAATAATTTTTTATACTCCACCCTCCCCAGCCAGAGCTGGGCTCAGGGCAGCTAACACCAATAAAATCACAGTAAAAACATAATAGAGGAAGGGAAGGGGGGGAAAAACAATTTAAAATACAGGTTAAAATGCAATTTAAAATGCAGGCAGCCTCATTTTAAAAGTTGCCGATAGATCAAGACCATAAGGGGAGGGAAACATAAGGGTCAGACTGAGTCCAAACCAAAGGCCAGGTGGAACAGCTCTGTCTTGCAGGCCCTGCGGAAAGATGTCAAGTCCCGCACGGCCCTAGTCTCTTGTGACAGAGCGTTCCACCAAGTCGCAGCCAGTACTGAAAAGGCCGTGGCCCTAGTTGAGACCAACCTAACCGCCTTGTGACTTGGGACCTCCAAAGTGTTGTCATTTGTGGACCTTAAGGTCCTCCGTGGGGCATACCAGGAGAGGCGGTCCCATAGGTACGTGGGTCCCAGGCCACAAAAACAAGAAAGGTGATTAAATGGAAGTCTAGCAGAAATCACTGTGCTGACGGGTTGTGTTAGTTGGATAACATCCATCCTCTGTAGCGATTGTATGAATGAAGATAGATATATATATAAACCCAGCAATAATGCAGCAAATTATTTCCCCCCGGTATAGATCTTCAAGTAGCCAGAACAGCACTATCCAAACACTGAGATAGTTCAGTCGGAAGAGCACAAGACTTAATCTCAGGGTTGTGGGTTCAAGTCCCACATCGGACAAAAGATTCCTGCCGTGCGGGAAGTAGGACTGTTTGATTCTTTCCAGCTCTGTAATTCTATGATTCTACACAAGCACTAGCAAGTGTTGGAGGAACCTCAGGTTTGCAGAAGTATTTTTAAGTTAAAAATAAATAAATAGAAAATGAACCTGAATGGTGGGGGGGGGGAGGGGAGTCTCCACATAGTCCAGTAAGGACAGAACCATCTCAGCGGGCACAGAATACACACTCTGGGGTGTGGGGGGGGGGGATGAGGGCAGACAGAATGGAGTATCACGCAACAGGGCTTGGTAAGTAGCAGCACGCTCCAAGCCGCAACATTTTGTTGCGGGCCCTGCTTGTTATTACACAAAAGCAAA
Source organism: Podarcis tiliguerta (assembly GCF_965153285.1). NCBI lineage: Eukaryota > Metazoa > Chordata > Lepidosauria > Squamata > Lacertidae > Podarcis > Podarcis tiliguerta. The sequence goes on along the minus strand of NC_139540.1, from coordinate 16,352,648 downwards.
TCAACCCATCATTTGTCCCTAAGGAGTTTAGCAGAAGCCTGTAGAGGGGACACACACACACACACACACCCTGCCCGCTGCCCAAACAAAGCTTAATTTGCTGTCTGAGCTGTCAAGCTCAAGCAGTTTTAGTTTTTAAACTTCGGCAGAAGCGGTGACTCTGTCCCTCACATCTTCTCATCCGCCGCTGCTGTTTCCTAGCTTCTATTCTTTCTTCCGCCTTGACAGTGACAGCAGACGCGGAACATTCTGGTAGCCTCCCCTCCTCAACAGCGTTCTCGGGGAAAGGGGTAATTACTTCGCCAACACATTCCCAAAAGCGGCGGGGGGGGGGGAGAGGAAGGAAAGAGAGGGGAGCCAGGACTGTCTCCTTATCAGTGAGCATTCTGGTAAATTCAAAGCAAACCCTCTGAAGTGGCGTATATACGAACACCCTCCCTGATCCAGCACCTTCAAGGCCTGTCTATTTCCGCCTGTCAAAACACTTCGGAAAGTGGTGGCTGACTGAAGCGTTTGGCACCAGTCTGGCGGAGACGCTATATGGCAGATGAGTGTCATCCCTATTCTCTGGGAAACTGCTCAGCTCACAACCTTTAACGCTTAAGGGGGGGGGGGAACCTTTTATTTTTTAAAAAACGCTTTTCGTTTAAACGCACGGACGGCTTTTGCACACAGCTGCAAATGCCACGGAGACAGGCGCTGAGCTTCCCTCTTCTGTCTTTGCAACTCAGGCCTCATTCCAAGCACCGGTTGCTTAGCAGAACCAGGCCCCTGTGCCCTTTTCAACCCGATGCAAACATCGGACTTAACGTGTCGATTTTTGGTCATTGTTGGCAGAGAGAGAGAGAGAGAGAAAGGGGGACGCTCAGAAAAATTGTGGGAGAAATTACCAAAAGTTCAGGCAACAAAGGATGAAGCCAGGTCTCAGTGCCGATATCTGAATTTACTCTGGGGAAACATGGGAATGGAATAATCATCTGGTTGCACTTGTACTCCTCTATACAAGAGGACACCCCCGGGTCCTTGTCTCTGCCTATATAATATTTCCAGAGAGTAATCTCTTGATAATGGCTCTGTTGACCAACGTGGGTCAAAGAGAAGGGAAATTCATAGAAGAAGAGGAAGAGTTTGGATTTGATATCCCGCTTTATCACTACCCGAAGGAGTCTCAAAGCGGCTAACATTCTCCTTTCCCTTCGTCCCCCACAGCAAACACTCTGTGAGGTGAGTGGGGCTGAGAGACTTCAGAGAAGTGTGACTAGCCCAAGGTCACCCAGCAGCTGCACATGGAGGAGCGGGGAAGCGAACCTGGTTCACCAGATTATGAGTCCACCGCTCTTAACCACTACACCACACTGGCACACCACACTACACCCACACAAATACCACTTCAAACACCTGAGTCCCCTAGGAATGATAGTCACTAAGAAACTGGAATTCGGTAGTACCCTTTTTTGACAAGACCAGTCTGCACACCAAGTGAAGGGCCGGTGCTGTGAATTCTGGAGGCTGCCCCCAGTTCAAATCTCAACTCAGCCATTAGGTCACTCTCTTGGCCTCAGCTCTCCCATCTGTGATTTGGGTACAGTAGCACTGGCCTTCCTTGCAGGGTCGTTGTGAGGATTGCAACAATGAAATGTGAATGTGCGCAAAGGGCTTTGAACACCCCGAAAGCCAAGTGTCACTACTTTTATTAACCTGGCTAAACTCATCATATCAAAACCTTTTGTCTCAACCCTTTTCCTTCCAGATCTACTCGCTTTCTGGACAGTCACCACATGGTGGCAGTGTAGGCCAGGTTTGCCCAACCAGGTGGACTACAACTCCCATCAGCCAGGGCCAGCACAGCCACGCTGGTGGTTGGAGAGTTGGGAGATGTACTCCAAAACATCTGAAAGGGAGCAGGGCTGGAGTAGGTTGTGGGGGCATATGCAGAGCAGAAGCCACTGGGGGCCGTGCTTTTATCTGACACCTGGAAGGTACCATATTTTTCGCTCTATAAGACGCACCAGGCCACAAGATGCACCTAGTTTTTGGAGGAGGAGAACAAGAAAAAAAATATTCTGAATCTCAGAAGCCAGAACAGCAAGAGGGATCGCTGAGCAGTGAAAGCAGCAATCCCTCTTGCTGTTCTGGCTTCTGTGATAGCTGTGCAGCCTGCATTCGCTCCATAAGACACACACACATTTCCCCTTACTTTTTAGGAGGAAAAAAGTGAGTCTTATAGAGCAAAAAATACGGTATATTCGTGGAAAGCACAGGGTCCCACTTTCAGAAATCTCACAGTGATTTTGCAAAGGAGGCTAGGAGTCACAAGAAAGAAGAGCGTTGAATTTGGGGTTATGCACAAGGCAAGGAAGCCAAATGACTGGATAGCTCAGTTGGTTGAAGCGTGGTTGCAAGTTGGATCCTAGCTGCATACAGTCATACCTTGGGTTACAGCCGCTTCAGGTTGTGTTTTTTCTGGTTGCGGACCGCTGAAACCTGGAAGTACCGGAACGGGTTACTTCTGGGATTTGGCAGTTGCGTATGTGCAGAAGCGCTAAATCGTGCTTTGCGCATAAGCACCGAATCGCAACCCGCGCATGCGCAGACCCGGGTTGCGAACGTGCATCCCGCAAGGATGACATTTGCAACCGGAGCATCCACTGTATTCCTGCATTTCCAACTCTACAGTCCTATGATTCTGTGACTGCTGAAGTCCTGGCACAGTTTCTCCCTACCCCACGACTCAGAGCCTTTACTGAAAAGGAACTGGCTCACCCCGAAGGTAGCAACCGAACTGGGGAACCATACTGAGACGAGTGTTCAGCTGCTGACCAGATGAACAGATCTGAGCACAGGTGCAAATGTCTCCATGCAATCTGCATAGGAATACACATAAGAACACAAGAAAAGCCTTACTGGGTCAGGCTGAGGTCCATTTGGTCCAGCATTCTGTTTTCACAGGGGCCAACCAGATACCTATAGGAAATTCTGCAAGCAGGACCTGATTGAAGCAGCCCTCTCTCGAACGGAGACTCCCAGCCACTGATAGCTTCACCATCCATGCATTTGTCTAGTCCTCTTTCAAAGCCATCCAAGTTGGGGCCCATCGGTACCTCTTGCAGGCTTGGATTCTAGTTTAACTATGCACTGCATGAAGTCCTTATTCTGCCTGTTCTGAATCTTCCAACATTCAATTTCATCACCACCATCGTGCTAAGATATAACTTCGGGGCGTTTCCGCATGGAAACAACATCAGAGTTCTACTATTATGAGAGGGGACTTTACGTAAGTTAGCCGCCTTCTGTCGCAACTAACACATAATGCCTCCAAACAGGAGGGAGCAGTATTAGAAACTCAGATATATAAGCCGGGCAACAAATGGTTTATTAAACCAGGGTTACAGCTTCTTAAACCAGGGTTATATGGCTTGAAAGTTGAATTTCTCAATATGGCTTTTTGGTTCCTGAAATCCATTCTGATTGTGCAGATAAAACATAAGGGATAGGATTCTGTTGGATGTGTTGCTAGCATGTGAAAACAGGCAAGATCCAAGGATCCCCAGGCATGCGCCTCCAGATGGTGGAGACATCAGGCACTGTCCTGGCACCCGGGCATCTTCCCTCAGTCGCAAGTGGCCGATAGCCAGGTGCAAAATGCGCTTGGCAAATTTCGAATACTGGAAGGGAGCATATAAAAATCTCACAGTCTGACTTCAGCTATTTCAGGATTTGTTATTTGCTTTTCCAAAGTGTAGAGAGAGGAGTAATTTATGCATGAGACCCATAGGTAGGTCGAAAGTAGTCTATGACTAAAGCACTAAAGCAATAACCATAAAGTCTCTGTTCCCATTAAGTCATTGGCACCTACTTGGGTCTACGCTGTGCCTACAGTCTCGTTAATTCCCTATTTCTCCAGGACCTGGCACCAGGGGTAAAGTTAATTTCAGCAGGAGAAAGGCAATTAGCTCTTACATTGCATTTAAATTGAAAATCATTTCTTCCCCATCTTTGAACACACTTTTTGTTCTTGAAATCTAAATCCCCCAATTCCTAAGCTGATATTAATCAAGCCATGTTTTTCTGAAAGTGTCGAGGTCACTAATGAATACACAAATCCTTACTTCTGGGCATGTCGATCTTTTTCGGCTGCTTTGTTCCAGCATTTGCGGGTTACTGAGCCTACCAAGTTAAAGAAGTAAGGAAGGGGGGAGGGAGTCAACTTTTACGTTACTTATTACGTGATTAGAAGCTATTTAGCCCAATAAGGCTCAAGCTTTTACTCAAACAAATTAACAGATGCAAACAAAATGTTTTGTGTCAACACGCTTGTCATTCTAAGGACGGAACTAGCAGGTCATAGTGGGAGGGTGGTTGGGTCTGGATGCAAAAGCCAAGACTCAAACCACTCAACCACTCAGCCCATTTAGTAGCCTGTGTGGTGGAAACTGATTGGACTTCTTTTGGCATAGCACAGAAGCTGCAAACAATATGTGTTAATTACAACTTAAAGGTAAAGGGACCCCTGACCATTAGGTCCAGTCGTGGCCGACTCTGGGGTTGCGGCACTCATCTCGCTTTATTGGCCGAGGGAGCCGGCGTACAGCTTCCGGGTCATGTGGCCAGCATGACTAAGCCGCTTCTGGCAAACCAGAGCAACGCACGGAAACACCGTTTACCTTCCCGCCAGAGTGGTACCTATTTATCTACTTGCACTTTGATGTGCTTTCGAACTGCTAGGTTGGCAGGAGCTGGGACAGAGCAACGGGAGCTCACCCCGTCGCGGGGATTTGAACCGCCGACCTTCTGATCGGCAAGTCCTAGGCTCTGTGGTTTAACCCACAGCGCCACCTGCGTCCCAATTACAACTAAGGCATGCACATATAAAAATGATAGAGAGTTGCATTATCGGCTAAGTAATACCAATCAAAATGTTGCAGAGATCTTAGAGCACATTCTAAAAGCAGACATTCTGCTGAATGGGGTACTAGATAGCCCCGGGGACCTTACTGTTTGAACTGAGAGTAGAGACCAAGACAAATCCAACGCTCTCCTGCAGATGAACATTGCAAAGTGAGTTTAAAGGTGACTGGGCAAGCTGTGCTGCAGGGAAGTTTCAGAAACCTCAGAGGAAACCTCCTGAGGAACCCTGGGGTTATCTAGAATGCAGGATAAAAACCAGAGTAGCCACTTAAGTACCATCAAAGAAGAGGAAACATGCCATGGGGCAGGGGCAGGGGACAAAAGGAGCCCTTGGATTTGCAAAGCATTTGTACAGATGCACATTTAGGAAAAAAATTGCTGTGATTCAAATAGAAATGCATCTCACCACAATGGGGAATATGCGACCAAGTGACCTGTCGACCTGCTGCCCAGGTGTGAACCTTTGATGGGCAACTTCAATGCCCATATTCTTATGGCTCTTGGTTTCTAGACTAGACTCGGGCTGAATAGCCCAAAAGTAGGTCATCACACGGCACCCTAATGAACCAACAATTCAATGTTCCGGTGAGAGCAGGAAACTGTCCCCTGGTATCTGATACTCCTTCTGGCAAAAAGCTGGGCACTCGAGCAAATTTGCCTGCAGGTGGCACTCCAATAACATCCCCCCTGCCCCAAGAAGCTGGCAAGACCTTTCCATGTCCCGCCAGCTACACAGACTTCCAGGCAGATCATCCTGTGACTAGGCAAAGTGTAACTGGGGCACCATGACCTATATTCTTCTTTAGCTTGGTCTGGCGATCCTTCTGATTAGGAAATGCAGTCAGTCTGATGGAAGCCAGCCCGATAGATTTCATAGTTAGCAGCTTCACTTGCTCAGGTCCACATCTTTTCACTCGCCCTGCTTCATCAGCCTTGGCTTTTGCCCTTAGAATATTGGGAAATGAAATCTTACTCATCAGTACCATCCGTGCCCCTGCACCTGACATTATTCATTCATTTCCTGAAAGATCACCTTCAGCTTGTTGGCTGGGTGGGAAGCTACATAAACACACGTTGTTGGTGGGGAACCTGGGGCCCTGCAGATGTTGTTGGGAGTTCAACTCCCATCAGCCTCAACCACCCTGGCCAATAGTCAGGGGTGATGGCCACTGTCGTCCAGCAGTGCCTGGAAGGTCCCTGGTTCCTCACCCCGGGTTGTTTAAAGCAGAACTTCACGTGGCCTGCAGAAGACTGGTCAGACATCACCTGGAGTACTGTGTCCAGTTCTGGGCACCACAGTTCAAGAAGGACACTGACAAACTGGAACGTGTCCAGAGGAGGGCAACCAAAATGGTCAAAGGCCTGGAAACGGCCTTAGCCTTATGAGGAACGGCTAAGGGAGCTGGGCATGTTTAGCCTGGAGAAGAGGAGGTTAAGGGGTGATATGATATCCATGTTCAAATATATAAAAGGATGTCACATGGAGGAGGGAGAAAGGTTGTTTTCTGCTGCTCCAGAGAAGCGGACACGGAGCAATGGATCCAAACTACAAGAAAGAAGATTCCACCTAAACATTAAGAAGAACTTCCTGACAGTAAGAGCTGTTCGACAGTGGAATTTGCTGCCAAGGAGTGTGGTGGAGTCTCCTTCTTTGGAGGTCTTTAAGCAGAGGCTTGACAACCATATGTCAGGAGTGGTCTGATGGTGTTTCCTGCTTGGCAGGGGGTTGGACTCGATGGCCCTTGTGGTCTCTTCCAACTCTATGATTCTATGATTCTATTCTAAGACATGCAGACATATTTAAGCTCCCCGTGCTATTGTTGAAAAGTCACAAGAACCTCAGCTATATTTTCACAAACGTAAAAAATAATGTAAGGTTCTGTTCTTTGCCACTGGGATAACGCAGTAAGATCATGAAGACTGCTATATCACCCAAAGGTAGTTTCCTGGTGTGGCTGATGGAGAGGACACAAGTTTCTGGAAATCACAAGTAGGGAGAGAGCTGTTGTGCTCAGGTCCTGCTTTCGGTCTTCTGACTGGCCACGTTGAAGGCAGGATGTTGTTCCTTCTGTTTTTATGAGAGACACAGCTAGGCAAAGAAAAGCAGTTCTAGCAGAACTGATCCCCAAAGTGTCATCTAACCCAGACTTGCCCTGCGGAAAGGATTATGGTGACTTGCTTTGTTTTTATATTGTTTACTGATAATTCTTTTGTGTGTTTTGAAGCTCCTTGTGAGCTTCAAACCTCAGGAGGACTTGCATCCCGAAATATGGGATTTAAAATAATTATGTATGTGCACGTGGACACAAACGCACATTCAGTCACTAAATAAAAGATCGGACAGAAGGGAAAGTAGGGGAAATGGAAATCTAATTCATGGTGGCTTTTCTTTTCTTTTCACTTTCATGAAGTCCAGTCAGAGGAAAATCTGCTGGTAGCATAAGATTTTTCTTTCAACAACAGGACCCTTAACCGATACAGCACATCCATCAGACACTCTCTCTATTCAAACAAAAACAAAACTTTGAGTGTATTCCATTGCACATGTGCAAAGCCAAGCATAGTCTCCAACTTCTACCTTCACAAAGGTTTGACTTTTGAGGAAAACAATCTCAGAAGACAGATGTGACGGAAGAAGCACGGATTGGCCACAAATCGGCCATTTGATAATTTCAGGTCCTTGCTAAAATAAAGATGAAGATTGGCTACAGTCCTCCAGTCACCTCTTGATAGATTTCCAGTGTGGGCCTCTAATAAAGGTCTCTCCCAGTTTGCTATCAGCTATCAGCACTGACTCTTTTGTGTTTTTTTTCCACTGGAGAAGAGAGTCTTTATTTCTGCTTCTTTTAAGCACGAGCTCCTAGTTTGCAAATTACTGCGCCAATTATTCAACAAGTGCTTTCAGCCTAACGCAAACAACAATTAATATGAAATATCCCCGTGCATCACTTTCTCCTCCCTGGCTTTGAGGCAGTTGGGTAAGTGATTGCAAAACGATACGTTCTCAAGATTGGAGCCCACACCATGTGGTTTCTGAATTTACATTTGCTGTTCCAAAGAACAGAATCTGACTCTGCCAGCACCTTACATTGAATAAGACATTCTGTCCTCAAACGGCGGTTGGCTTATTTCCTCATCAACTGCTTAATATTGTCTGGTTCAGTCACTGCCCTTCCCCGCCCCGTAAAATCTGGAAAGCACAGTCGCAATCCACTCCATATGGTTTCTTGAAGACTTTTAATCATAACCGAGGAAAGAGACCCTTTGCTCACCAGTGAAGGCGGTGAAGGTCCTGTGTGAGTGCCTGGAGGCAGTTGGAGGATGGATGGCGGCTAATGGATTGAGGTTGAATCCTGACAAGACAGAAGTACTGTTTTTGGGGGACAGGGGGAGGGCTGGTGTGGAGGACTCCCTGGTCCTGAATGGGGTAACTGTGCCCCTGAAGGACCAGGTGCGCAGCCTGGGAGTCATTTTGGACTCACAGCTGTCCATGGAGGCACAGGCCAATTCTGTATCCAGGGCAGCTGTCTACCAACTCCACCTGGTACGCAGGCTGAGACCCTACCTGCCCGCGGACTGTCTCGCCAGAGTGGTGCATGCTCTGGTTATCTCCCGCTTGGACTACTGCAATGCGCTCTACGTGGGGCTACCTTTGAAGGTGACCCAGAAACTACAACTAATCCAGAATGCGGCAGCTAGACTGGTGACTGGGGGCGGCCGCCGAGACCACATAACACCGGTCTTGAAAGACCTACATTGGCTCCCAGTACGTTTCCGAGCACAATTCAAAGTGTTGGTGCTGACCTTTAAAGCCCTAAACGGCCTCGGTCCAGTATACCTGAAGGAGCGTCTCCACCCCCATCGTTCTGCCCAGACGCTGAGGTCCAGCGCTGAGGGCCTTCTGGCGGTTCCCTCATTGCGAGAAGCAAAGCTACAGGGAACCAGGCAGAGGGCCTTCTTGGTGGTGGCACCCGCCCTGTGGAACGCCCTCCCATCAGATGTCAAAGCGATAAACAACTACCTGACATTCAGAAGACATCTTAAGGCAGTCCTGTTCAGGGAAGTTTTTAATTGTGATATTTTGGTGTATTTTTGGTTTCTGTGGAAGCCGCCCAGAGTGGCTGGGGAAACCCAGCCAGATGGGCGGGGTACAAATAATAAATTATTATTATTATTATTATTATTATTATTTGAAATCACGCCATTCTAAAAATGCACTTCATTCCCACTCTGTGGAGAACGGCCAGAGCAGATGCTTTGCATGCAGAAGGCTCCCTCTTCTGTCCCCAACATCTCCAGATAGAGCTGAGAAAAAAACACCCCTTTCTGAAACCCTGGGGAACTGCTATCAGTTTTCTCAAATCTGGGTCCCCAGCTGCTGTTGGACTACAACTCCCATCATCCTGGGCCATGGGCCCTGCTAGCTAGGGACGATGGGAGTTGTAGTCCAACAGCAGCTGGGGACCTGAGATTGGGAAACATTGAGATACTGAAATAGCTGGACCAATGGTCAGCCTGTTATAAGAGATCTCACTATGGTGCTAAAGGGGTCAGACGGAGGCCAACCTTGAAAAAACAAAACAAATTAACATGCCATGGAAATGCTAATGCTTTTCCCTCTCCCCAGTAATAATGAGATTTTTGTTTTTCTCAGCCTATGCACCCTGTGCAAGACTTTTTTTATTATTAAAAAAAAGAGAGTTCTCTCCAGCAACCTGCTCTGCAAGGAAGCCTCTCTTTTCCCCCAATTATCGGTGTGGCTTGCACACACATCTGTTTCTTCCCTGCCCCCGCGAGATGTCTGAAATCTAATTAACCAATTAATTTGCAAATATATACTAATTTATTCAAGGCAGATTTTCTTGGTGTTAAGCTATCCGACAGCGAGCCATATGCAGTACGAGGGAACAGGACTTCATTAAAATACCAAAGGGTTACTCAAACGGAATAAAAACTTACATTTTGTACTATAGTCAGCACCAGACATTTCCTCATTAAGGATAAGGAAGCGTTTGTATTTGCCTCTTGCTAATTTGTTTTCGCATGTTTGGTGTAAACCGGTTGTTAATCCATTTGATACCAAGGCACTACCATAGGGAGTGAGATCACGAATGCAAGACCAAAGAGAGAAAGACGGAGATCAGTGTTTTAAAATTCAGCTGCCGGGTATATCTACCTATCTCCACCCTTGCAATTGTGAAAAGCCTTGCTTCCATTCCTCCTCTGCAGCAAACCATAGTTTGGTGTTCATCCAAACCTGGCAAACTTTGGTTTGTGCAAACCCTTGCTTGCCCACGAACCAGGATTATACACCAAGGTTTGCTGTCTAGGATATGCTGACAATCCAAAAAATGAAGTTTCTAAATCTGGGCACAAAAGGCAAAGGAGCAAGGGGAGCGCGGATGTGCCAGAGATTGCTTGCAATGCGATATTATGCTTTATTCTAAAGTCATCCATGAACTAAATGTGTCCAATGTTTCTTGATTTCGCAATGATTCATACATTTTACATGCAATAGATACCCTTCAAGAGGAGAAAGCAATATTTACCAGCCCTTGTGGATCTTAGGGCATGCAGGGTAAGGTCTGAGGGCACATGAAGCTAAGCAGGTCGACACCTAGTAACTGCCTGGATGGGAGACTGACTGGAAATCTCATGCATGCTGCCTTGAGTTCCACAACAGAATTAGAATGGAATATAAATATACTAAATAAGTACAGTGGTACCTTGGTTCTCAAACTTAATCCATTCCGGAAGTCCGTTCCAAAACCAAAGCGTTCCAAAACCAAGGTGCGCTTTCCATAGAAAGTAATGTAAAATGGATTAATCCATTCTAGATTTTTAAAAACAACAATTTAACATGGATTTTACTATCTAATGAGACCACTGATCCATAAAATAAAAGCAATAAACAATGGACCGCAGTCACACAATCAATCATTCAGTAGCTGAACTGGGTTCCACACAGTCACACACACACACAGCCGCAAAAATGCAAAATAAATAGCAAAAACAGACAGACCTCAGCGTAACACTCAAAACGGAAGTGTGGCACTCAAAACGGAGCACGTTTGGTTTTTGAAAAAAAGTTTGCAAACCGGAACACTTACTTGCGGGTTTGCATTGTTACAAGTTGTTTGAGTACCAAGGCGCTTGAGAACCAAGGTACCACTGTACCTAACTGACATTGCCTAATGAGTCAATGTTAGAGTAGACCTACTGAAATTAATAGACATGGCTAAATTTGATCCACTGTCAATTTGTGTCCATTCTCTAAATCTTTATGGGAATATGTACACCACCCTGTTCTTAAGGCAAAGTTCATTAAGGAAAATGTGCATTATTTTGTGTGTCTCTCTCTGTGTGTGTTTATATACACATATGCACACACTTAAAGGAACACAGACACGGTTCCCATTCAGACAGCAGAAAGAACTAACATTGATATTTGCACGCGGCATCTGCAGCTCTAACAAAATGATGCTTTGCTAACCCTGCCTCGGCAGGTAACATTATTTATGGAGAAAAGTGGAGTTGTAATATACAACGCTTTGGTGGAATGGTTTGAAAACAAAATGGGGAAAAACACCCGAAGAGAATTGGGGTGGTGGAATTGATGATCTGTTCTTAATTGCTGCGCTGAAAACGTTTTATCCATCTCTGCGGCTGTGTGGGGGCAAAATACAACAGCTGGGTACAATTCTGGCAGCTATTAGAGAGATTATGTAATTTACAGTACAAGGGTTCCAGCCACAAGGAGGCTTCCCCCTCTTTGAAACAACACGATACGGTCTTTTCTCAGAAGTAAATAAACTTCCATAATTGCCAAATGCTCCATTACTGCATTATACAGTGTCAGAACCTGCGCAAATTTGTTTCCTGAGAATTATCCTTTATAGCTTACATATATTATACCAAATAAGCAGCGATGGCTGGCTATGAATTGCTAAGGATTGCTGCTGCCTACTTATTCTCATGAGATCCTTTTTTTTTGGGGGGGGGGGACTGCCTGAGTGCTGTCACTACCCTAGAAGCCTCCGCCCCACCAGGAAACAAAACAAAGTGCATTGATTTTATTGTTTATTTTATTTTCTTATTTATTTACGAACCACCCTTCCTCCAAACTGAGCTCCGGGCGTTCAACAAATGTAAGAGCAAAAGACATCAAAGCAAGCCTTTCACATATATACTACTGGTATACATATGCTATAAGAGGGACTCGGGTGGTGCACTGGTCTAAACCACTGAGCCTCTTGGGGTTGCCGACCGAAAGGTCGGCAGTTCGAATCCCCATGACAGGGTGAGCTCCCCTTGCTCTGTTCCAGCTCCTTGTCAACCTAGCAGTTCAAAATTATGCCAGTGCAAGTAGATAAACAGGTACCACTGTAGTGGGAAGGTAAACGGCGTTTCTGTGCGCTCTGGCTTCCGTCATGGTGTTCCGTTGTGCCAGAAGCGGTTTAGTCATGCTGGCCATATGACCCGGAAAGCTGTCTGTGGACAAACGCCGGCTCCCTCGGCCTGGAAGCAAGATGAGACCACACCCCATAGTTGCCTTTGCCTGACTTAACCTTCCAGGGTTCCTTTACCTTTACATGCTATAAAGGGTGATTTTTATTCCTTTAGGAAGAGCTGTGCTTGCACAGAGGAAGACAGAAATGTGGGCTGAACCTGATAAAGGACACAGGAGTTGCTCCCTTATTCTTCTGCTACCTGGCAGGGCTGGCCCTACCACTGGGTAGACTGAAGAACACACCATTGTGGTAATGTCCACACTGACACTCAGTAATGTCCTTCCCCATAGCTCTTCTCCTGGCTTTTTGTGTAGCAAGTTCCCAAGTCTGCATGAAGAACCTAAGAGCGTTCAGCTGAACAGAATCTCCCTGCAGACAGTTGTGCTAAACACACACATTAGGAAAGAAACACCCTAGACAGCTGAGCCCTCAAATTGTTATTTGAATGACAAAGCTTCGATCTAAGGATGAAGCTGGTCATATATTTTAAGGTTGCCTTCCTCAACTTGTTGCCTTCCAAATGTTCTTAGACCACAACTCCCATCACACCTGACTATTGACCATGCAAGCTGGGGCTGATGAGATTTGTAGTGACACCAGGTTGTGGGAGGCTGTTCTGAAGCATGGTACTACTGGTTTGAACACAAATTTGTTATGTATTTCGAAGCATTTCTTCCAGTGCAGAGAAAGCGCAGTCCTAACAACCTCCAACAACAGGCTTAGAATAAATATCTTTCTAAACTTTACACAAGTTTTAGCACAAACATGAGGTAATCCACACTGAAAGGGATAACGCTCACTGTTCTCAGACTCGGTTAGGTCCTAAATTGACTGCAACCTGTCAAGATTAAGATATGGTGTCATTAGAGCCAGCTCAGAGAAAACGTTTCCCTGTATGCACAATTACGGACAACGTGATTAGATAAAATGCTAAGATATACAGTAAATGGAGCCAAAAACGAAAATAGCGTTTCTTTCATATGCCCAGACAGGAAATGTTAATCTAGCTTAAGTAAAATATGCAAGTATAACAAGCTGAGAATTTTTCCCCCTGATAAAGAAAGTTATACTATTTTGAGGCATCGGTCTAATCCATATTGGTTAAGATGACAATTCAAATACGTAGAAAAAGCTTGTTTAATTCTTCCTCAGATTGTACCATTTCAGACTGCAGGGTGTGTGCATGTGTTGCAAAGCTGCACCCTTTGAATGCTCTCCCTTTTGAAAACTTTCTGCATGTGGAAAGTCAGCCCATCAGGATTTTTTGATTTTTTTTTTATTAATCTTGAAGCTCTTGCTTTCCAAACTGAGCATGCTCCAGATATCGAAGAGAGGCAAAGTGTATCGTCTTTAGAGAATGACAATAAATGCTTCTATAAAATGGGCTCTAATCTAAGTGAGCAGCCACATTCCTTTTCATAGCACCTGGTTTACTGAGCAGCAGCAGCAGCAGCAGCTAATGTGGAACCCCATGGATGTAATTCAATGCCAAAAGATGAGATTGCGCTCAATAGCTTAGATGGCTTCAAAGAAGCTTAAGAGACGAATTTACCAAGGACAGATCTAACAATGGTTGTTTAGGATTGGAAACTTGCGGCCCTCCAGATGTTTGTTGGAGTACAATTCCCATCATCCCAGACTACTGGCCACAGTGGCTGGGGCTGATGGGAACTGGAGTCCATCAAGAGCCAGAGGTTCCCCATCGTTCTTCATACTAACAGTAAACACACCCCACAATTGGCTGGTCCTTATGCGGCCAAAACAGCACCATCCACACACTAGTGAGAGGTATCGGCAGGCTTAGGGGGAAACCAAAGTTTTGCAGAAACACAAAAAGTCTTTAGGGGGAGGAAAGCCTTAAGTGAGAAAAACTCAACAACAGCACAATGGGGACTGAGAACGGAAAGCTCACTGGCTGTTGGGAGTAGGCAGAATTGAAAGCTGAGCGGTGGTGGAATGGAGTCTCCTACCAAAAGGCAAAACTACCCAGCAACAACGCTGTATAGGAGAATGCAACATTGCAAGATTTTGTTACAGGTCCCACTAGTGACAATCGAGTAGCACGTCCAGATACATTGACAGCATGCCTCTGAATATCAGTTGTTGTGCGGCAAAACTGGTTTGCATCCAGAGACATCTGGCTGACGCAATGCCGAACTAAGACCAGGCCAGTCTGAACCAGCAAAGGAACCTTTAATGCTCTGCAAATGAATTACATAGGTAAAGGTAAAGGGACCCCTGACCATTAGGTCCAGTCGTGGACGACTCTGGGGTTGTCACTTTATTGGCCGAGGGAGCCGGCGTACAGCTTCCGGGTCATGCGGCCAGCATGACTAAGCTGCTTCTGGCGAACCAGAGCAGCACACGGAAATGCTGTTTACTTTCCCGCAGGAGCGGTACCTATTTATCTACTTGCACTTTGACGTGCTTTCGAACTGCTAGGTTGGCAGGAGCAGGGACCGAGCAATGGGAGCTCACCCCGTTGCGGGGATTCGAACTGCCGACCTTCTGATCGGCAAGTCCTAGGCTCTGTGGTGTAACCCACAGCGCCACACACGTCACTTGCAAATAAGGGAGTTAGTAATAAATGTGGTGCAGTAGTAACTTTTGGAAATTACTTACAAGTTCTGCCCAGTTTCATATGACCATGCTGTTCCTGGCTATTGAATTCAGAGCTTGCTCCTTGGGTGATGCTCTGGAAGAGCCAGAGACCCATTGGCCAGGTGGTTAAGTGCTATTCCATCACAGCGAAGATTCCTTCCTTCCCTCGCCACACCTTAACCACAGTGAAGTTAACTTCTCCTGGAAGTCACCCTGATTTGCTTACTTGCCTATGTGTCGCAACTTTAAATTAATGTGACATACCAGACAGCATCGTATTGATTTAGGTATTAATAAACCGCCGACTGTATCTGCCATTGATTGTAAATAAAACTAGCATTTTGCTGAGATCTTCAAACTTTCAAAAAGGACTCTGATCAAAATGGGTTCCTGCAGTCGTGACAGCTTAAGCTATTAAAAAAGAAGGAAAAAACCCCCGCCCAAAACACATTCCTCTCCATCTGCCTCAACGTCAAGCACAGTAAATTGCCTTTGACGTACATATGGGATGGAATTTCTCCTTCTCCTTTATGTTTGTAAAATAAATGAGATGATGGGTTTTTATCCTGGTGAAGAACGGAGCACAGGTGTACAGGTTAGGTGTAAAACAGACACAGATTACTGAGTACTGAGGGCTGCTGGTGGGCGAGACCTCAGATCTTGATGGGAAGGGTGCCTTATTTATAGTGGAACTGTTGTTGTTGTTGTGCTGGTGAGACCTCAGATCTTGATGGCAAGGGTGCCTTCTTTATAGTGGAACTGTTGTTGTTGTTGTTTTAAAAAGGCAATTGGCTGAGCAAAGAACTGCAGTCTCTCTTACTTAAGGTGGGAGTCATTATGAGAAGAGCAATGTGGGATGTGAAATTTGTGGGCTACAAATTGATGTAAGCAAAGAAAAGTGACTCCCCTCACTTCCAGTTTAGTGCTGGATTCCCAAACCAAGGATTCAGGAATCTTTATCGCATACATCTATTAAGGCTCAGCCTTTCCTGGTTCACCCAACAAGCAGACCCACAATTCATCCAATCCCTGACATCTCCACTTCAATGATCTCAGGTAACTGGGATGAAATCAGTCATCTTGAACTGAAACTTGGAAAGAGCTTCTGCCTTGCCGGAGCAGATAGCCTTTTTATTTTACTTTTATCTCATGTTCAATCTTTATATACCACCCTATAACGAAAGTCCCCTAGGCAGTTTACACCCAGACCTGGGTGAGCTGGACCAACTAGTTCCAGTAGTTGCTGAAAAGACAGCTACTGTCTAATATTTAATGGGACGAAATTCCGATGGGTAGATGCCCAATTCCTACATTGTGCAGAACGGACTTCCTGATGGTGTCAGCATCTTCCATAATAACACACTACACTTCAGCCACGGACTGAGGTGTAATAACTCTTGGGACATTTGACAGTGCCATTGAAAGGCCACATCTGACCCACACTTGTACATTAAATGCTACCAGGTATCCCATGTTTTCGTAATCTCCATGTCCCAAAGGCCACCTCAATTTGCTCTCCTGCCTTTGGAGGTCACTCAGTTTATAGGTGGCCGTTTTGTATCTGAACAAATTCAATCTGAAGCTCTTGTCCGAGTGATAAGGAAGTCTCGCCCCCTTGTTCTGCTAAGACTTTGAGGCATTTAATTTCCTCCTCTCCTAGAAGTTGTGCTTCAACTGCACTTTTCAACTCCAGCTTCCACTTACTCTTTCAGACGGCTGGAAGAACGGACCTTGAAGTCACCCGGCAGCTTTGCCGCGTTCCCAAGAAAGTATATGTAGCAATCAGAACGCCACTTAGAGCTCCCTTTTGATAAACCAAAGAGATTGAGGTCGGCAAATGTCCCATCAAGCAACTTGCTTCTCAGCCTTTGTTTCATTTCTTTACCCATCTTAAAGGTATTACGGAAAGTTATATAAAAGAAAAATATTCTTACTTTAACACACACACACAATTTGGGAAAAGAAAGTTTGAAAAATGTCACCATTTCTGAGAATGGAGCGTTGTCAGTTTCAAGGGGAACAAGCCTGGGCAGTGTGCCTGGAGGAGGTCCTGGGGTGCCCAGACAGCAAGACCAGCCCCCCTCTTGGCCTCACTGATGCAAAGGAAAGCAGAGCAATACAGTGGTACCTCGGGTTACATACGCTTCAGGTTACAGTCTCCGCTAACCCAGAAATAGTGCTTCAGGTTAAGAACTTTGCTTCAGGATGAGAACAGAAATCGTGCTCCAGTGGTGCGGCAACAGCAGGAGGCCCCATTAGCTAAAGTGGTGCTTCAGGTTAAGAACAGCTTCAGGTTAAGAACGGACCTCCGGAACGAATTAAGTACTTAACCTGAGGTAACACTGTACGTTTGGCACCAGCTTGGCTGCAGGAGTTGCAGGAAGGAGGCGAAGAAGAAGAAGAAGAAGGAGGAGGAGGAGGAAGAGGAGGAGGAGGAGGAGGAGTATGGATTTGATATCCTGCTTTATCACTACCCGAAGGAGTCTCAAAGCGGCTAACGTTCTCCTTTCCCTTCCTCCCCCACAACAAACACTTTGTGAGGTGAGTGGGGCTGAGAGACTTCAGAGAAGTGTGACTAGCCCAAGATCACCCAGCAGCTGCATGTGGAGGAGCGGAGACGCGAACCCGGTTCACCAGATTACTAGTCAACCACTCTTAACCACTACACCACACTGGATCTCCACCACAAGGCGCCATCCAACCATCTTAGGGACTCCACTCCAGATTTGACAGTAGCCCCATGGGATACCATGTTGGTTTTTGAAAGCTAAATGGTGGTACTTTGAACTGAACTTGGAAGCAAACAGGGAGCCAGTGGAGAGGTTTCTCACCTCCTAGACTCATCTAGGAGCATTATGAACTAACCTGAGTATTCAGGCTATCCTTTCTACTTCTACATCTTTCTTTGTTTTATTCGTGGTTGATACTGGTTATTTACTTGCTGTAATTTTGATGCGAGGACACCCGGGGGGCTTTTCTCAATGGAACTGTAGCATGTGAGTATTTTAAAACAAATACGTAGATTGTCTCTCTTGGCAGCCTGCTGAATACCCTTGGGTAAAAACTCACACTTAGTCATTCCTTCTCCCAATCTCTGTCTTATAGTGCAATGCTATGCAGGTCTACTCAGAGAAAAAATTGAATTTTATTGTGTACCTGATCCATAATAAAATAGAAAACCACTATGGTAAGCAACGTACTGCCCTAATGTTCTACATAAACATTCATATGTTCACAGATTATAGGACTTGATAGTTTGCGTGGTGAGGAACAGTGGCTAAAGCATTGGGACTAGGACTTGGGAGATCTACCCTCAGCCATGAAGCTTATTGGGTGACCTTGGAACAGTCTTTGACTCTTGGCCTCGACTACGTCACAGGGTTGTTCTGTGTTTTTGTATATTTTGCTGGGGCAACACAGAGTGGCTGGGGCAACACAGGCAGATGGGTGGGGTACCAAAAATAACTATTATTACAGTCATACCTTGGTTTTCGAACGGAATCCGTTCCGGAAGTCTGTTCGACTTCTGAAAACATCTGAAAACCAAGGCGTTGGCTGCAGAAGCTTCCTGCACTTAATCGGAAGCCGTACCAGACATTCAGGTTCCAAAGAACATTCACAAACCAGAACACTTACTTCTGGGTTTGCGGTGTTCAGGAGTCAAAACGATTGAGTCACGAGGCGTTCAAGAACCAAGGTATGACTGTATTATTATTATTATTGTTGTTGTTGTTGTTGTTGTTGTTGTTATTGTTATTATTGAACTATGAGCTCCTTTTGAGCTCTTTTTAGGAAAGGATATAAATTTAATAACAAACGAAAACCAATACACTGTGATAGGAGCCAGGCATTTTCCTCTCTCTGCATAGTGCAAACATATTTTATAATCTTACCTACATGCCTAAAATGACAATTATATACCTCACACTTCCTCATCTAACAGCTGCGTTTCTGAAATACCATATTTTAGATTCCTTGTCTCTCTCTCCCACAACACATTCACCCGTTTCTAAAGAGGGGTGGGTGCGGAGAGACCCCCTCTTGGATTTTTAATCCTTGGAATTGTCACCTTGCCTCTCATGTCGATAATGACAAATTGTAATAATTGGTGGCCGGTTTGACTTAAGTAACTGGGCTTTTCCAGGTTATCCAAATAATGGTCAATTATCTGCAGAGTGAGAGAAGAGTTGGAACTGATCAGGAACGAAGGTGGTTACTTGGTCTCTGAGAGTCACAACCTCTGGGAGCAGGAAAAGGGCTAGAGAGGCAGAGCTCTATTAGAGGGAGATGTTCACACTACTGCTAAGCCAACAGCTAAGGCAGGGTGAGAAAAAATAATTAGGTCCCAAATCTGCATTAAAACATTTTTGCAAGGCTTCATTCTTAGTGTGGAAAACTGCTCCCACAAGGTCTATTTTTAGGCTATTTTATTTTAAAAGAGATTGGGGGGAAGGAAAAGGAAGAAAAAGGAAAGAACCTGCTTCATGTATAAATTTCTCAGTGGGAAGTTTCACAGTAATGGTACTTAGAAGGAGACTAATGGTGACGGAGCAGAAGAAATAAGCAAACGGCAGAAGGTCTGGGGAAATTCAGAAAATTGCAAGAACCGGATCAATGACTCCCTCTCTCCCGAGATATATTCAGAGACTTCGCCCCACCCCCAGCGCAGACTCGTTCACCTCTGCTCACTTCATTGCCTTCTGAATGATAATGGTTTGCTTGCAAATAAATAAATAAAAATGGCATTTCCGACCATTAGGGCCTCTCGGTTTAGCCAATCCACACTGCATGCATAGGAGCTAGCAATTCTTTCTGGCCATTATCAAACTAATTCCAGTGCACGTACAGTAAAACCAGATTCTCTGAGGGTGGGGTCAGGAATGGAATGGAAAATAGCCCACACAGGGGGATGGTTTCTGAACGTCCTCATCTTAAGAACTGAAGATGAAAGTGACAGCAGAGAGTAATACATGGAGAACCAAGTTCAGCCCAAGGATTAGCGCAGCTTCAATCACAGAACTGTAGATCTGGACAGCAAGAGTCATCTCTGCGGTGCAAGAACCACAGATATTGCCTATTTCTCATGTCTTGGGCATCAAGCTTTCTTCTGAACAGAGGGCAGAAATTGCCCCTTGTCATGTGCCATTGTAGAGTCAGAAGCAGTGCTAGAAACTGAGATATATAAGCTAGGCGCCCAATGGCACCTTAAACCAAGGTTATGGTCGGCCACAACGCAATGTCTATTCTCCAGGGGGTTGGAATGGATGACCCTAGAGGTCCCTTCCTGCGATCTCAACTGCATCGCTCAACTGTCATTGAATTATAGAATTGTAGAGTTAGAATTGTAGAGTTGGGACGCGGGTGGCGCTGTGGGTAAAAGCCTCAGCGCCTAGGGCTTGCCGATCGAAAGGTCGGCGGTTGGAATCCCCGTGGCGGGGTGCGCTCCCATTGCTCGGTTCCAGCACCTGCCAACCTAGCAGTTTGAAAGCACCTCCGGGTGCAAGTAGATAAATAGGGACTGCTTACTGGCGGGAAGGTAAACGGCGTTTCCGTGTGCTGCGCTGGCTCGCCAGATGCAGCTTGTCACGCTGGCCACGTGACCTGGAAGTGTCTCCGGACAGCGCTGGCCCCCGGCCTCTTAAGTGAGATGGGCGCACAACCCTAGAGTCTGTCAAGACTGGCCCGTACGGGCAGGGGTACCTTTACCTTTACCTTAGAGTTGGAAGGGACCCTCAGGATCATCTGGTCTAACCCAGGGCAATGGAGGACTTTGCAACTGTCCCATCCGGGGATCGAACCTGCAACCTTTGTATTATCAGCACCACGCTCTATCGCTTGCTCTTACAACAATTCACTTGCATGCAAGATGATGACAGGAGCTGTAGCCCAACAACAACTGGAAACCCAAGTTTGAGAAGCCCCTCCTCAGAGGAAAGAGAACTTAATCCCTGTATCAAACTCAAAAGTGCAATAGGATGAAAATCCCCAGCAAAATGCCCTCTCTTGCAGCTGCAATCCCACCCCCACCCCCCAGCTTCTTCTTGCATTTGCTCTTAGCACATTTTTTGGGCTAGCAATCTGAAAAGCGCCTGTTATTAATGGGCACTTCAGAAGACGGGGGGAGGATGCAGAAAAGATACTGTGCCGTAAAGGTTTGGCTAGTCGACTAAAAGCATAAAGAAAAAGGGTTTTGCTTTCAGACTTGTCACAGCATGCTCGAGATTTCCACAAGATTTAATGGTTGGGTCAGCCAGAAAGAATCTGGTTGTCCGGCGCCATATATCTGAGCATAGTGTCAAAACCCAACCTTGTACTGGGAGGCGAAAGGCAGGTGACAGGGTATTCATATCCACCTCTGTAGTTTTCTATCTGCCAAGAACCCTGGAGAGGATTTAAATTCCAAAGTTGCCCAAAAACAAATTAGTTTTCAGAAAACCTCTCTTCTCTCGCAGGCTGACGGAGTGCCTGTCTGTGTACATATGCACAGACACAAAATTCTCTTCTTAAAAGCTTTCCGGTGCCCAGGTGACCGAGTCTAAGACGAGCAAATAAATATGAGAATCAGGACAACCACGAAAATAAAAAACACAACACCTTCCCTTTGCAGCTTTTTGACTTTTCACAAGGCAGCAAATTAAAACGTAGCTCTGGGATGGAGGTGGGGGGCAGACTTAGTCGTTCAAAAGGCCTCTGTGTTTCTTAGCAACATGCTGGGCAACCCAGATAAATATTCAGCCACCCTGAACCTCGGTGCTTATTGATGATTCGGGTTCTCAATCACTACAAAACTGACTTACAATTGCCGGCGATGTAGGGCTCTAATGCTATTAGTATCCAGGATGCATGGGAAGGTATTTGGTCAACACCGCTTGTTTTAAAACAAGGGCAAACGCACAAAAATAAAAATAAACCAAGGCTTTGGCCCACCGTAAAAGCCTTGCCGTGTCCACATTTTACCCAGAGTGTCGAAACTATTGACAGCTGTCCACCCCACCCTTCACCAAAAACGGTCATTTACAAAAGATAAGGTGTTACCAGAGAACTGGTCATTGAGTGTACCCCCTGCCAAATTATAAGATCGCAAAACAATAAAATAAATGTTCAAAATGCACAGGGTGGGTGCACATACAGGGGTACTAAACCATATCCTGAAATGTTATAGGTGAGCAATTCTGAAGCCATTTTGACTCTTAAATACCCCCCAATATTTCTCTGTAGTAAAGGTAAAGGTAAAGGTAAAGGGACCCTTACCATTAGGTCCAGTCGTGGCTGACTCTGGGGTTGCGGCGCTCATCTCGCTTTATTGGCCGAGGGAGCCGGCGTACAGCTTCCGGGTCATGTGGCCAGCATGACTAAGCCGCTTCTGGCAAACCAGAGCAACGCACGAAAACACCATTTACCTTCCCGCCAGAGTAGTACCTATTTATCTACTTGTACTTTGACGTGCTTTTGAACTAACTGTACAGCTTCCGGGTCACGTGGCCAGCATGACTAAACTGCTTCTGGCAAACCAGAGCAGCACACGGAAACGCCGTTTACCTTCCCACCTATTTATCTACTTGCACTTTGACATGCTGTTCCAAACTGCTAGGTTGGCAGGAGCTGGGACTGAGCAACGGGAGCTCACTCCGTCGTGGGGATTCGAACCGGCGACCTTCTGATCGGCAAGTCCTAGGCTCTGTGGTTTAACCCACAGCGCCACCCGCGTCCCTTTCTCTGCAGTAGAAGGAAGGAAATGGATAATTTCCCCAAATAGTTATTTTCACTTGTTAATAGATAAACTGCTTGGAATGTAGGGGGCTTACCCCTCCCTGCAAAAGCAGTCTGGTAAGTATCAGTTAAGCCAGTAGACATGTCAGTAGAGCAACTTCTGTGTATCAGAAGGTGTAAGGTTGTAAAAGGGATTCAGAAACCAAGGTATTTACCATGTCAAAGGGATATCACAGGCTGGCCAGATGATGCAAACTGTGACCATTATCAGGTATCTTGTCAGTTAGGAGACAAGACACACACTCAAATTACTGTTGTAGACCCCTTATTTCTATGGTGTATGTAGGATGCTTTTGGGTGGTCTTTGGAGACGGATAGTCAGGTTGAGCATCTATAGCAGTGACCAGAGGAGGAATGACCGCTGGGAGGAGCGCCGAGAGAAGAACCATCATAGTGCATCTGCAGCAGCACAGCTAGATGCCACCATCTGTCCCAACAGCAACAAAACATGTCTCCCTGTATCGGCTTCTACAGCCACAGCAGGCGCTGTAACTCTCCAGTGTCTTGACTTCACTCCTGACTTGTCTCCCAAGGCAGACAGATGCCAACCAACAACTATAATACATTAAAACTGGGATCATTAATCAGAAGAGGCTGATGAGAGGCCTGCAGCTTCTAGTATGAGTTTTTGGAAGTATACTTAACGGGATTCAAACTGACATTTATAGACCACTTAATTCCAGTGTCTCTGTACTGAATGAGGCTGGTGCAATGCATTTATTAAGGCTGCTCCTAACAGTGCTTTATATCACAGGCTTTAATTTTATTTCTTCTTCCACCGATACAGAGAAGTATTAAGGTTCTTGTTGTGGCACATCAAGTAATGCTAGTGCTCCTGACTTTCTGGGTTGAGCAATTTATATGTATGTAATCCTACCCTAACCCTACAAACTGTGCTCTTAAATAGGTCCCTGTATATGGTTCTTATATTTCTAAATTCGGTTGACATTGCCTAATTATTGATTTGGGTTGGATACTTTAACATATTAAGTGATATATATATATATATATATATTCAGTGTGAAACAAAATACTTATTAAGACAGTACATGCTGTTTCATTAACATGACACTGAGAACATTGCTGCACTGGTGCCTTAATTTTTCAATAATTCCACATGCACTCACCAACTCCTTGTTTTATTTTCAAACCAGCACTTTTCATGCACGCAGGTTAAACCCAGAATTCTCACACTTATCATGCAGACGGAAGAAAAGGAAAACCAGACCCAAGAAACAAAGCGAGGACACAATTTATTTCACGCTCAAACGGCCCGTGATGAAGGGAATTGAAATAATTTATTTTTTCTTTGCAAGAACAACAGTACGGAACTTGTGAAACAAAGTGGTCAGCAGCTGTGGGTGCTGAGTCAAATATTTACCTCAGGGTAGGGTGATCAAGCATTATCTGCCCTTCCTTTCCATTTGTGTCGCAATCCTGAAGAGGGGCTGTGATTTTGTGGCAGGAAGCAAGAAGCCACACAAACACTTCTGCTTTCATTGAACCACACCATCAAAAATACCAGGCTTGGAGGGAATGCTTGATGCAGTGGTATCTGAGATATAAAAGCCTGGAGGACAAAATACCATATTTTTCCATGTACAACACGCCCCTGTGTATAAGATGCCCCCTATTTTTGGGGACTCCAAATTAAGAAGATGGGGAGAGGATTGCCCAGTTTTGTTGAGCTTTTTGGGGTTGAGCTTTTTTTGGGGGGGGGATTGCCAAAAATCGTTCACCCGCTTGACCTACACAGCCACTTGCACGCATCATGAAAGCCACCTATCATCTTTCCTCTCAGAGGCAGAAACCACCAATCACCTGCCCAATTGCCGCAGGGACAGCCAATCAACACCAGCCCTTGCCGCAGCCTCCAATTACATGCCCTATAGTCACTGACAATCTCAGGCAGCAACCAATCCCAAGTCCCCCCCTATGCACTATGTGTGTATAAGACGACCCCCAATTTTTAACATAATTTTCAAACAAAAAACCCTCGTCTTATACACGGAAAAGTACGGTAAACCACGGGTGCATATTCCGGGGGTCACGAATTAAGCAACACATGTGAATGCAGCAGCCGAAACCACAACGCAGAAAAGAAGGTGGAGACTCTTCTGGAACATAGAAAGCTAACATCATCAGATCAACATCGCTTTGGGGGCCATACTCCATTCAGCATTCTTTTAATTTCTGGCAGACAGGTGAGCAATTATCGGACGCCCCGTTAACCAATAACTGTCAGCGCAAAACGCCGCTGCCTCTCACCACTAATGGCTGGAGATGTTTCAGAGATAGATGAGCAGCGAGCACTCAGCCGGAGCTATCGGAACGACGGAATACACCAGACGTCAGCAGTTCCACCAAAAAACGGGGGGTGGGGGTTTGAGGAGGATGGCCAAAGCTCGGCCATTGCATTTGCTGTGCCTCGATGGCCCTTCTGGCTGTCTTTCATGGACACTTGACGCCCATGCCTTTCCATTCTGCCAACTTCTGCTCTGCTAGGATTATGCAGGCTACCCACAGCAGCGGGCAGAAAGCCAGCCAGCCAAGAAGCAATATAATAGTAGGACTACTCTAACTAAGCAACTGTTGAGCGCATTTGTTTCCTGCAGCGCTTGCTGGGAAAATGAATCTGGGTAGTGGGGAGTCACACATGCTGCTTGTGTAATTAAATGTTCCTTAAGAGACCTCAGATCAGCTGCAGTATCAGTCAATGGGCGACTGTATGACAGCTCTTCTGAAAGTTAAAACCTTCTGCCGAGCCTTCGTCCTTCTGCAGGCAGGTCTGTTGTGTGCCTTTTTTTAACCCCTTGCCCCCGAAATGGCAGGAGTATCCTTTCCGTCTCACCTTCTCTTTTTAGGATTGTTCCGGCGATGAGCACCATGTCTCCAAGTAGCCGGCTTCATTCACGGTATGAAAGGAAGCCAGAACTTCAAGAGTCCATGGTTTTCCACCGCCGTAAATGCATTTTAACTCGCACGCACTACATTCCTTTCGGAGGATGCTCAAGAGAAGATTAAACGTGGTGTGGAGAGAGAGAGAGAGAATTAGAGAGAGTGAGTTCAAGCAGAATCTCTGTAGATTTCTGCTTCCTTGAACAGAGGTTAATAAATTACTCTGCTTGAAGAAATGACCATATGTTTCAGACATTGAGCTTCTGCACAGAAGTTGCTTTGAAATCTGGTTTCACACTCCAGGACCATAGCTAACTGCTCTTTGAATGGCTCCTCCTTCCTGGCAATTTCCCTTATGCACGTGCAGCTTCACACACACTTAATCCAAGTGATAAAGACATACCGTATTTTTCGCTCTATAGGACACACTTTCCCCCCTCCAAAAATTAAGGGGAAATGTGTGTGCATCCTATGGAGCGAATGCAGGCTCCTTGGCTTCAGCGATAGCAACGCGAAGCCTCCGAAGCGCAGAGGGAGCGCTCCCTCCGCGCTCCGGAGGCTTCGCGTTGCTTTCGCTGAAGCCTGGAGCGCGAGACTCTCCTGGCTTCGGGTTCCTCTTGCTGAAGCCGGGAGAGCAAGACTCTCCTGGCTTCAGCAGAGAGGGAGAGCTGCGCAGCGCCCTTTCAGCGAAGCGAGAAGAGAAATGGAAGGGGCTCCGTTTCTCCTGCCGCTTCGCTGAAGGGGCGCTGAGCAGAGGGAGAGATTTTTTTTCCTGTTCTCGCCCTCCTATGGTCTGGTGCGTCCTATAGAGCGAAAAATACTGTAGCATGTTCCTACCAAAGCGGTCGTGCAGGTGCGAGGAAAAGGCCATTACGGGGCAGCTCCCAGCATTTGAATAAGCCACTCTATAAATCACAACAGCACAGTTCTGAACACGGAATCTTCTGCTAACAAAAGTACTGAAGTATTCGACTGCTCCATTTATTTAAAAAACCCCACCCTGTTGTAGACTTTTCTTCTCTCTGGAGTTGTAAGAGTACAAAGCAATCTGTGAAACTGAGCAAGAAACCTTTGATATTGCTGGCTACGCTATTCCGCTGTTAACAAGAGTCCTGCAAAGTAATCTATAAAAGTTACTAGTCCACAGCATGTTAACCTGCCCACATATTCTCGTTAGGGCTTTGTGGCGCGGAATAAGGAAAAACAAACACTTTTTTAAAAAGCGTGTCACTGCCTAGTCACAGGGACGCAATCCTTACTTAATCACAAATGGGTGCTTAGAAGCCTCTCTTAATAATAAGTCTCCAGGAAAGAGCACGTAGAAAAGGGCCTACAGTGGCAAATAATAAGAGTTTTGCTATAACCTTGCCCATCGTGCTTTTAATGTGCTTCCCTCCTCTACAAACAGGATCTTCAAATTAATGACGCACAAACAATGGCATCAAAATATCAGTCAACTTTTTTTAAAAAAGAAATTTAATAAGACCTCTGCAAATGAAGCCACGGAACATCTCTTGCTAGAACTGCGTGGGGAGTGGAGGAATAATACTCTTAAGTTAAGGTTACCAGATGTCCCCTTTTACCTGGGGACAGTCCCCAGATTTACAAATCAGTCCCCTGACAAAATCCTGGAAAATCAACTGAAGTAAACTGGTAACCTTATCTGAAGCAGGGGTGGGGAAGCTGTGGCCCTCCAGATGTGGTTGGACTCCAGTTCCCATCAGCAGCAGCCAGCATGGTCATTGTTGGCATCCATCTGTCTCGAGAGAGAATGGAGTGCACCTCCAGGGGCGAAGGCCAACTGCTGGAGAATCGCAGCGCCTGCTGTGGCTGCAGAGACCAGTAACTCGTAACTACTGCCTCCCACTGTTTTTTCTGCATTAGCAGACCGAAATGACCTTTCCTGGGAGCAAGCGTGTCTGGAGGTTCTGGACTGCCCAGATGACAACCCCACCCACACACCTTCTCTGCCTCGCTGATGCGGTCCAAAGGAAAACAGAGCAATACATTTGGCACCAGCTTGGCTGCAGGAGTTGCAGGGAAACGGCGTAGAAGGCACCATCCAACTGCCTTAGGGACTCCACTCTGGATTTGTGCAGGGTTTACTCCTTAACCTTTTCTTCTCCTGAAGATACTCCACAAGGCAGCAGAGGTTTAGGATCAGAGTTTTCCTTCTTCTAGATGGGCTACTTTCCCAGGTGGACGAGTCCCATGGTCAGTGGCCAGAAACATAGTTCAGCAACACCTGGATGGCCAGAGCTCCCCATCCCTGGTCTTAAGAATGCTTTTTTGAAAAGCCTGACTATAACACATAAAGCAAGTTATCTTATTCTCTGAAGCAAACAGCAATTTTGGTGTGGGGTCCAAAGCTGGCAGAGTTCTCCTGACGTAGAGAAATGTCCTCTCCTTCATAGAATCATGGCCAGGGTCAGCAAACTTTTTCAGCAGGGGGCCGGTCCACTGTCCCTCAGACCTTGTGGGGGGCTGGGCTATATTTTTTTGGGGGAAATAAATGAACGAATTCCTATGCATTTTAAATAAAAGGACACATTCTACTCATGTAAAAACACACTGATTCCCAGACCGTCCGCGAGCCGGATTTAGAAGGCGATTGGGCCGGATCCGGCCTCCGGGCCTTAGTTTGCCTATCCATGATCAAGGCCAAGATTATTAATCTCAATGTTCTTCAAGCACAGCGTTTGTGAATCCTCTTGTTCATCTTCTCTCTCTCTCTCTCTCTCTTCCAATAATCATCAAAGAGGAAGGAAATATATACAAAGGCCTAGACTGAAAAATGTGATTTGCCAACTTGCAATAAGAAGCTGAATTTTGTAAAATATTAAACTTGAGGTTTTAACATGGGGAATGGGGAGGGGGGAGAGAAGAAGAAAACAGGAGAGCAAAACAGCATGAAATCAACACAACTTGCCACATCACACTGAAGGAAGCAGCCCTCGTCGTGCAGCCTGCCTCAGTGCCATTACTCTCCTTGCAGGGCTAAGAATGTTAAAGCCCTGAGGTAAATTCAAGGGAGAATCTCCGCCCAGAGAAAGGGAATCAATACAAGGGAGTCGCGGTAAGCTTGACAGCCATCTTGGGAATAACCCCAAAGGTCAAGAGCATTAGGATATCTGTCGATCTCCCCCAGACCATCACAAGGATGGTTATGCTGGGAGTTACAGGAGTGGAAAGAACCCAGGTTGTTTTTTTATCGATATCTGAATTTAGGAGAGTGAGCAGGACACCTTGTCTAACGGATTCAATGGATGCATTGGGAAGTCAACGTTAAATAGTAATTTAGTTTAAAATGCCATGATCTGGAGAAGCACTCTGACGGTTGCATCCAACATGAGTAATACTCAGAGTAGACACACTGAAAATAATCAGAGTGAGTAACTAAGGTCCATTTATTTCAATGGGACTACTCTAAGCAGAACTTAGTAGCATGAAACCCTGAGATACAATGGTGAAGAGTTGTGGACCAAAGTCATACTGGACAAGGTACCCCATGATATTCTTGTAAAGAAGCTGGTAAAATGCGGTCTTGACTATGCTACCACTCAGTGGATTTGTAACTGGCTGGCTGACCGGACCCAAAGGGTGCTCATCAATGGTTCCTCTTCATCCTGGAGAAGAGTGACTAGTGGGGTGCCACAGGGTTCTGTCTTGGGCCCGGTCTTATTCAACATCTTTATCAATGACTTGGATGATGGACTCAAGGGCATCCTGATCAAATTTGCAGATGACACCAAACTGGGAGGGGTGGCTAACACCCCAGAGGACAGGATCACACTTCAAAACGACCTTGACAGATTAGAGAACTGGGAATTTTAACAGGGAGAAATGGGCAAAAAAAATGAGAGGCACAAATACAAGATGGGTGACACCTGGCTTGAGAGCAGTACATGTGAAAAGGATCTAGGAGTCTTGGTTGACCACAAAGTTGACATGAGCCAACAGTGTGACGCGGCAGCTAAAAAAGCCAGAAACTGGGATGGCTTCTGTAAAACCAGGACTGCCTCTGGAAAACAGGGACACTTGGAGGGTCTGCAACAGGGGTCTTCTGCATGCTAAACATGTACTCTGCCATACAGACACCCGCAAGCGCAAAGCAACTTTTGTCGTCTGCTGGAACAGGAAGAGCAAGAAGGCATATCTTGTGAGATTATCCAATCCCTCTTTCTCCCTTCCTCTCATCCTTTGCAAACTAAATCAATAGGCGAGCCAAAGCTGATGCATACAGGATAGTTCTTGGAAGATTTTCTGTCTCATTAAAACAAATTGCACAAGACAAATGCGATCAATGATCATTAGCTCAACTCCAGAAAGTTGATGGTTCCCCTCCCCTCCCCAAATACAGACTAGATCAAGCCCTGTGGAGTTAAATGGAAAAGAAAGAAACGTTAGAACTGTATGATTCCGCCTCGCTTTGTGTAATCTGAAAAAGGTAGAAAAGAGCTTTTATTTTTTAAAAGGAAGGAAAGCCAGACACCAGTATGCATCAAAATGTTTATCCCTTGCAGCATGTGTTGCTGCTGTTGTTTTTAATAATTACTTTGCTATTTCCAAACTGGGTTGCTTCCTCTAATTAGTGAGTCAGCTCTGCTAATAAAGATTAGAATGAGACATTCAACTAATGCTGAAGAAGGGAGTTATTTATGAAGGTCAGTAGGGGTTTTCCTAAACATTTTGATTACAACTTTTAACTCCACTATAATCATAGAATCATAGAGTTGGAAGAGACCACAAGGGCCATCGAGTCCAACCCCCTGCCAAGCAGGAAACACCATCAGAGCACTCCTGACATATGGTTGTCAAGCCTCTGCTTAAAGACCTCCAACGAAGGAGACTCCACCACAGTCCTTGGCAGCAAATTACACTGTTGAACAGCTCTTACTGTCAGGAAGTTCTTCCTAATGTTTAGGTGGAATTTTCTTTCTTGTAGTTTGGATCCATTGCTCCGTGTCCACTTCTCTGGAGCAGCAGAAAACAACCTTTCTCCCTCCTCTATGTGACATCCTTTTATATATTTGGACATGGCAATCATATCATCCCTTAACCTCCTCTTCTCCAGGCTAAACATGCCCAGCTCCCTTAGCCGTTCCTCATAAGGCATCGTTTCCAGGCCCTCCTCTGGACACATTCCAGTTTGTCAGTGTCCTTCTTGAACTGTGGTGCCCAGAACTGGACACAGTACTCCAGGTGAGGTCTGACCAGAGCAGAATACAGTGGCACTATTACTTCCCTTGATCTAGATGCTATACTCCTATTGATGCAGCCCAGAATTGCATTGGCTTTTTTAGCTGCCGCGTCACACTGTTGGCTCATGTCAACTTTGTGGTCAACCAAGACTCCTAGATCCTTTTCACATGTACTGCTCTCAAGCCAGGTGCATGCACTTAAACCAACAACAACAAAGAGAACCTTGCAAAAATTCATTGCATATCATTAAACCAGCCTGGAGATTGCACAGAGTAAGAATGGCAAGTAAACTGTTGTAATCTGACACTTATTTCTGATCCTTAACAGCAGTAATTGATTAATAGCATAATAAGGATGCAGGTACAGTATAAATGTGGGAAAGAACTTTTTTTCCCCCTTTTCTTTTTAAAAGATTCCCTTAAGGGCAAAATATTCTATAGGAAGTATGGGAAAATAGAGTGGCCTGCAGATTAGATCAGAACCCTGGTATAATTTGACTTGCTGCATCAACAAAAGTATAGTCAAGAAAAGTCATTGCATTGCTGTATTCTGCCTTGGTCAGACCACAGCTGGACTCCTGGGTGCCTCAATTTAAGAAGGATATTGACAAGCTGGAACGTGGGCAGAAGAGGGTGGTCATGTCTGGAAATCAAGCCTTATGAAGAATGGTTGAAGGAGCTGGGTATGTTTAGCTTGGCTAAGAGGGGACTGAGAGCCATCTTCAAATATTTAATGGGAGGATGGAGCAAGCTTGTTTTCTCCTGTTCTGGAGGGTAGGATTCAAACCAGGCATAGGCAAATTTGGCCCTCCAGATGTTTTGAGACTACAATTCCCATCATCCCTAGCTAACAGGACCAGTGGTCAGGGATGATGGGAACTGTAGTCTCAAAACATCTGGAGGGCCGAATTTGCCTATGCCTGACTCAAACCAATGACTTCAAGTTAGATTCCGACTAAACGTCAGGAAGAACTTTCTGACAATGAGAGCTGATTGACACACATCCAGAGGTTCACGAATGGGAGCTAATTTTAAGAGAGGAGCCTTCTTAAAAGTTTAGTTTACTTGGGCTATTTTGCTGTAAAAGGAGGATGAAAAGAAAATGAATTAAATGGTTGCCTTTTCTAATTAGGAGGAACAGGTTCTCTACATTCAATACCTCCCTTCATACATTTCCTTCCATTATCGCAAAACAGGCACCTAAATATTGGGTTTTGGCAAATGCATTTACATTTAATCCATTAGTTAATCAATCAATTAATTAGAAAGTAGATATCGGATCGACTTTAAAGTTAAGCCTATCAACCAAGTTAAACAGCGAAGTTTCTGCCCCTTTCCTGAGGATTACTCTATAAACCATTTCACGTAGTCACAAAAGGACCAGTGTTTTCAGAACGGGTGGGGAAGCTGTTTCAGTCCGAGGGCCACATTTCCTTGTGAGCTGCTTCCTAGGGGCCACATGCCAGCCAGGCAAAAGCATGCAGGGAGGGCGTGGAGGAAGAGTCCCGAGTGTTGAGCAGAGGCCCACACTTGGCAGGAAGAACGGCGGTTGTCCACCCAACTTACAGCTTTCAGCACATGCAAAGCTTTGACTTAAGAAAACAACCCTCTTCCCTTTTATGCAACAATACCAGTAGCAAGGCTATGACATCATCAGGGCAAAGGGGACTTTCTCGGAACCAGACAAGGGCAGACATCGACCTCACGGCTCTCCCCGCTGGATTCTGCTCTGCATAGGATTGTTTTCAGTTTATCTTTCTAAAAAATAAACAGCTGACACATGCCTCGCTGAGCTCACAAGAGGCACGGAAAGAAAAGCTGGACATTTCCAGAATCTCGTTTCCTGGAATCCTGCTATCTTGAGTGCACTGGTCAGCTCGTGGAAACGATATTTAAGATAATAATGAGTCAACTGATTACTCCCCACCCCCCCAAAAAAAAACACAGTAAAATTTCCCCTGAAGTATTAAGAGTCCTTTCCAGCAAAAAAAAAGCACCGGGGAAGAAGAAAAAACAGAAGCAGGCCCATTTTGCGGGCAATGAATCCAGTTTGACCCTCCGTGTTCTCTGCAAAGGGAAGTTTCAGACAAGGTCAATTGTGTAATGAAGTATATTTGTATCATTCACAGACGTATGTCACAGAATTGTAGAGTTGGAAAAGGAGGCTGAGGGCCATCTGGGCCGACCCCTTGCACTGCCGGAATCTCAGCTAAAGCATCCATGACAGATGGCCATTCACATTTGTGGTTTATATTTTCACTTCTGAACTTTAAAAAAAATAATAATAATTTTTTTTATTCATATTTAAACATATTTTCCAAAAACATATCCTTATCCCCCCCCATTTTTCCTCCCCCCTCTCCCCACAAAACCCATCCCCCCACCCCACCCCACCCGACTTCCCTCAGTTCCAGTCTTTGGTTTCTCCAATAATGCTATTTTCTGCATGTTACAGAGTTGTATAGATCCTCCAACTCTTTAGCTAATTATTATCAGTAAAAAAATAAATGTGGATGTTTATTCAAAACCTGCCAAGGAGTCCAGTTCGCTTTGTTGTGTCTTCAAATACTTTGTGAAAGGTTTCCATTCATCCTTAAAGTCACAGTTATCCTTGTCCTGTAGCTTATGTGTCAATTTTGCCAGTTCTGCATAATCCATCAATTTTTCTTGCCATGATTCTTTAGTTGTTGTTTTTTAAAGGACCTTGAATGTGCACTGTCTTAGACCAGTAGAGACCTCACTAAACTGTGGGGCCTGGTTTGGACACACTTGACTGCCAAGGGAAACATCAGATGTGTCGAGATGAAGTTTAGGGAGGTTTTTGGTGTCTGACGCTGTATTGTTTTTAAAATTCGGTTGGAAGCCACCCAGCGTGGCTGGGGAAACCCAGTCAGATGGGCGGGGTATAAATAATAAATTATTATTATTATTATTATTATTATTATTATTATTATTTATCTGAGCCCACCTAACCGAGACCAGGCTACAGCAGGAAGGTTCAGGGCACTGCGATTCTCCCTCGCTGCACTATCACCCAAAGTGGAAAGCAAGAGCCCTGCTAATACAGACTAAGGAAATCACTGCCTGGCTCAGGAGCCCCAACCTGCAAAAGAATCTGACCAACAGCACTTTCAGCAGCCAGGGGTCCAGCATTTGATCCACATCATCAGGCCACAATACGGGCCTCAAATCAGAGGAAGCCTGGTGCACCGGACAGCTCAGCCAGAACTGCGTCTCTCTCCCTGTCCACGCCTAGCTAACACCTCCAGTTGGGGACTGTTCTGATTTCCTCCAAATTCAAATTCCATTTTCTCTCCTTTTCTCCCTTGCTCTCTCTTCAGGAAGCGCGGCTTAAGGTTCCAGCATCTCGGCAGGGACGCGAGGCGCAAGGAAATGCCTCAGCTAGGAGCCAAAATCCTCAAAACAAACTGATGTGGCGTTTGGCTGCCTTGCCGGGAGACGAGAGAGAGAGAGATCGCTTCCCTCGCTGCACCGGCGAGGTCTTGGCAACCCCCAGAGGACTGCTGAGTGCAAATGGAATTCAAGTGGCGAGAAACGAAATAAGCAGGCCGGCTTTCGGAGTGTGGGTAGCAGCCATTCGCAGGCCCTCCCCGCACTCCTGACCTGCTGCTAAACTCCTTATTAAAGCAGAGGCGCAAATCGGAGCCCACGGTTTCTCTTTCCTGTGGCTTTCTCCTTTCCCTCTTCCTTAGCCTCTACCGCTGTCGGAGGCATCACCAATGCTTTCCTCTTCTCTTCACAATGAATATGATCCGGCTTATCAGGAGGCGACCGGCGAGAAAAGGCCTTTGCTTTCACTCTGTACTTGCAGAGCAGTGTGAGGTCACCCTCTCCTTCCCTCCTCGTGCAGAATTAACTCTGGTTTCGCTGTCCTTTGCCCAGCCCAGACCACAAACCAGCCCCAAAGCCCCAGCAAGCATTCCTGTGGCATGGAGTCTAATCACCCTCAAGCACCTTAATGGCTCATTTCTTCCCGCTCTATGGTTCTCCGCAACCACTGGAGAGGGGTTTTGCTTTCCTTCCTCTCCCTAGCTTCTCCTCTAAGACACTGCTGGTTACAGGGATTATGAATGACACCAGAGCCCTCTGTAATTCCTCAGTCGCTCGCAAAATAACGGCAATAACAAGCCAAACTCTATGGCTCCGTTGTTGGCGCATGAGACTTTTAATCTTGTGGGTTTGAACCCCACGATGGACAAAAAATTTCATGCATTGCAGGAGGTTGAACTAGATGGGGGCATCTCCCATCTCTACAATTCTATGATTCTTGTAAACAGAAAGGCCACGTCCTTTGGCTTCTATATACACAGCATACTCTAAAACAGAGTTGGGGAACCTGATAAATTAATAGGAAGAATTCGAAACCGGCGGGACCAGAAATTCACGGAAGACTGGAGTAAATTTACAGTCTATTTGAAAAGTATTTGTGAAGACCAGACGATGTTTTTAGGTTTACAAGAAGTTCTGTGAGGAGTATTATTGGAAGTATTGCAAAAATAGATAAAGGAAAGGATAATTTGTTAAGAGACTTAAAGACAATATAAAGTTAAGAAATGTATAAGAAGTGGGTAAAACGGTGGAATATCAGAGGTGCTGATGGAAATCTAAAAAGATTGTATATGTGATAAGTTTTGTGGTACATTTTATAATTTATATGTTAAAATAAATAAAAATTATTATATAAAAATTTGGGGAACCTGTGGCCCTTCAGATGTGGATCCAGAAACACCGTGGCCTACAAATTGTAGCCTAGCAACAACTGGAAGGCCAAATAATGCTTCTCTAAAAGGCAACGGTACTAAGTGACCCGCTTTGCAAAAAATAAAATAAAAATAGGCCTCTTGCTTCACCTTAATCCTTGGTTTTAATTTGCGAAAGCTGCCCCACAGACAGCAGTGAGCGCATGCTTTCAAAGTCCCACATGCCAATGCTCCAAGTGGCGCAGTGTACAGACAAACCTTTTTCTGGGGATGTATGCTAATGAGGAAGCATTATCCTCTCCCACACACCCTTCAAGGTGCCCTCTCTCTTTTCACTTCGCAACAAACCTCTCTCCTACATCTGAGCGATGTTCGCAGCTCGGGGGAAAGTATCATTTTCACCCAGACTTCAATTGGCGTTTTCTTCCAGGCCCAGCAAAACCAACCAAGTTCTGAGCAGACTACCATCTGTGGAAAGAGTGAGTCATCTGCAGCTAATGATCCCTGGGCAAAATTGACTCTCGAAGAGACGCAGCAGGGCCAGCTCCTGTGCTGTTGGGTGAGGTGGGTGCTAGATAAGACACAGCCAAAGAGCTCACTTCCCGCAGAGAATTCATCCCTCTCACTGCCCTTGTTGCCAGGTGCTGGTGTTGCTCCTTGATCTCAGTAATGCTGCCCCCTTCTTGCCTACCAAGCAAAGCTCATGTCTGCTTGCTCATCCCCTCTGGGCCAAAGCAAGAGGCAGGTGGACGCACAAAGTGGCCTTCTATTGAGACACACAACTGATGCTAAATGGCAGCGGCTGTCCAGGGTTTCTAATAACAAACCAACAAATCACAGAATCATAGAGTTGGAAGGGACATTGAGGGCCATCTAGCCAACCCCCTGCAATGCAGGAATCTCAGCTAAAGCATCCATGACAGATGGCCATGCAACCTATGCTAGAGAGTCCACCATCTCTGGTGGGAGTTTGTTCTACTGATGAACAGCTCTTACTCTCAGAAAGTTTTCCCAAATGTTTAGTTGGAATCTCCTATCTTGTAACTTGAGGTCATTGCCTCGAGTCCTACCCTCAAGAGCTGGAGAAAACAAGTATGCTATCATATCTCCTCTCAGTCTCCTCTTTCCCAGGCTAAACATACTCAGTTCCTTCAAGCGTTCCTCATAAGGCTTAGTTTCCAGACCCTTGACCATCTTGGTTGCCCTCCTCTACACATGTTCAACATCCTTCTTAAACTGTGGTGCCCAGAATTGGCCACAGAATTCCAGATGTGGAATAATAAATACAAACAATTTATTACTTCTATGCTGCCCATCTGATTGGGTTGCCCCAGCCACTCTGAGCACTTTCCAGCAAATTACAAAACCACAGCAAAACATCACACATTGAAAATTTCCCTAAACAGGGCTGCCTTCAGAAAGTTGTGTAGTTACTGATCTCCTTGACATCTGGTAGGAGGGTGTTCCACAGGGTGGGAGCCACTACTGAGAAGACCCTCTGCCTGGTTCCCTGTAACCTCACTTTTCACAGTGAAGGCCCTCAGTGCTGGATTTCAGTATCCAGGCTGAACCATGGGGGGTGGAAACGCTCCTTCAGGTATACTGGGCTGAGGCCATTTAGGGCTTTAAAGGTCAGCAGCAACACTTTGAATTGTGCTTGGAAACGCACTGGGAGCCAATGAAGATCCTTTAGGACTGGTGTTATATGGTCCTGGCGGCCGCTCCCAGACAACAGTCTAGCTGCCGCATTCTGGATTAGTTGCAGTTTCTGGGTCACCTTCAAAGGTAGCCCAATGTAGAATGCATTGCAGTAGTCCAAGTGGGAGATAACCAGAACATGCACCACTCTGGTGAAGTGATGCTCACAGCTCTAACTGGAGAGGCTGGTTGCTGAACATGCAGCCTTCTACATGAAAAACAGATGCTCTGCCACCAAACTTTGCCCCGCTCCAAACAACCCATTTGCAATGTTGAAGAGGAGGACCAGGTCCAGGGGACTCACATCATGTGGGCCCTTTGCTGGTGTGTGGGTCAACAGAGGCCTGGCCAAAGTGACCTTGCCTAGTTTTGGTCAACACCAACAATGCAGAAGTAAATAGGTGCCAGGGCAAACATATCACTGTTTTATCCCCAGCCTCCTGAATTTACACTACTGTGAAAAACGCTTTTGGGATTCTGTCCCCTACCTGTAGACCAGCCCTTTCCAACATGGCTTCCTTCAGATGCTTTGAACTACAACTCCCATCATCTCAGACCACTGGCCATGCTGGCTGGGGCTGATGGGAATTGAAGTACACAATATCTGGAGGAGACTACCTTGGGGAAAGGCTGCTGGCTTACATGCAGGATTTCATTCTCTGCCCGTAAACTCTATCATTTGGGTGTGGGAATCATAAACCAAGCTGCTGATTAGCTGAGGGCTCCAGTCTCTTTGGTCCCTTCGAATAAATGAGGCTGTCCTGCAGATAACGCATGGGGTTGGATTTCGTATTGCAATATTTATCCCTTTAGACACAAAGCTGGACCAGTAAGGGGTGGAATCTTCTTCCCACATTCCTTTATTCCATATATATATATATATATATATATATATATATATATATATATAGGATTAGTGCTTAATTAGATCTGAATCCCTTAACACAAGCATGCAAACAGGGCCAGCACAGGGCTACTATTTATATAAGAACCCATCTTCTTACAGCATGGCGTGGTGAGGTAATTAAAGCATCTCAAATAAAATAAGAATAAGATGCTTTTTGAACTGTGTTTCTGTTAACTCAATTTGAGCCTGCAGCGTCAGCAAGCAGAATTGTCTCTTCCACTACTCAACATTACAGGGGGGGGGGGGAGAGAAAAATTTCCAGCCCGGGTAGTATGGTTTTCTTTAATAATGCAAATTAGAGGAAATAATGAGAACATTTGCATGCTTTGTCAACAAAAGAGGGGCATTTCAAAGTCTCCAAAATAGTCTCAGCAGCAAGAAGCTCTTCTTGTTCTAGTGTCAAACTGCTTTGCTTTTCTTCTTTTCCTGCTGACCCAAAGGTTTCATGCTGAAAATGCTAATCACATCCTCATTTACCACAGCTTGGTCTCCCCCCTCTCTCTCTCTCATTGTCCGCATCTGTCTACAGTTTGGCCAAATGGGAGTCACCACCACATTCAACACAGATACAAATGCCCCCCCCCCCTCTCTCATTCGCTCACATAATTGCACACCATGAGGTTCAGGAGTTTAGAAGTCAGGTCATGGATGGAAATTGAAACGAGAGAACTAGGGGTCTGCAGCCAAAGGTTTGGAGCTGGTTCCTTCAAATCAATAGCTGAACTTCAAGCCAAGGCAATTCTGCTTTCTCCCTCTGCCAGTTCTCTCCCTGCCCTCCTGCTCCATTTGGTCCCCCCAACCCTGCAGGGCTGTAGCTCAGTGGTATAGCATCTGTCTTGGATCTTGAAGGTCCCAAGTTCAAATTCTGGCACCTCCAGATAGGGAGAGAAGAGGCCCCTGCCAAAAATCCAGGAGGGCCACTGCTATCAGGCAATGAAGAACCACGTGGACCAATTATCTAGCTTAGTATAAAACAACTTGCTATGTCACACACACACACCCCTACTCTCTTTCCATTGTGGAATTTATTTTCCACTGTAAGCTGAAGATGCACCTCTTCCTCAACGTTGGCCCTCCAGATGTTTTGAGGCTACAATTCCCATCATCCCTGACCACTGGTCCTGCTAGCTAGGGATCATGGGAGTTGTAGGCCAAAAACATCTGGAGGGCCGAGGTTGAAGAAGCCTGTCTTAATATAATCACAGAATCATAGGATTCTGAAGGCAGCCCTGTTTAGGGAAGTTTGTAATATTTAATGCTGTATTGTTTTTAACACTCGATTGGGGGCTGCCCAGAGTGGCTGGGAAAACTCAGCCAGATGAGCGGGGTATAAATAAATTATTATTATTATTATTATTATTATTATTATTATTATTATTATTTTGGAAGGGACCTCAAGGGTCATTTTTGCAATGCAAGCTTCCTGCCCACAGTTGTGCCTGGGTGGGCTCGAACCACCAATCTTCTAGGTAACAGCCAGATACACTGACCCATTGCGTGACATGACAGTCTTGTTAGAGATCCACTAAATAGCAGCAGCCACTGCACGTCTTAGTCTCTCATCTCCTCCGATTCGCTGCTCCACCTACCTGCCCCTGCATGACATCATTATCCAGGGGAAATCAGCCAGTCAGAGGCTTTGCCATCATTACCCACCAGCATCGCATCATCCCTTCTTTCACCCAGGAGTTTCTCACTACAAACTAGAACACCCTAAGAGGGAATAACCAAAGCAAACCACCAGGAACCTTGCTAAGGAGTCTTGTCCCTCTCCTAAGGCAGAGTTCATGGGGCTGTCCCATTTTATCTGCAC
Source organism: Podarcis tiliguerta (assembly GCF_965153285.1). NCBI lineage: Eukaryota > Metazoa > Chordata > Lepidosauria > Squamata > Lacertidae > Podarcis > Podarcis tiliguerta. Next base: position 16,312,620 of record NC_139540.1, on the reverse strand, counting down.
AACCAGCCTTGGATGGTAGAGTTGGAGAGCTGGCCAAGACCATTTGGTGAGCTTTGCACCTGATTGAGGATTTGAACGCAAGTCTCTCAAGCTCAATAATCTATGCACCGCACCTCTCTAGATCTGCCGTCCTTTGCTATTTTTTCCTGCCTGGTTCCTCCTTGAGGGGCGCAAGATACTGTTGATGCTTTTCCCTCCTGACTTAATGGTATCTCTGATGGAACATTACACATTCTGCAAGGCAGAGGCAGGGAATGCAGCTCCTATAAGGCTCTTTTGAGCCTTAGTTTTGAAGGACACTAAACTCAAGATAAACACCAGATTCAGCACTTAGCATCAGCATTTGCTTTTCTCTGAAAGACTCCTCCTAAGAGCATCCCTGTCTGACTCAAAAGCTTGGTTCTGGCATTAGCTGGTTTAGTATCACTCATTTGCAAAGAGTCTAATGAAATGGGAAATGGTCCAAATGTGGGAGAAATCACATTAGAGGAAGTTGTCTTGAGTGTACAGGCATCTTTTCAACCACGTATAGTTCTAGAAATCTGGGTATCGACACCTAATCATTCCTCTCTGTTAATACAAGAGCCAAATGCTTTCTTAGAGTAAATTCATAAGCAGTGTTCAATATGAGCCAGTCCCTCTTTTACACCTGGCTTTCGACCACTTGCAACCAACTTGCATGGCGTCTGACATCTCCACCATCTGGCGGTGCATGCCTGCGGATCCTTGGATATTGACTGTTTTCACACACAAACACCGCATCGTGCAGAATTCTACCAGTTATATTTCATCTGCACAATCGGAATGAATTTCTGGAACCTTTTTCCATGCAGCCTGAGCAGGAACAGTCGCCATTAAGAAAAAGAGGTCGGAATAGGCCAACATAGATGTGGACTGTCCCTGGATCAAGGGACTTTTCTTCTTTAAGTTCTCAACCTAGCTCAAGGTTATGACCTGAACTAGCCAGATGTTTAACTGGGAATCAATCACAATCAGTCCATCATTTTAAAAACAAACTTGAGAGCCATCTTACCCCAAAAATGACAACTGCAACCTTGGTTTAAGGAGCCATTGAGTGCCCAGCTTATATATCTGAGTTTCTAACACTGTTCATAAGCATGTAAAAGTCATTGTCGTGTTTCCAGCTACAAGCAGTCAGATTCGAGAAGTGAACCCAAGACACACTTCTATGAGTTGTATAATGGAAGAAAGGTGGGATATTATTTTTCTTCTTCTTGGCTTCTTAGCCTCTCTTTGGCCAGCTGCATATATATATGGCATAGGAGTTACTGCAAAGAGATAGCAAGGATTGTTGCTTGGGAGTCCTATTGAGCTATAATTTACTTACAATGGGTGGCTTCTGTCTTAGCTACAGATTTGTGGTTTGTATCACTAAGAGTGGGAAATGAATAACTGGAAAGTCCCAGGATAAGCATAATGATAACAATCAGTTCTGAAGATAGGGTATCTTCTTCTTCTTCTTCGGGGGGTGGGGTGTTATTTCTAAAGCAAGCCTTGAGGTGTTTTGCCAGAGAGACCAAAAACAGCTCTGTTGCCTATTTTCCCCTAACCTACACAAAGAAAAGAAAAAAAAAACTTTGAAGATGTATAATAAAGCCTTCAGAGCAATCCTAAAATGCATTTTGCAGAAAAGGTCACTTGCCTTTATATGGTATCTATTTGAATATATTTCTGCTATTGTGATAGACAAACTCCCACTATAAAGAAAAGCAGCATTTGGAGGAAGCACTTATCATGATTAAATTTACATTCTCTGAGAATGTCAAAAGAGCGCTCTCGTGTCGACAATTGTGTGATCAGCGTTCACATTTCTAAATATCGGAAATGACTTTTTAGAAAGGTTTTTTTTTATAATAATAAAAAAAACCTGTTGCTGGGTTAGGGGACTCTCACAAATGCACAGTCTGCAAAGAGGGAGTTATTCATAGCAGTTGAGTGAAAGGCTTTTGAGAATGCAAGAGGAAGGGGCAGAGACAAGCTACTGTATTTTTCGCTCTATAGGACGCACTTTTTCCCCTTCAAAAATGAAGGGGAAATGTGTGTGCGTCCTATGGAGCGAAGATGCCATAGCCCCGCAACCCTCTCCCAGCTGGAGAGGTGACGCGCGGCTATGGCAGGAGCCTCTCTGCTGCGCCTTTCCGCTGCTCCCTGACCTGCTCTTTGGGGCTGGTGGTGGGCTTCCCCCCGCCAGCCCCAAAGAGCAGGTTGAAAGGAACCTGAAGCCTGGAGAGCAAGAGGGGTCGGTGTGCACCGACCCCTCTCGCTCTCCAGGCTTCCAAGGTAGCTGCCTGAACGTACCTTAAAGGGCACCTTGTTTTAGAGCAGGAAAACAAGAGGGGGAAAATTCTCCCTCTCTCTGCGCTGCGCCTCCTGCCGCTTCGCTGAAGGGGCGCTGGGCAGAGAGGGGGAGATTTTTTTTTTTCTTGTTCTCCCCCCTCTAAAACAAGGTGCGTCCTATTGTCCGGTGCGTCCTATGGTGTGAAAAATACGATATATAACCAGACAGGACCATAGTTAGGGGATTTTGATAAGCCTAAACAATTCATTTGCATTACAGGAGGAGTTCTTTACAGCTTGTATGGCTACTTCGTACTTTTTGTACAAAATAATATCAGCCCTCAGATGTTTTGAGTACCTCAGCTGCCCCAAAGGGGCAGGAAAATAAAAACTATAATTTGCCCCAAAAGCAAGTGAGTGAATTAAAAGCCAGTTTCCTGGCTTGGTCACTTAAGAGATTTCAGGTAATGTTCAACTAATTTTTCCACCTCCGCCGTGTTAAGCAGTTGGTTCCTTACCTTTCTTGCCCTGATCTAGCCAATGCGATCCATGCGATGGTCACCTCGAGGCTTGATTATTGTAATTTGCTCTACGCGGGGTTGCCTATGAAGCTGACCCAGAAACTCCAGCGGGTGCTGAGTGCCAAGGTGAGACTAACGAGGTCTTCGCCCTGGGACCATATCCATGCAGTGCTACATCAGCTGCACAGGCCCCCGGTGGAGTACAGGGTCAGGTTTAAGGTGCTGGTTCTAACTTTTAAAGCCCTATACGACCTGGAACCCTCGTACCTACGGGACCACCTCTCCTGGTATACCCCGTGGGTCCGCTAACAATAATATCTTGGAGGTTCCGGGCCTCAAGGAGGTTAGACCGGCCTCGACCAGAGCCAGGGCCTTTTCGTCCCTGGCCCCGGTCTGGTGGAACGCCCTGCCGCAAGAGACTAGGGCTCTGTGGGACTTGACTTCTTTCCTGAGGGCCTGCAAGACGGAGCTGTTTCGCCAGGCCTTTGTTCGGGGCCCAGTCTGACCTCTCTCCTTCTACAAGACCCTATATATAAGAGGCCTCTCTAACTCCTCTCACCAGCTCATATAATGACCAACCCCTACAGTCATAATTTGATGGTTGCCTTCTGATCTCATTTGATTTTAATCCAATTTTAAGCCGTATTTCAGTCGATTGCTAAATTTTATGTTTTAATGTATTTATATTTTGATGTTAGCCACCCTGAGTCTGGTTATGGCTGGGGAGAGTGGGATATAAATAAATAAATATAAATATAATAATAATAATAATAATAATAATAATAATAATAATAATAATGCGTCCTATCAATGTGATGATTCCCACTTGTGCAATGGGACTCCTCTCTCCCTCCCTGAGTGCATCCTGCTCTCTCCAAAAATCTGCTTCAGAAGGTTGTGGAAAAACTGATTTAGAGGGTGCACAGGCAGGGCAGAGAGAGGGACACATTTTCTTGCACAAGCAGAAATCCTTGCGCTAACTGAATGTTCATGTAGCGTTGTGTTGGATGCAAGCTTTCCACCCACCGCAGGTGACCAGGTGAGTTGCTGCTCAAAGCCTATGGGTAAAACATATATTATTTAAAATATCTCATGTCCAAATCACGGGGTCAGCGACAGGGCACACAGCCCATGAGATGGAACTTGGATCACTCAGTGCATTCTGCAGAAAATGTTGCTTCCATGCCACACGTGCAGGCTGCACATCGTGAGAAATAGGAACTTCGCCCCTGTCCACCAGCAAAAGTCTTAATATATCTCACCCCAGTGTGCTTGCCAAACACTTAATATACCGAGCTCGCACGGCTAGCAACTCTGCAGTTAATGGCAATAATTCCAGTTATTCTGGAAGGTTACATAGCTATAAATTATGGCATAGGAATATACAGCTGTACATAAAGGCACATAGCCATGACAACTAACAGTGGCCTCCCTACACAGAGGGCTATTCTGTTGAATCCAGACTTCTAATGAGCAGAGTTCCAGTCACACTGGACTAAGGAGGTGAAGAGGCAGTTTTAGCTGATTCTTCCTTCCCCTTGCATCCCTCTTTAAAGTTTTCCTGGAGGGCTGGGGGTGTCCGCTCTGGAACAGCACAGGAAACTGCAAGGGGAAGGGAGAACTGGCAAAAATACATCTCCCCACTTTCTTCTAGGCTGCTGTAGAACCTGGTCCCTTGCATGAATGGATGGCACTCTTTTACTTGCTGGGGAGCAAATCTGGATCTAAACTGACAAGTGCTAGACCCCAAGGAACAACACCAGGGGATTGTTTAATTTATCTAACTTTCAGCATTTATACACCACCTTTCCAGCTCTGCTCGCAAGCTTCCCACAGCACCAGGTCGGCTACTCTCAGAAGTCTAAATGCTGTCAGGAGTAGCGGTCAGCCTGGTCGAGCGCAGGCAGGTCTGCTGGGATCATTTAAATTTTTGAAGGTTCACTGAAATAGCTGCTCCTTGATGGCTACCCGATAACTTGGTTCAGCATGCCCTAGACCCAAAAAGCTGCACAGTCAGTAGAGAGTGGAAGAGATGTTAGCTCATACAATCCACAGCACAGATCAGGGATGGGGCCTCTGGGGTTCTCCAGCTGTTGGTGATCTACTTCAGTTGGTTAGAGCTTGGTGCTGATAATGGCAAGGTTGCAGGTTTGATCCCCGTATGGGACAACTGCATATTCCTGCATTGCAGGGGGTTGGACTAGATGATCCTCAGGGTCCCTTCCAACTCTACAGTTCTATGATTCTATGATTCTACCTGATCACATTGACTGGGGATGCAGAGCCACAGACTCCTCACCTCTTTAACATACCTAGTATTGATTTAATTGCACGCATCTTCTTTATTACACTCCAGCCCCACCTGTTCTTTCCCATTTTGCGTGATAACCCATTGAGTCAATTAGCAAAACAGGAGATATCGCACTGTACTGTAGCTCCTTAGGCTGAGATAACGGCTCCAAGCTACTCCCCCCATTTGTTGCTGGAGGAATTGTGCTGAGCAGAGAGTGTTGGATTCGTGTCTACAGCAGCGTGTCAATACCGCTGTATTATTAACTGTGAGATATCGTATCTATGAAGGGTTCGAGTAATTAACTTATCAGGAAATGCACAACACACTAATGGAGAAGGCGTTGCAAAAACACACACAAAAGTTTTGCTGAATGCTGGCTTCGATGTGGAAGCCACTGCAACCGACCTCCTTTCATCAAGGGAGCAACTAATTTTTCTTTTGTCACATCCAAGATTTTACAAACCAGATCGCTCTTTGCACTGCTCCTGCTCCTCTCCTGGGAAGCAGATACCGTTCTGCAGGTTATCTGGTGTGCCGATATCCTGCTATTCAGCAAAGGCCACCTCGCCAGAGAAAGACAGGGAGCAAGAAAGTAAACACTGTGTTCACAAACACATGGGCGCAGAGCCATGTCTAGCAGAAAGAAGTGGCTTTGGGTTATTCCTTCCTACTTGAAGGGTTAAATCCTAAGTATGGGAACAGGAGTTGGCTGCAGGCTCACCCACTCGCTTCCAGCACAAAGTCTCTCCTCAATTTGGCATCAATAATAAAACATAGTTAAGGCTAACATGGGACACGGGTGACGCTGTGGGTTAAACCACAGAGCCTAGGACTTGCCGATCAGAAGGTCGGCGGTTCGAATCCCTGCAATGGGGTGAGCTCCCATTGCTCGGTCCCTGCTCCTGCCAACTTAGCAGTTTGAAAGCACGTCAAAGTGCAAGTAGATAAATAGGTACCGCTCCAGCGGGAAGGTAAATGGCATTTCGGTGTGCTGCTCTGGTTCACCAGAAGCGGCTTAGTCATGCTGGCCACATGACCTGGAAGCTGTATGCCAGCTCCCTCGGCCAATAAAGCGAGATGAGCGCTGCAACCCCAGAGTTGGCCACAACTGGATCTAATGGGCAGGGGTCCCTTTACCTTTACTACAGAGAAATTTGGGGGGCATTTAAGAGTCAAAATAGCTTCAGAATTGCTCACCTATAACATTTCAGGATATGGTTTAGTACCCCTCTGCATTTTGAACATTTATTTTATTGTTTTGCAAGTTTGGGAATTTTTCTTAATTTTCTTAAGGTACCACTGTATTCTAATTGCTACATCCCACCTTTCTAACCAAGGAGCTCAAGGTGATGTATATGGTTCTTCCCCTCCCCATTTTACCCTCCCAACAACAACCCTGTGAGGTAGGTTTGGCTACAAGACAGTGACCAGCCCCAAGTGACCAAGTGGGGCGGTTGTTTGTTTGCTTGTTTGTTTGCTGGGGGGTTTTGAACCTGGGTCTCCCAAGGCCCCCCTCCAACACTCTAACCTCCACACCACTGGCTCTCCGCTCTCAGTCTGCACAAGTCCATTGCCAACAGATATCCCAGATATAAAGTACTTGGAAAGGTACTCAATGAGAAAAGATCCATGTTAAATGTGTAATGCATTGAATAAGCCCCCCTCCCAATTGAGCATACAGGCAAATCACTGAATAAATGTGAAGAGCCACGTTTGCTAAAATTAAAAGACGACTCGCTAAACTCTTTCCAGTTCTGTTAGAAATCAGAAAACCCCTTGGTGCCCTTATTTTTTTGGCGTTTCATCTGTACCCGTTCTAAAGGAAACGCATGAAATATTTAACTGCCTCCCTGTGAACAATTGCTGCTTGGAGGGATAGGAGCTCTTGATGACCAGGGGTTAATTTTGTATTAATTAGAGCACAAAAGAATTCTGACTTCTCTCTCATTATGGCATCTTCAGGCAGTTGGGGTCTTGCTCATCAAAGAGTAGATGGGAGTTCTGAGCATGACATTTGCTGCGGCGGAAGAGAACTCAACAAGCCCCTTTTAGCAGCAATGGAGCCCAGCCAATGCCAATTTCACAGGGGGGAGAGAAAGAAAAGGGGGTGGATTGGTCTGCTTTCTAGGTTTTTATTACAACCCATGGTGACAACATAAAGGGAAATGTTGCAGCTGAGCTTCCTCTTCAGAAGCGGTGAGAAAGACGGGCCAGAGCGGTGGATGAAAAGAATGCATAGATTTGCGATTGTAGAAATAAAAAGAGAAAGAAAGAAAGAAAGAAAGAAAGAAAGAAAGAAAGAAAGAAAGAGAAAGAGAGAGAGAAATTAGGCCTGACTATTTGGATTTAAAAAGCAGAGACATTACCTTGCCAACAAAGGTCCATATAGTTAAAGCTATGGTTTTCCCAGTAGTGATGTATGGAAGTGAGAGCTGGACCATAAAGAAGGCTGATCGCCAAAGAACTGATGCTTTTGAATTATGGTGCTGGAGGAGACTCTGGAGAGTCTCATGGACTGCAAGAAGATCAAACCTATCCATTCTGAAGGAAATCAGCCCTGAGTGCTCACTGGAAGGACAGATCGTGAAGCTGAGACTCCAATACTTTGGCCACCTCATGAGAAGAGAAGACTCCCTGGAAAAGACCCTGATGTTGGGAAAGATGGAGGGCACAAGGAGAAGGGGACGACAGAGGACGAGATGGTTGAACAGTTCTCTTGAAGCTACCAGCATGAGTTTGACTAAACTGCGGGAGGCAGTGAAAGACAGGAGTGCCTGGCGTGCTCTGGTCCACGAAGAGTCGGATACGACTAAACGACTAAACAACAACAATTTGGATTTGAACCAATTTTGCTCTGTTAGGATCATCACAAATTCGATCAGAATGGATAATAGGAAAGCTCACCACCCCATGTGGCAGTGTGTTAGTCTCAAGAGCATTAAGATATCAAAGGTAACAGATTCAGCTCCACCTTTTTAACTCCTCCCCTTTGCAAAAAGGTATCACAAAGTGGCTGAGTGCTGTCCCCAGGAAGCAAGAAGCCAACCAGAGCCTAATTAGGTTCTGATGGTGCTCCAGTCGACAATGAGCGACCCACATTTTCCTTCGGAGCCTGCCGGATCCTCTGCATACCGTTCTCCATCCTTTTGTGTTTTAAAAAACAAATCCTAGACTGTGTGCTGTATCGCAGCCCAAAGCAGCAATAAAAGCCTTTTAATGCATCTTGTGTTTGTATTAAATACAGAGGCATTCCCTGGGTTAATGGCCCTTCACAATAACAGAAACAACAAACCACCCTAGAATGATAGTTTCGCCATTTTAAAGTCACACTGTTGGAATAAGAATATGCGCCGTGCTATGTGGCCTGGATGCTTTCGCCCACATAACACAAAAGACTTGCAGGTTCTGGATGCAGAGAAACTGGAACGGAAAAAAGTCAACACACACAATGTACAATCTACTGCAAGAGAAAGGATGTCAGTTTGGGGGGATTAACTTCGCAAAGGGTCAAAATATTGCGGAGTGCACTTCCGGGCGCAGACTTTAAGGCTGCAAATGTAATTTTGAAAAATCAGTAGCTGCTGTAGGGTGACATTTCAAAAGCCAGATGCGGAGTCAAGGGTAACTTCCAATAGTTAGGGGGAAAGGGCTTTAGTAGTCTGCATGTAGTCTTTGCCCTTTACTCAATAAATCAAGCAAAATAAGGTGCACACACTGTCTATTTCAATAGGTGCAGAAGGCATCTGGCACAATTATGAACACCTTCAGAACATCTGGAGGGGGCTGCCACAATCTCTTTGACACTATTTTGCCAAGAGACCTCCTGACTAATTTTCGGTGGTTGACAAGGGCATTCTTTTTTATAGGAAGGCCTTTGAATCGGAAGCTTCTGGGTCACAAAAACTGAGCATTTTGGAAGTTTCTGCACTTTTTCAGCTTCTGAAAATAAGCTTATTACTCACTTTAAGAAGAAAAGAAAAGAAACTTCACAAAGCATCATATAAAAAAGTACAGATCAAAATGCAACCTAAACACATCTAAGCCATAGAGTTGGAAGGGATCACAGGTTCATCTAATCCCACCTCCTGCAATGCAGGAATCTTTTGCCCAAAATCGAACCCCACGACCCTGAGATTAAGAGTCTCGTGCTTTTCCCTACTGAGCTATCCTAGCTGTACTTTTAAAAAGATAATCTAAAACTTCCAAGTACGTCATAACGCTCCCAAGCAAGCCAGCACGAAAACCCAGCATAAAGTAACCATACTGTAAACTAATCACAGCCCGACTTCTGATACAGTGGTACCTCAGGTTAAGAACTTAATTCATTCCAGAGGTCCGTTCTTAACCTGAAACTGTTCTTAACCTGAAGCACCACTTTAGCTAATGGGGCCTCCTGCTGCTGCCACGCGATTTCTGTTCTCATCCTGAAGCAAAGTCCTTAACCAGAGGTACTATTTCTGGGTTAACAGAGTCTGTAACCTGAAGCGTATGTAACCTGAAGCGTATGTAACCCGAGGTACCACTGTACTTGGTTTGTGTCCATCACTCAGGGAAGAGGTGAGCCTTTAAGTCCCATTCAAAAATGTCAAAAGATGGAGCTTGCCTATGGCCTCTAGGAAAGGAACTGTAGTACAGTGGATGCTCAGGTTGCGAACGTGTGCCTTGTGGGAGGCACATCTGCAACCCGAAGGTTGCGTCAGTGTATGTGCAGGTTGCAATTCGGCACTTCTGTGCATGTGCAAAGTGTGATTTTGTGCTTCTGCGCATGTGCGAGTGCTGAAACCCGGAAGTAACCCGTTCCAGTACTTCCGGGTTTCAGCGCGTCCATAACCCGAAAACGCAGAACCTGAAGCATCTGTAACCCAAGGTATGACTGTACAGTTGTACAATACAGTGGTACCTCTACTTACGAACGCGATCTGTTTTGGGGTGCCATTCGCACCCCAAAAAGTCTGTAAGTAGAGTGTCACTACTGCGTGTGGGCGAAAGAATGCTTCTGCACATGCGCAAAGCACGCACATCGCTTCTGTGTGTGTGCGCGCGGCGAACCCGGAAGTAAACACTTTCGGGTTTGCCACGTTCGTAACCTGAAAAGCCGCAACGTGAAGCAAACGCAACATGAGGTATGACTGTACCAGCTTTAGAGCAGAGATCTGACTTGGTGGCAGGCAACTGCCAAGGTTCCGAGAAATGAACTCCACATGTAAAGCGGCTGCTAATAGTTTTGTTTTCAAAGTTATGCATTTCCACATTCAGTTTTGCAAGCTTGCTGCTGCGGCGCATTCCTGCGTGGATTTCGCTATTTCAAGATACGGGTGAAGGGGGGGGGGGAACCCACACCTTCCATGCATCTCAGGAAAAGCTAACAGAAACTCAGGCGTAACCTGGAAGGGATCAAAAGCGTCGTTCAAGCCTGTTGCAACGAAGGAGGGGAACCCGGAGCCACTGTCCTGCTGCTCTGTGTCAGTCCGCTTGAAAGCCAAGCTGCTTCTTGTTTAATTGCTCAAGACTCCTTGCTCCCCCTCCCTCCCTCCACTTTAAACTATGATTGTTTCATTACTTGCAGGAAATTAGTTCTTGCTGTTAAAAACACTCTAAACAAAAACCATTAGTGTACCCCTAGCAATTTTTACCATGACCTCTGTGCAAACGCTCAACTGGAGTGCCAGCAAATTTGTATGTGGGTGCTTTTGCTAACGGAACTGAAAAGCCACAAAATGGGCCCGTTCTTATTGTTACACACCACCCCAGTTTCTGAGATACCAGGGGTTCCAGGCGCTTGCTTACCCAAGGGTTTGTGCTTCCTTTTGGGTACACAAAGGTACAGCAGAGACTGTGGTGTCTTTATGATATATGGTTTCTTTACACATACATACAATCTGAGTCCAACGGACTGCAAGAAGATCAAACGTATCCATTCTGAAGGAAATCAGCCCTGAGTGCTCACTGGAAGAACAGATCCTGAAGCTGAGGCTCCAATACTTTGGCCACCTCATGAGAAGAGAAGACTCCCTGGAAAAGACCCTGATGTTGGGAAAGATGGAGGGCACAAGGAGAAGGGGACGGCAGAGGACGAGATGGTTGGACAGTGTTCTCGAAGCTACAAACATGAATCTGACCAAACTGCGGGTGGCAGTGGAAGACAGGAGTGCCTGGCGTGCTCTGGTCCATCGGGTCACAAGAGTCGGACACGACTAAACAACAACAATCTGAACCTGCAATGGAGGGGGTCACAGCATGAACACCCCAAGAGGGTTTGGGTTTCTCCTATAGCTTCAAATAGAAATCAGGGCTTTCTATTTGTCTTCTCCAGCCTGCAACTTTCCCCTCTCCATCACTTTCATCTCTAAACACTGTTGGGACAAGGAGGCCCACCCAGTTGCCTTCTGGCACAGAGCCACTCCCTTTGTTCCCTTAACTGCTCCCCTTTAGCATAGTACTGCATAGTAATTGTGTATAATAATATAGAAGGGTGATATACAAATTAAAAGTGAAATGAAATCAAAAGTGAAACAGGCACGTGAAATATGACCAGGCAGGACTGGATATTCCAGAAACTGAGGATTTGCTGGATCTAGGAATTAGAAGGCAGCCCAGGCATTCAACCTACAAAAAAAACTCCACAGGAATATTTTTTTGTTTTGTTTGAGGAGTGGTATGCAAGCTTCTGAATGACACTGGATTCTTCTTCAGGGGCCGACTGGCAAACTTTCAGAGATTCACATTCACAGAGGCTGCTCTGGTAAAAAGATATTGCCTTGCGAATCTCATGAGCCTTTTGTTCTCAGCAATAACTTCTGCAGAAAACTGGGGATTAGCATTTGCAATATCCTGTTTGTTGACAACTGTCTCCCTGCCTAGAGAGCGCCAAGCCCCGGGAACGAGACCTGCCACAAGGCACTTAAGATGTAGTGCTCTCCCTCCCCCTATACACACATGCATGCCCAATCTCTCTTTTTATTAAAAAAGAAAGTATCTCTCATCCAGGACCAGACAGTTATATTATATTACTATTATTAATCACCACCCCAATCGGTCTCATCATCGTTGCGATCTAAAACTCTTCACAAAGCTGCTTTCCCCCTAAAGCAACCTTGCAGTTTGCACTGGTTGAAAAGAAGCCGTCCCTCTGTCAACAGAAGAGGTTTGGATGATGCAAAGAGATGTTTTTCCTGGGGAGGAGGGATTTGAGGTTTTGGGGCTGTTTTTTTAAGTGCTAAGCTATTCCAGTAGGATATTTGACTGCCTCTACAAACTGAGGCCATAAGGAAGATGGATTAATACAAAATCTCAGCTGACATTCATGTTCCTGCTTGGCTGCAAGGCTCATTAGGGACCTGATCCCAGGAGTAAGTGCTCCAGCATAGGAGAAGCCAGGGTCGGCCATAAATTGATACACAGCAGCAAACCTCCAGCAACTGTCGGCACTGTGCTGTCAGCTAAATTCAACCTCAGGACCTGCGGTTGGGAGGGAGAGCAGCAGCCAGCCATATAGAATCATAGAACTGGAAGGGACCATGACGGTCATCTAGTCCAACCCCCTGCAATGCAGGAATCTTTTGCCCAACATGGGTCTCAAACTCACAACCTTCGAGTTTGAGAGTCTCATGGTCTACCGACTGAGCTATCCCAGGTCCTGAAATACACTTGTGTGGCAGAAGTAGCACAAATTTGCCAGGAGGCATCAATTTAGGCTGCTTTGTAAATAAGCCCATAAAAGCTACTGGCCTGAAAATTTATTTACTCGTCTGATAAGGGAGAAGCAGGCTGTGTTTCTCTGCTGGTTGTGGAAGGCCAGAAGTCACAGAAACAGAGAAAGCTCCAAAGTTTCAAACTGGGGAAATTTCTTTCTTTCTTTCTTAAATGCCTTCTAGCAGACACAATAATCTCCCTCCTCTATCATGGAGGCCAAGAAGACTGGAGAAGGAGCAATGGCGTCATCCATTCAGCACCCTGCTCACTTGCCTGAAAATAATTCATGGTTGACCCATAGGTGAATTACAGCCTCTGCGTTGGGTTCCAAGTAGCTCATTCCTGCCAGCCTGCCTTCTTGGGAGAACACAAAATTCTGTTGTTGCTCTGTTTCTTGTGTCATTGTGCTGGGCGCATACATAGGCCAAAGAAACACTGGAACTCTGCGGAGGAGGTTACCTACAATGAGAGTCTTTGCTCAGTTCACAAGAAGAGGGGGCCTCCAGGAACAGAAATTTGGGAAACTCTTTGCTAATATTTGTTACT